>NC_138998.1:82837489-83419290 GCF_964374135.1 Grampus griseus
ACTCTCCAGAAAGTGGGCATAGAGGGAACATACCTCAACATAATAAAGGTCATATATGACAAACCCAGAGCTAACGTCATGCTCTGTGGTGAAAAGCTGTTCATCCATTCTTTCTCCTGAGTTCATGAACATCTTTACGATCATTACCTTGAACTCTTTATCAGGTAGATTGCTTATATCTACTTCACTTAGTTCTTCTTCTGGAGTTTTGTTTTGTTCCTTCATTTGGAATATATTCCTCTGTCTCCTCATTTTTCCTAATTCTCTGTGTTTATTTCCTGGTATTCAGTAAGTTAGTTACATTTCCTGATGTTGTAAATGTGGCCTTGTGTAGGAGATGTCCTTTGGGACCCAGCAGCACACTCCTCTCTGGTCACCAGAGCTATGTGCTCTAGGGATGCTCCCTGTGTGGCTTTCATGGGCCTTTTTGTTGTGGTGGGGTCATCTACTGTGGAAGCGTTGGTAGGCAGTGTGGCACCCAACCTAGTTGGCTGCCAGGCCCTGCCACCTGCAGTGGCTGCCAGCTCAGTGTGGGTCAGGCTGGGTCCCAGTGTGCTGGCTGTGGGGTTTCACTGGGTCAGGGCTAATGTTGGTCTGCTAGTGGGCATGGCCAGGTCCCAGCACATCTGGATCTGGGGCTGGTGCCAGCCTACTGGTGGGTGGTTCCAGGTCCCAGGCTGCTGGCTACAGAGCCAGGGGGCCAAGGGTTGGTGGCAGCTTGCTGGTGGACAGGTAAGCCCCCAGCACTAACAAGCTAAAGGAAGGACTCCAGAATTATACTTGCCAGCACCAGTATCTTTATGGTAGAAAGGGCTAGGTCCCCATAGGGAGTCCCAATTGCCTCCTCCTCTCTGGGAGGCTCTCCAGTATCAGCAAGTTTTTCTGACCTAGGCTCCTTTCAAATTATTGCCTCTGTGCTGGAACTCATAGCATGTGAAATTTTGTACACACCTTTTAAGAGCAGAGTCTTTGTTTCGTACAGCCCTCTTTCTCTCCTGTACTCAAGCTCTACTGACAAAGTCAGACATTCTGGGGCCTCAGTGCAAAACTCACAGACTGAGGAGGCCAATGTGGGTCTCAGACCCCTCACTTCTTGGGGAGAACCTCTGCAATTGTGATTATCCTCCCATTTGTGGGGCTCCTACTCAGGGATGTGGATCTTGACTATACCGCCTCTCTGCCTATCCTACTAATCTTGTTGTGGTTCCTTCTTTATATCTTCTGTTATGGAAAATCTTTTCTGCCCCTCTTCAGGTTGTTCTTTTAGATGGTTGCTCTTTTAGTAGTTGTAATTTTGATGTGCCTGTGTGAAGAGGTAAGCTTAGGGTCTTTCTACTGTGTCATCTTAGCCACACCAGCACTGGTATGTTTTAAAAAGTTCAAAGTGATTCTTATGGATAGCCATGATTGGGTATTACTGACATAGATAATGGCCAAAGTAATTTCATTTTTTTGCAGAATTTTAATAGCCATTAAAGTCCACAAACTACTATTATTTGATTTAGCTGTCTGTTTTTAAAAATTATTTTAAAAAATTTTAGTGTTTATTTCACCTTCAGGTTACCCAGGTAATAGGACTGAGCCACATTAGGCTTTAACTTCACATTTAAGGTCTGAAGCTTGGAGAAAATATGTGTGACACCTAGAAACAAAATGATTTACTGCTTACCTCTGTAAATCAAAATCAGTGCTGTGGATTAAGTGATTTGTTTTTCTCACTCGGAAATAAAAGAGGGTAGAAGTAGGCTCACTGGCAGCAACATGCCAATGTTTAGTCTTATATGATTTGAAACCTCTTGGAGAGTAAATCCTGAAAATAGGGCTTATAAATTCAAGGAAGTAGAAATAATAGAGGATGAAGAAAGAGACACAGAAAATGTAAAGTAAAACTATACCTCAAAACTGCTGTTATGTAGTTGATGAACTTTTTCTTGGCTCCAGCTACCTTTTTATAATTCATTTATGGAAGTTATAAACTCTTTCAGAGAATATATTTTCAGGGTTAAACTATTTTTTTAAGTTATCACATATGAAATTTGCTGATTCATTCTGGTATCATATAAATTATAAGTCAAGATTTGAAATATTGTCAACATGAGACTTTATGAGTAAAAACAACATCTCCAGGGTAAAGCAAGGAAATGGATGTATATTTCTAGAAAGATGTAGCGAAAATCTGGAAAAATCAGAATTTCTAGAGATAGAAGTTACTGAAAAATTTTCAAATTAGGTAATTTTCAAATTAGGTAATTATTTTCTCCCTTTGTGTTAAATCAAAAAGTTAGATCTAACTTTGGATTACAACACTTATGATCAAAGGTATTAGTCCCTATTGTTTGCATAACTTTCTTTTTAGTTTGGTTGCAGAAATGTAGTATGATGATAAAGTATGAGAAATATGTAGCTTCTTGATGTAGATCTCATGAACATTTTTCAAATTTGCAAAAAAAAGTTACCTCTCACTTATAGAATAAACTCTCTGAGAAAAGAAAAACTTTTTATTGTCATAATCTAGGATGAGTTATTATAGATAGTCCCTTAGAAAATAGAGGAAGCCCTTCTGTACTACTAAATATATGATTTCACTATTAAGTATTCAAATTTTTGTGCCTATTTTTAAAGATATGATGATGTAGGGCAGGCAGAACTGATTTCTCCATAAGGAGTATATAGCCACTTGAAATTTTTTAGGACCTAAGTTACAAATCATTTCTGTGTGACTTGTCAATCATGTCATCAATAAATTATCAACTCCAACCAAAAAAAATGTAAAGAATTTCTTCAATGTAAATTTCCTGGTGGACTTAAATATTGGTTATTATTTTCTTCGGCATGAAAATTCTTCAAAAATAATTCTCAGAAAAGGGTGCAATCCAATTTATACTATTTGCATTCTCTTTTTCTCTATTTTCCATAGAATTGCATAGAGTTATTTGGTTCTGTCATCTCCTTATCTTAACTTTGTCCTAGTTCTGCAACTGTTTTCAGTTGTGAAACATGACAAAGTGAACCAAGGACTGGACTTATAATCAGAAACTAGAGGTTTGGCTTTGACACTATCATTTATTAACTGTAACATAAACTGAGCATGTAATCTAATTTATATGAGCCTGTTTCATTCCTGCTAAAATGAGAATAGTAATGTTTGTTGATATAGTCATGATGGGTAACAAGAGAGAGAAGAGACATGATGAATACAAAATGGTTTACAAATTTTAGGGGGTGTACGCATGTATTTATTATTATTTCAAAATAAATGACAACTTCTGCAAGAGAAATTTAAAAGCGCAATGAACTCAAGGTTGTACTTTTAATTTGATCTAGATATCTTTATCCTCCTTGAGTTAAATGCCTTTTCCCCTTTATGTGTCAGCATGGGCTTTAACTCTTTAAAAGTGCTTATTCCCTTTACAGTAATATACTTCATATCAGTCAGTCCAAATAAGATTCATTCTTTTTTTTTTTTTTGCGGTACGCGGGTCTCTCACCGCTGTGGCCTCTCCTGTTGCGGAGCACAGACTCCAGACGCGCAGGCTCAGCGGCCATGGCTCACGAGCCCAGCCTCTCCGCGGCATGTGGGATCTTCCCGGACCAGGGCAAGAACCCGTGTCCCCTGCATCGGCAGGCGGGCTCTCAACCACTGTGCCACCAGGGAAGCCCAAGATTCATTCTTTTAATGGAACTTTTGACTAAGGAATTATTTAAGTCAAAAATAGAGGCTCAGAAATAATAACTGATATTATAAGTAATTGGGCACTCGATTCTGCCATCTGGTGCCTATTAACTTACCCTTGCTAATGCCAGTATTTGGAGAATTCAACTCCCCCTGAAATATGTTTCAAAGAAAAAAATATATATGAAAGAAACGAATTTCTTACACTGTCACTCATAAATTTTTTTAAATGCAAATCTGATCATGACACCCTTCTACCTGGAAACATCTTCTTTTTGTGCTCAAGGTAAACACAAATCCTTATATTGTCCTCAGGTATTTAACCACAAACTACTTCATCAATCTTATTTTCATTATCTCCTCACTACATGTCTTACACTTAGCTTTACCAAACTTTTTGCCATTTCTCCTAAACACATCAGGTACTTCCATTCCTCAGAGAACATGATGCTTCCTCTGCCTAAAATGTCATTCTCTTCTCTTATTACCTAGTGAAATTCTAGTAATTTTTTAAAAATCCAGCTCAAATATCAATTCCTCTGTGAAGTCTTGCCTGATTCTCCAGGGAAGGTTAAACATCATTTCAGTATGCTCTCAGAGCACATGCTTCTAGAATAAGACCCAGTACTTTATAAAATGATAATTTGTGTGTGTGTGTCTACTTATTCCAACAGATTGTAAGCAGAGGCTCTATCTTGTTCTCTCTTTTTGTCTGCCACCTTGCAGTCTCTGGCACATATCAGGCTCTGATAAATATTTGCTGAATGAATGATTGAATGATTCAATCAGGGAGTCATTTAGCACTTTGTCAGGCCACACTACTTGAAGTAAAAAATCATCGAAGACGTGGATGGACCTAGAGACTGTCATACAGAGTGAAGTAAGTCAGAAAGAGAAAAACAAATATTGTATGTTAACGCATATATGTGGAATCTGAAAAAATTGGTATAGATGATCTTATTTACAAAACAGAAATAGAGACGCAGACATAGAGAACCAACATATGGATACCAAGGGAGAAAGAGGGAGAGGTGGGATAAATTGGGAGATTGGGATTGACATATATACACTATTGATACTATGTATAAAATAGATAACTAATGAAAACCTACTGTATAGCACAGGGAACTCTACTCAGTTCTCTGTGGTGACCTAAATGAGAAGGAAATCCAGAAAAGAGGGAATATATGTATACATATAGCTGATTCACTTTGCTGTACTGTAGAAACTAACACAACATTGTAAAGCAACTATACTCCTATAAAAAATGTTTAGAAATAAAAAAATCAACAACAGCTTTTGAAAAGCAATCACCATTGCACAGACTACTTATTAAATGGGAAAAGAACAACTTTTTAATATTTTGCTAATAAAAATCAGACAATAGTAAATTGATAACTGCAGATTTCAGGCACCATGAGAAAAACATCCATGGCTCAGCAAGATTAAATATTTCAGTTCTTTGCTTTGAGAAGAATCATAGAATCATATGGTAAAATTGCTGTTAAGGGTAATCTAGTCCAACTCCCCACATTGTGAACAGACACCTCCAGTTTCCATATTCTCATTAATATCTCAGGTGAGATATCATATTGTGTGTGAGCAATTCTTATGTTAAGAAGTTCTTATTTACTTTGAGTTGAAATCTATATCTAGTATTCTCAACCCATTATTTTAGTATATCCCTTGAGGCCATGCAGAGTAAATCTAATATGAAGTTTTCAAATATTTGAAACCTTTCTTATTCTAGTTATTCCCCCAATCCCATAAGTAGTAACATGCAATTCCCTTGATTCTTTCAACTATCTCTTGTCTGTTAGGATTCTAGTCTTGCACCATTTTTGTCCCCTTTCTTTGAATATTATAGTAGTTCTGGGTCACTCTGTATCACAACATTGACCATGTCATCTGATCATTGTTGACGAGAGTGGGAATGTTATCTTTCTCATTCTAGATACTGTTATTCTGTTAGCACAGTTTAAGATTTAATCTGATTTTTTAAAAATGTTCATGTCACACAGTTGACTCATATTGACCTTACTGGAGATACTATCTCTTTCTATCTAAGGATAAAGTAACAGTTCACTGAGATATTATCTAATAATAATGTTAGAGAAGGAGCCAAGTAATCATCAGTAAAGAAGGAGAAAAAATTAAACAAAAGGGCAAAAATTGTGTGAATTAAATATAGACACCATGCACTGGTTAAAAACTATTGAAAATATTATGCTAAAATGCTAAATTTTTGGATTTTGCCACTTTCATATTGCAGACATATTAAGCAAAGTATTTAGTAGTTTTTAGAACTACAGTATAATTTAAATTTCAGTGTTTTTAGCATTTCCATTGAATATAGCACAACAATGTTAATAATTTATAAAAGCATATATTTTTTATGGAATTTGTGACTTCTCTAAGTTTGGATACATTCTTTATATTTAGAGATAAACTTGTTTCAGGAAAATATACCTTCAATTTTATAATAAAAATTCAATGAAAAATATGATTGATATAGCAAAAAGTATCTTAAGAAAACTTCCCTGGCATGAGTTTAGTCCAATAAACAAGTAATGCATGTTATTTTCACTTCTTACTTTCTTGAATACTTAGGAATTTACTAAGTATGTGCAGTATATTTACTGATGTGACTGGTTGTGTTTCATCTATTTGTTTGTAATTTTTAACTTTCTGTTTAGATTTTAAACCCTATAAGGCCAACTCAGTGTTCTTCTTGTGTTGTATTTCTTCTTGTGCTCTTTTAGTGTTTTATGGTGTTATTATGTACTCAAGGAACAAGCTTTTTCATTGAAGATTGGTTTGTGAGTGCTTGCTTTCCTCTCTTCACAAATGCATTTTGGATTAATGTGTATTGGTTAACCTCCCTTCAAACTTGTATAGATTTTCCTTGTAGGTCTTTGAAACTGTGACATTTATCATCATATGTAGGCTTTAGATTGGAAGTTTAATCCTGAAAAGCTGCTTATTTCTTTTTTATACATTTGACTATAGCTTAGTCACGTGTGACTACGTAGATGGTAGTGGCACCTGTGTGAAACTTCACTGTTAGAATATGGCTAAATTTTCTATGGTTAGGATAACTGAGTTAATTATTTAATCACAATTTTCAACTCATTTGCACTGTTTAGAAATTAAAATGAAATTCTGTACATTAAAATAATAAAAAATAAATGTTTCTAGTAGTTATTTTTATTTAAAAAATAGCACTCAAAGCAAAATTTAAAGGAATAGCCATATCTAGGTTCAGTCATGTGTTTTTTATACTAATCTCCTGTCAATCACTGCTTAAAACCCCTTCCCACCGCAGATTAAGTCATCCAGTATATTCATACTTCTACTCAAAGCCTGCTAGCTCTTATGTGTCTCAGCTCCAATTGTTTTTTAGAATAGTTTAGATTCAGGTATTTTGTAAGAGGATTTTTGTTTTAAACTACCAACTATATCTAAGTTTTGAAAGTCCTATTTACTTAGTTAAAATTCATGACTTTGGATAGATGTAGGTTTAACAACTACACTACTCTGTGTTTGTGACTTTGGTCAGTTTTCTTGATCTCATGGTCTTTGTTTCTAAACTAGGTGGATCTCATCAGATTGTTAAGGAAAGAATTGTGATATTTTATGAAGATTGCTGAATATTGTGCTTGTCATTAGTAAGAGCTCAGTAAATAATAATTATCATAACTTATTATCATTATCCTATCAGTTTTCTCTGTATCACCCATTTGAATTAGTAACTTCCCTGTCTCTTAAAGATTGTCCTGAATGTAGCGCTCGCTTCATTGTAAAACTAATTTCATTCCTTCAGGGATGAAACTGAGTTTTATTTTGGATTGCTTCCTGCTAATCTTAGGGAATATTCTTGGTTTACTTTTTGTACCTTCATGATAAGTTCTTTGAGGGATTAGAGTTCTTTCAAAGGATTATTTTTTCATTCTCTTGGCCAAATTAGAAAAAGAAAGTCATACTATTTCTTTAGCCCAATGCCTAGAAGGGTGATTTCCCCATCAATTTTTTGTTTGTTCTTTTTTGGAGGGGCAAGGGCAAGTAAAAAGTTACAAAGCTCTCCCACCATTTTTACCCCTTTTATTTTTATTGTGGTAAAATTAATATAATATTTACCATCTTCAACCATTTTTAACTGGCACTTATATTGCTGTGCAACCATCACCACCACTCATCTCAAGAACTTTTTTGATTTTGAAAAATTGAAACTATACACATTAAATAAAAACTCCATATTCTCCTGTCTCCCCCCATCCCCTGGAAACCATCATTCTACTTTCTGACTCTGATTTTGACTTCTCTAAGCACCTCAAATAAGTGGAATCATACAGTATTTGTCTTTTTTTGCTTGGCTTATTTCACTTAACATAATATCCTCAAGGTTCACCCATGTTGTAGCATATGTCAGAATTTCCCTCCTTTTTAAGGCTAATATTGCACTGTATGTGTATATTACATTTTGCTTATTCATTCATCCATCCATGGACACTTGGGTTTCTCCTATGTTTTAGCTATTGTGAATAATGCTATTATGAACATGGGTGTACAAATACCTCTTTGAGACCTGGCTTTCAATTGTTTTTAGTATATACCCAGAAATGGAATTGCTGGATCATATGGTAATTCTGTTTTTAACTTTTGGAGGAACTGCCATGTGGTTTTCCACAGCGGCTGTAACATTTTACATTCCCACCAATTGTGTACAAGCATTCTACATTCTCCACATCCCGTCAACACTTGTTATTTTCTGGAGGGTTTTGTTTTGTTTTGTTTGTTTTGATAGTAGTCATCCTAATGAGTACGGGGTAGTATCTCATAGTAGTTTTGATTTGTATTTCCCTAATAATTAGTGATGTTGAGCATCTTTTCATATGTTAATTGGCTATTTGTATATCTTCTTTTGAGAAATGTCTGTTCAAGTGTTTTGCCTATTTTTGAATCAGGGTGTTTGTTTATTTGTTGTTGTTGAGTTTTAGATGTTCTTTGTGTATTCTTGATATCAGTCCCTTATCAGATATATGATTTGCAAATGTTTACTCCTATATGTTTCTTTTTTACACTGTTGATAGTGTCTTTTGATGCACAGATTAAAAAAAATATATTAAGTCCAATTTGTCTACTTTTTCTTTTGTTGCGTGTGCCTTTGGTGTCATATCCAAGAAGCCATTGCTAAATTCAATGTTGTCAAGCTTTTATGCTATGTTTTCTTCTAATGTTTTATAATTTTAGGTCTTGCATTTAGGTCATGGATCCATTTTGAGTAATTTTTGTATATGGTGTTAGGTAAGGGTCCAATTTCATTCTTTTGTATAGGGATATCCAGTTTTCCTAGCACCATTTGTTGAAAAGACTGTCTTTCCCATTGAATGGTCTTGGCACTCTTAATGAAAATCATGTGACCATAATATGTGAGGATTTATTTCTGGACTCTAGTCTATTTTATGGTTCTATATGTCTTTCTTTATGTTCTACCACACTGTTTTGAATACTATAACTTTTTAGTAAGTTTTGACATCAGGAGATATGAGTCCTCCAGCTTCATTCTTCTTTTTCAGGATTATTTTGGCTATTCAAGAATATTGTGTATTTGTCTTTTACCCCATAATTGTTTTTGTATGATGAATAACATGTGATTTTTATACATCAAACATCTGCACTTCTATCCCTAGCAAATATTCTAAAATATTTATGCAACTTGTTCTTTTTTTGTTTTGTTTTGTTTTTGCGGTACGTGGGCCTCTCACTGTTGTGGCCTCTCCCGTTGTGGAGCACAGGCTTCGGACGCGCAGGCTCAGGGGCCATCACGGGCCCAGCCGCTCCGCAGCATGTGGGATCTTCCCAGACCGGGGCACGAACCCGTGTCCCCTGCATCGGCAGGCGGACTCTCAGCTACTGCGCCACCAGGGAAGCCCAGCAACTTGTTCTTTCTTGTAGCTACTATATAACTTATCTCCTCCTGTCTCTTCCCCCCTCCCCATATCTCCTGCATCTACATACTTTCCTTTCCCCATTACTCAGGTTTAAAAAAAAATCACAGGTTTCTTTAAAGAAGAATCACCTATAAAGTGATTTCTTCATAATATCCAATCATATCACTCATTCAACCAATAATTTATTGTGTGCTTACTGTCAAAGCAGTTTTATAGAAAGAACTCAATCTGGACCTTATTACATAAAACATGCTATTATTTTGCCTTTTATTTCACATGAAAAATTCTATAAAATATATTTTTAAAAGGATTAGGACCACCAAATAGGCCCAAGAAGTCATGATTCTTACCACTGGTTAATTTAACTCATTTAAAACAATTGAATTTTCCCACTTCTCTTGAAAGCTCAAAGGGAGACAATTTTGTCTTGATAGTATGACACTAACTTATCTTTTGATAAATATGTTAAAAGCAACCAGTCTGATGTATTCAGGGTTGGATACCATGCCCTAATTTTTGTTGACTAGTGACCTCTAAAACTTATTACATTTGAGCCCACTTAATATCAAATCACCTAATGGAAGCACATTTCTTTCTACCAAATCATTTTGTACTAATTCAGTACAATTTTACCCATTTAATATCAATTGACACTAAACGATTTCCTGTGCAATGTCAATTGAAAATCACTGATTTCCTGCTAATACAGCACTTAGTGTCAATTTCTGTGTGCAGCAAAAGCATTTTTTCAATTAACTACACCATATAATTTTTTGTTTTTAGTTGTTTTCATGTCCCGTAAGACAATAGTTTTGTAAAACAAAGACATAAGAAGGAGAAAAAGATTACTTTCTTCCTTGGCATTTAATAATTTAAATATAATGATTTTATTTCTAACCTATAGGAAGTCAATAGCTTATTGGAAAACTTTGGAATATATCAAGCAATGTTGCAGTAAATTGGCATTAGCAGTAAGTAGTACTGTATGTTTTGGGACATTGCATATACTAGTTTATATGTAGAAAAATGTTTTGACTAACAAAAAAATTCTTACTAGTACCCCCTCTCATGATTTAGCTCAAGAAGACCTATTATTGAATAGAGATGAGGTCATTTAATATCCTCTTATTAGAAAAATGAGGCAATATTACCTTCACTAATTCATGAAAATTTAGAAAGATCATGGCCTAGCACAGCTAGGTTAACACAGATGAAGCTGTTCTTCTGATGAGATAATAGCAGGTTTACTCAGCAAGTGTGAGTATTTCTGTGTTACTCAGTATGTATCTCCCATTTTGAATGGTGATGGAGAAGGAAGGAAATTGGAGTTGACTTGCCCTGTCCTAGAGAATAAGGAAGAGATATATATAAAAACATAGAAAATTATTCAAAGCTATAAATAAAATAAGTATATATTGAAAGTTTATTCAAATACTAAGCTATTTAGCCAAATACATAATAAGATACCTAATTAGAATAGGGCATGGTCTCTTCCTGTAATAGAGGTCAACATCTGATGAGAGAGAAAGTATTCACAAATGAGAAATAATTAAATAACAATAAACTTTAAGTGATAAATTGTGGGACACAGTCTGTAAGTGGTGTATGTCTTTAGATTTTTTAAAAAATCAATATGTACTGAAGGTGCTCTAGGGTGAATCATTGAGTTCTATACTGAAGGAAGCTTCTGGTCTGTCTTGGCAAGAAGGACAGAATAAACTCTCATTAAGTAGATAAGTTTTTTTTTTCTTTCAGCCTTTTTATACTGTTTGATCCTTCTTATACTGTTGACATTAGCTCTATTTTTTTTTTTGTTTTTTTTGTTTTTTTGTTTTTTTTTGCTGTATGCGGGCCTCTCACTGTTGTGGCCTCTCCCGTTGTGGAGCACAGGCTCCGGACGCGCAGGCTCAGCGGCCATGGCTCACGGGCCCAGCTGCTCCGCAGCATGTGGGATCTTCCCAGACCAGGGCACGAACCCGCGTCCCCTGCATCGGCAGGCGGACTCTCAACCACTGCGCCACCAGGGAAGCCCGACATTAGCTCTATTTTTGAATAATCCTGATTAAAAGAGATTTCAGCAATATTTCAAAATCATATTTTTCGAATGTGTGGTACATGTTAGTTATAGTGATAGGCACTGGGAATAAGAGAGAAGTAAATATAGTCCTTTCTCTTGAGGAACTTCACTCATAGGAGTGGAATGATATATGCACACACAGATATTAATATATGTAATAATAACTTGATGGTATGCAACAGTATGCTACTGGTAAACAAAGGAAGGCACCTATTGCAGCCTGGAAATTCAGGGAAAACTTCTTGGTGTCTGTGGAGATATAGGAAATGATCCTTGAAAAATGAATAGGAGATGACTAGATGAGGGAGGGAATATCTCTTAGGTCAGAGGGAACTGCGTGAGAAAAAGCATGGAGATTATAAACATGGTGTGTGTTGGAAGCCATTATACCCAAACAAACATATATGTTACAAAGTTGGGATCATAACATATATACTGTTTTGTAACATTTTCTTCATTTAATAGCATACACTGATCATTTTTTCAAAGATTTTTAATTATTTTCACAGGACTTTAAAAATATTGCTACATGGTATTCTGTCACATGTTGCAAATAGTTTTTTCTGAATTTATTATTTGACTTTTTTTTTCCAAGTCAAAAGAGCTTTTATTCATTTTTAAAATATCACATATGAGCCTGGCCTCTTGCGGTTTCTGTAACTGGATCACTCAGATCTTATTCATCAGCCTGCTGAACTGTTCCTTTTTTAGAAACATAGATACCATCCAAAATTTTTCTGATATCCTTGTTTTTTACTGTTGTGGCTTGCTGAATCAAAGCAGCTGAATTTGACACAAGTTCAATGTCATTTCCTTCAAGAATCAACTCATCTTTCTGGGCTTGAGATACTGAACAAGCAACACCTGGCCTCATCCGAACCCTGCGGATGTATTTTTCACCCAAAAAAATTCGGATTTCAACAAGAGAACCATTCTCCTGAATAACAATGTTGATGGGGAAGTGAGCATACACAGACCTCATCTTGTAACGGAAGCCCAGTGTAACACCCTTGATCATGTTCTGTACATGACTACAGATAGTGTGAACAGTGGCCAGTTCCTTCCTATTCCCCCACCATTTGTCAACCCGGAGCCTCTTCTTTTTCTTCCCAAGGAGACTGAGTTCTACATTTATGTGATTAAAGTCCCTCCGCAGGGTGCCTCTGGGGCCCTTCACAATAACTGTGCGTCCCTTCAGAGTAATGTCGACTAGGAGAGAACGTATTCGTGAGGTCTCGGAACAAGGTATAGAGTGTGTAGTAAAGATGTAAGAAAAATGCAAGCACCAAGTCTCGTACCATTTTCTGGAATGTCGACAGTCTGATTGCTGAGAATGGTCTTCATTCTCGCAGTAGATGCGGCAAAGAGCTATTATTTGACTTTTAATGTTGTTTGTTTTTGCTATATAGAACTTTTCATTTTTTATACGTTCAAATCTACTATTTTTTTAAAAACCTGCTATATTTTCCTAATGGCTTCTGCCTTCACTCTTATGCTTAGAAAGACCTCTCCCACTTAGATTAAAAATCTTCCTATATTTGCTTCTAGTTCTTTTATGGTTTCATTGTTTACATATAACTCTTTAAACCATCTGGAATTTTATTTTGATATACAGTGTGAGATAGGCTCTAAATTTACTCTGTTCTAAATATTTAACCAGTTGTCCCAGCACCATCAATTGAAAAATCTATGTTTTCCCCGTTGATTTGAAATGCATTATTTATCATATGCTAAATACTTAATTTACAAATGGGTTTGTTTCATGCCTTTCTATTCCATTTCCAGCCTTTCTATTTTTTCTCTTCAGTTCTTTCAGTTTCTGTATTCTTTACTTGGACTATGCTATTTTAACAATTGTGGCTTTTACAATTACAGTTTAAACCTGTTAATGAGAGTCCCCTTTTATTATTTTTTCATTTTATAAAATTATTGACTATTTTCATCCAGTAATTTCTTCCATAATAACTTTAGAATAACTTAATCATGGTCCCTGCCCCCCACTCCCCTACACCTCCTGCCCAACTTTCAATTTCATTGGACTTCTAATAGGGGTTGCACTACATTTATGAGCCTTTTGGGGAGAAATGACATATAGGTTTATTAGGTCGAAAAACTAGAATTGAAACTTTAGTTAAAGGGTCCATTTTAGTTATAGTGACTATACATTACACCTGTAAAGAAATGCCTGTGTTTGACAACAGGTGTTTTTTGTTGTTATTGTTTTGGTTTGGGGATTTTTTTTTTGCTCTTGTTATTTTTGCTTTTTATTTTCTATATTTTTCTTTTTATAAACCCACATGTGTTTTTCACATTGAAAAATAAATTCTTTAAATTTTTTTGTTTACCTAATCAATGAACAGAAGTGAGAAAAGAAGGGAGAGATTTTGCTAAAGGGAGGCACAGGTCAAGGGGATTTGCATTAGGATGAAGGTTATTTACATGTTCTGAAAAATAAGGAGCCAGTAAAGAAGACACTGAAGATAAGGGGAGAGAAGTGATAATTGATAGAGCAAAGTCTCAGAGATTTTAGGAGGGTATAAAAATCAAGTATACAAGTGAAGGGATTGACCTCAAGTAGAAGGATAATGATAGTGGATTGGAAGATAAATAAATGAAAATACAACATGCATTGAGTCTATCTCATTGTCACAATAACTCTGTGATTAGGTATTATTGTTCTACGGATAAGGAAATTGAGTTCTAAAGATACTAGGTGAAGAACAATTAACTTTCAGAAAACTTTGGTGAGATAAGATCTGAGATTCGTACAATTGAAGTGAGACATTTATATATTAATGATGAAATGATTTCAGACTACCAGGAGTTATTTGGGATAGATTGTCAGTAAGCATAGTACAGTGAACAGCAGAAAGTGGATGAGGGAGAATCGTCATAAATAGTCCTAGTGAGAATGGACCTTATTTAACTTACTTCAATTTTCTCCATTTTAAAATATCTTGTCTTGACCCCCAAACTAAACATTAGTTATTTCTTAAGCTTCCCATTGAAGCTTGAAATCTGTAAAAATACTCATTCCTGTGTCTTCCATGTCTCTCATTAAATGTCTCTGGATATTGAGATATATCCCTGACTTTGTAACATTCCTTTACATCAGTGTGTTTTTCTGTTTATACAATCTTCAATCTATCCACTTAAATTTATTATGCCAATTACTTTGGGTTAGGCATTGTTAACATTGGTGACACAAATATAGAAGAGGTTTCAACTATTAATGCAGACTCCTTCATTATGATATTGCAGAATCTGTAAAATTTCATGTCATAGGAGAATCGGGAAATATTTATGCAAAATATTCACATAGGTATCAAGCCTGGGAGCAAACACAGAACTTATTCTGATTTAAACCCTTCATTTTACAGGGGAGAAAACCTAAGTTCACAGATATTAAATTATTTTTTCCTATAAGAATTACATTAAATAATCTGTGTTTTCCTCAATAGGTACAATTTTGATTATGTGATTCAATGAATCATTTTTTTGATATATTTAAATATGTCTGATTTTATTTTACTCCTATTATTGTGAGAATCATGCATTTCCAATTAAAAAACAGTCCTGTGCTAAATTTTGTATCTGAAGTAAACCTTCATAATAACATCAAACAATAAGGCAAACTTTTATAATTTTAAATCAATATAGTCCCTTTTAGTAACAGTAGCTACGAACAGTAACTACTACTACTAGCAATCGTAATTAGATATAATTGTATTTCCTAAGTGAATAAATATGCAGCATGCTGTTTGTTTAAAAATAATAATGTCAAGGCATATAAAGGCACGTTTTATGTGGAATTTTTAACCCCTTGCTGTTGTGATTGAAGTGTATGAGGAGGTTCTTCTTAAAATTTCTTTCAAAACAGCTAACTATACAGTTAAAATTCCCGGCATTAGCAACCAGTTCCTTTCAAATAGAATGACTTACTAATACGCAAAAGAGATGTGATGTACATGCTTTACTCTTTTAATATCCAGTGTGACTTAATTTGTGAGACTGTTTTCCCAAGACACCTATCAGGAGGTATGTCTTGAGGGGAAAGATGGGATTAACCAATAGGTAAGTTTTTTTTTTTTTTTAACATCTTTTTTGGAGTATAATTGCTTGAAAATGGTGTGTTAGTTTCTCCTTTATAGCAAAGTGAATCAGTATACATATACATATATCCCCATATCTCTTCCCTCTTGCATCCCCCTCCCTCCCACCCTCCCTATCCCACCCCTCTAGGTGGTCACAAAGCACAGAGCTGATCTCCCTATGCTATGCACCTGCTTCCCACTAGCTATCTATTTTACGTTTGGTAGTGTATATATGTCCATGCCACTCTCTCACTTTGTCCCAGCTTACCTTTCCCCTCCCCATATCCTCAAGTCCATTCTCTAGTAGGTCTGCGTCTTTATTCCCGTCTTGCCCCTAGGTTCTTCATGAGCATTTATTTTTAGATTCCATATATATGTGTTAGCATATGGTATTTGTTTTTCTCTTTCTGACTTACTTCACTCTCTATGACAGACTCTAGGTCCATCCACCTCACTACAAATAACTCAATTTCGTTTCTTTGTATATATGTGCCACATCTTTTTTATCCATTCATCTGTCGATGGACACCTAGGTTGGTTCCATGTCCTGGCTATTGTAAACAGAGCTGCAATGAACATTGTGGTACATGACTCTTTTTGAATTATGGTTTTTGCAGGGTATATGCCCAGTAGTGAGATTGCTGGGTCAAATGGTAGTTCTATTTTTAGTTTTTTAAGGAAACTCCATACTGTTCTCCATAGTGGCTGTAGCAATTTACATTCCCACCAACAGAGGGTTCCCTTTTCTCCACACCCTCTCCAGCATTTATTGTTTGTAGATTTTTTGATGATGACCATTCTGACCAGTGTGAGATGATATCACATTGTAGTTTTGATTTGCATTTTTCTAATGATTAATGATGTTGAGCATTCTTTCATGTGTTTGTTGGCCATCTGTATGTCTTCTTTGGAGAAATGTCTATTTAGGTCTTCTGCCCATTTTTGGATTGGATTGTTTGTTCTTTTGATATTGAGCAGCATGAGCTGCTTGTAAATTTTGGAGATTAATCTTTTGTCAGTTGCTTCATTGGCAAATATTTTCTCCCATTCTGAGGGTTGTCTTTTCGTCTTGTTTATGTTTTCCTTTGCTGTGCAAAAGCTTTGAAGTTTCATTAGGTCCCATTTGTTTATTTTTGTTTTTATTTCCATTTCTCTAGGAGGTGGGTCAAAAAGGATCTTGCTGTGATTTATGTCCTGGAGTGTTCTGCCTATGTTTCCCTCTAAGAGTTTAATAGTGTCTGACCTTACAGTTAGGTCTTTAATCCATTTTGAGCTTATTTTTGTATATGGTGTTAGGGAGTGTTCTAATTTCATACTTTTACATGTACCTGTCCAGTTTTCCCAGCATGACTTATTGAAATCTTTTCTCCATTGTCTATTCTTGCCTCCTTTATCAAAGATAAGGTGACCATATGTGCATGGGTTTATCTCTGGGCTTTCTATCCTGTTCCATTGATCTATCTTTCTGTTTTGGTGCCAGTACCATACTGTCTTGATTACTGTAGCTTTGTAGTATAGTCTGAAACCAGGGAGCCTGATTCCTCCAGCTCCATTTTTCTTTCTCAAGATTGCTTTGGCTATTTGGTGTCTTTTGTCTTTCCATACAAATTGTGAAATTTTTTGTTCTAGTTCTGTGAAAAATGCCAGTGGTAGTTTGATAGGGATTGCATTGAATTTGTAGATTGCTCTGGGTAGTAGAGTCATTTTCACAATGTTGATTCTTCCAATCCAAGAACATGGTATATTTAGCCATCTATTTGTACCATCTTTAATTTCTTTCATCAGTTTCTTATAATTTTCTGCATAAGGGTCTTTTGTCTCCTTGGGTAGGTTTATTCCTAGATATTGTATTCTTTTTGTTGCAGTGGTAAATGGCAGTGTTTTCTTAATTTCACTTTCAGATTTTTCATCATTAGTTTATAGGAATGCAAGAGATTTCTGTGCATTCATTTTGTATCCTGCTACTTTACCAAATTCATTGATTAGCTCTAGGAGTTTTATGGTAGCATCTTAAGATTCTCTATGTATAGTATCATGTCATCTGCAAACAGTGACAGCTTTACTTCTTCTTTTCCAATTTGGACTCCTTTTATTTATTTTTTCTTTTCTGATTGCTGTGGCTAAAACTTCCGAAACTATGTTGAATAATAGTGGTGAGAGTGGACAACCTTTTCTCGTTCCTGATCTTAGTGGAAATGGTTTCAGTTTTTCACCATTGAGGATGATGTTGGCTGTGGGTTTATGATATATGGCCTTTATTATGTTGAGGTAAGTTCCCTGTATGCCTACTTTCTGGAGGGTTTATATCATAAATGGGTGTTGAATTTTGTTGTAAACTTTCTCTGCATCTATTAGGATGATCATATGGTTTTCCTCCTTCCATTTGTTAATATGGTGTATCAATTGATTGATTTGCGTATATTGAAGAATGCTTGCATTCCTGGGATAAACCCTACTTTATCATGGTGTATGATCCTTTTAATGTGCTGTTGGATTCTGTTTGCTAGTATTTTGTTGAGGATATTTGCATCTATATTCATCAGTGATATTGGCCTGTAGTTTTCTTTCTTTGTGACATCTTTGTCTGGTTTTGGTGTCAGGGTGATGGTGGCCTCGTAGAATGTGTTTGGGAGTGTTCCTCCCTCTGCTGTATTCTGGAAGATTTTGAGAAGGATAGGTGTTAGCTCTTCTCTGAGTGTTTGATAGAATTCGCCTGTGAAGCCATCTGGTCCTGGGCTTTTGTTTGTTGGAAGATTTTTAATCACAGTCTCAATTTCAATGCTTGGGATTGCTTTGTTTATATTTTCTGTTTCTTCCTGGTTCAGTTTTGGAAGGTTGTGCATTTCTAAGAATTTGTCCACTTCTTCCAGGTTGTCCATTTTATTGGCATAGAGTTGCTTGTAGTAATCTCTTATGATCCTTTGTATTTCTGCCATGTCAGTTGTTACTTCTCCTGTTTCATTTGTAATTCTATTGATTTGAGTCTTCTCCCTTTTTTTCTTGATGAGTCTGGCTAATGCTTTATCTATTTTGTTTATTTGCTCAAATAACCAGCTTTTAGTTTTATTGATGTTTGCTATAGTTTCCTTCATTTCTTTTTCATTTTTTTCTAACCTGATCTTTATGATTTCTTTCCTTCTGCTAACTTTGGTGTTTTTTTTGTTCTTCTTTCTCTAATTAGTTTACGTGTAAGGTTACGTTGTTTATTTGAGATGTTTCTTGTTTCTTCATGTAGGACTGTATTGCTATACACTCCCTCTTAGAACTGCTTTGGCTGCATCCCATAGGTTTTGAGTCTTTGTGTTTTCATTGTCATTTGTTTCTAGGTATTATTTGATTTCCTTTTTGATTTCTTTTTTTTTTTTTTTTTTTTTTGCGGTACGTGGGCTAAGAACTGCTGTGGCCTCTCCCGTGCGGAGCACCAGCTCCGGACGTGCAGGCTCAGCGGCCATGGCTCACGGGGCCAGCTGCTCCATGGCATGTGGGATCTCCCCAGACCGGGACACGAACCCGTGTCCCCTGCATCGGCAGGCGGACTCTCAACCACTGCACCACCAGGGAAGTCCCTCTTTGATTTCTTCAGTGATCTCTTGGTTATCAAGTAGTGTATTGTTTAGCTTCCAAATGTTTGTATTTTTTACAGTTTTTCTTCCTGTAATTGATACTTAGTCCATAGCGTTGTGGTCGGAAAGGATACTTGATACGATTTCAATTTTCTTAAATTTACCAAGGCTTGATTTGTGATCCAGGATATGATCTGTCCTGGGGAATGTTCCATGAGCACTTGAGAAGAAAGTGTATTCTTTTGTTTTTGGATGGAATGTCTTATAATATATCCATCTTGTTTAATGTATCATTTAAAGCTGGTGTTTCCTTATGTATTTACATTTTGAATGATCTGTCCATTGGTAAAAGTGGAGTGTTAAAGTCCCCTACTATGATTATGTTACTGTCGATTTTTCCTTTTATGGCTGTTCGTATTTGCCTTATGTATTGAGGTGCTACTATGTTGGGTGCATAAGTATTTGCAACTGTTATATCTTCTTCTTGGATTGATCCCTTGTTCATTATGTAGTGTCCTTCTTTGTCTCTTGTAATAGTCTTTGTTTTAAAGTCTATTTTGTCTGATATGAGAATTGCTACTCTAGCTTTCTTTTGATTTCCATTTGAATGGAATATATTTTTCCATCCCCTCACTTTCAATCTATATGTGTCCCTAGGTCTGAAGTGGGTCTCTTGTAGATAGCATATATACGGGTCTTAGTTTTGTATCCAGCCAGCCAGTCTATGTCTTTTGGTTGGAGTATTTAATCCATTTACTTTTAAGGTAATTATTGATATGTATGTCCCTATTACCATTTTCTTAATTGGTTTTGGTTTGTTATTGTAGGTCTTTTCCTTCTTTTGTGTTTTCTGTCTAGAGGCTCCTTTAGCATTTGTTGTGAAGCTGGTTTGGTGGTGCTGAATTCTCTTAGCTTTTGCTTGTCTGTAAAGGTTTTAATTTCTCCATCAAATCTGAATGAGATCCTTGCTGGGTAGAGTAATCTTGGTTGTAAGTTTTTCCCCTTCATCACTTTAAATATGTCCTGCCACTCCCTTCTGGCTAGCAGAGTTTCTGCTGAAAGATCAACTGTTAACCTTGTTGGGATTCCCTTGTATATTATTTGTTGTTTTTCCCGTGCTGCTTTTAATATTTTTTCTTTGTATTTAATTTTTGATAGTTTGATTAATATGTGTTTTGGCGTGTTTCTCCTTGCATTTATCCTTTATGGGACTCTCTGTGCTTCCTGGACTTGATTAACTATATCCTTTCCCATATTAGGGAATTTTTCAACTATAATCTCTTCAAATATTTTCTCAGTTCCTTTCTTTTTCTTCTGGGACCCCTATAATTCGAATGTTGATGCATTTAATGTTGTCCCAGAAGTCTCTGAGACTGTCTTCAATTCTTTTCATTTTTTTTCTTTATTCTGCTCTGCAGTTGTTATTTCCACTATTTTATCTTCCAGGTTGCCTATCCGTTCTTCTGACTCAGTTATTGTGCTATTGATCCATTCTAGAGAATATTTAATTTCTTTTATTGTGTTGTTCATCACTGTTTGTTTGCTGTTTAGTTCTTCTAGGTCCTTGTTAAACGTTTCTTCTATTTTCTCCATTGTATTTCCAAGATTTTGTATCATCTTTACTATCATTATTCTGAATTCTTTTTCATGTAGAATGCCTGTTTCCTCTTCATTTGTTAGTTCTGGTGGGTTTTTACCTTGGTCCTTCATCTGCTGTGTGTTTCTCTGTCTTCTCATTTTGCTTAACTTACTGTGTTTGGGGTCTCATTTTCGCAGGCTGCAGGTTCATAGTTCCCATTGTTTTTGGTGTCTGTCCCCAGTGGCTAAGGTTGGTTCAGTGAGTTGTGTAGGCCTCCCAGTGGAGGGGACTATTGCCTGTGTTCTGGTGGATGAGGCTGGATCTTGTCTTTCTGGTGGGCAGGTCCACATCTGGTGGTGTGTTTTGGTGTATCTGTGGCCTTATTATGATTTTAGGCAGCCTTTCTGCTAATGGGTGTGGTTGTGTTCCTGTCTTTCTAGTTGTTTGGCATAGGGTGTCCAGCACTGTAGCTTGCTGGTTGTTGAGTAGAGCTGGGTCTTGGCATTGAGATGGAGATCTGTGTGGGATTTTCATCATTTGATATTAACGTGGAGCTGGGAGGTCTCTTGTGTACCAATGTCCTGAACTTGGCTCTCCCACCTCAGAGGCACAGTCCTGATGCCTGGCTGGAGCACCAAGAGCCTGTTAACCACACGGCTCAGAATAAAAGGGAGAAAAAAAAGAGAGAAAGAAAGAGGAAGATAAAATAAATAAAATAAAATAAAGTTATTAAAATAAAAATAAGAAATAATTATTAAAAACAATTTTTTAAAGTATTAAAAGAAAATAAAAGAAAGAAGAGAGCAACCAAACCAAAAAACAAATCCACCAATGATAACAAGTGTTAAAGACTATACAAAAAAACAAAAAAATACCAGAGATACAGAACCTTAGGATAAATGGTAAAAGCAAAGCTGTACAGGCAAAATCACACACAGATGCATACACATAGACACTCACAAACAGCGGAAAAGGAAAAAAAAAAATATATATATATATATATCATTGCTCCCAAAGTCCACCGCCTCAATTTTGGGCTGATTTATTGTCTCTTCATGTATTCCAAAGATGCAGCGTACATCAAGTTGATTGTGGAGTTTTAATCCACTGCTCCTGAGGCAGCTGGGAGAGATTTCCCTTTCTCTTCTTTGTTTGCACAGCTCCTGGGGTTCAGCTTTGGATGTGGCCCCATCTCTGCATGTATGTCGCCTGAGGGCATATGTTCTTCGCTCAGACAGGATGGTGTTAAAGGAGCAGCTGATTCGGGGGCTGTGGCTCACTCAGGCCAGGGAGAGGGAGGGGTACGGATGCAGGGCGAGCCTTCAGCGGCAGAGGCCAGCGTGACATTGCAACAGCCTGAGGCGCGCCGTGTGTTCTCCCGGGGAAGTTGTCACTGGATCACGGGACCCTGGCAGTGGCAGGCTGCACAGGCTCCCAGGAGGGGAGGTGTGGAAAGTGACCTGTGCTCGCACACAGGCTTCTTGGTGGCTGCAGCAGCAGCCTTAGCATCTCATGCCCATCTCTGGGGTCTGCGCTGATAGCCACAGCTCGCGCCCGTCTCTGGCACTCCTTTAAGTGGCACTTTTAATCCCCTTTCCTCGTGCACTAGGAAATAGGGGCCAGAGAAAGTCTCTTGCCTCTTTGGCATCTCCAGACTTTTTCCCAGACTCCCTCCCGGCTAGCTGTGGTGCACCAGCCCCTTCAGGCTGTGTTCAAGCAGCCAACCCCAGTCCTCTCCCTGGGATCTGACCTCCGAAGCAAAGCCAGAGCCTCAGCTCCCAGCCCCCACCCTTCCCGGTGGGTGAGCAGACAAGCCTCTCGGGCTGGTGAGTGCTGGTTGGCACCAATCCTCTGTGCGGGAATCTCTCCACTTTGCCCTCTGCACCCCTGTTGCTGCGCTCTCCTCCGTGGCTCCGAAGCTTCACCCCTCCGCCACCCACAGTCTCCACCCGCGAATGGGCTTCGTATTGCGTGGAAACCTTTCCTCCTTCACAGCTCCCTCCCACTGGTGCTGGTTCCGTCCCTATTCTTTTGTCTCTGTTTTTTCTTTTTTCTTTTGCCCTACCCAGGTACGTGGGGAGGTTCTTGCCTTTTGGGAGGTCTGAGGTCTTCTGCCAACGTTCAGTCAGTGTTCTCTAGGAGTTGTTCCACGTGTAGATGTATTTATGATGTATATGTGGGAAGGAAGGTGATCTCCACATCTTACTATTCTGCCATCTTGAAGCTCCTCCCCAATAGGTAAGTTTTAATGAGGAGGAGGGGTAGATTCCAAGTACAGGGAAAATCTAAGGGACAAAGTAGAGGAGTCTAAGTAGCCGTATGTGTAATGAGGATTGCAATCTGTTCTTACTTCCATTAAGGGCCTTATCAAATTATATTGCAGTTACATTCCTGCCTCTCCACCTAGGTTGTAAACTTTTCCATGTCAGAGAAGACATATTTCATGTCTTTGTCAATAGCATCTACTGTAGTTCCTGGCAAATAATTAGGGTTCAGTAAATATTTATTGAATAACTAAAGGAAAAAAGGAGAATCTAGGAGATCAGGTTTATCACAAGGAAGAAAAAGAGAGAATCTGAAGACAAACACTATCAGGTACTTTTTTTTGCCTTGACCAACTTTGCGTTATGCCAACAGTAGATCTCTGATTTAGTCCTGCAAGAAGTGGACAACTGCAGAAGTTTTTTTGTGTACTACAAATTAGGCTGTGTAGCATAGTTGGGAAATAGGATGTAGATAACAAATATAAATGACTAGTTCTCTTAAAAATAATTTAATAAAATACGTTTATCTCTAAATTAGTAGTCTTTTAGTATTTGATTCAGAAAGGAGATATAACTTGGAATCATCATTAAAATCCTAACTGAGCTTGCATGATTGGATTAGCAGTGCTTGGAAGTATTGTTTAGTAATGTTCTGAAAGGAAAGAAAATTTGCTTTATTTTAGCATTATTCCCACCACCTCCCCCAACCAAGTCCATCAGCAGTGTAATATAAATTAGGAAAGAGAGAGAGAAAAAGGAGAAAGGGGAAAAAACTGTAAAGGTTGGAGATAGTACAAAGAAATGAAGTGGAAGAGAAGAAAAATTAAAAAGGAAAGAAAGAAGTACAAAGAGAAAGGAATTGTTGAAAACTTCATATTGTAAGTTTATCCAGTTTTGGGTTAGTCCTGAACAGAGTGTGGAGGGCTGTCTCTATATCCAGCGTTACCATGGTTGAAATCACTGAAACAATGCCTTGCCTATAATTTCTGTATATACAGGACTGAACACTCTATTATACGGAATTATTCTGTGATCAGGCGCCTTATTCTTTTTCTCCCTCCTTCCTTCCTCTCCCTCCCTCCCTCCATCCCTTCCTCCCTTGTTTCCTTCCTTATGTTTTTTCCCTTTTTTTCTCTTTTCTTTTCAGGAAGCAGGGTATATAGATTTTATTAGAGGATAGCTATTTGGAGATTTAGACTGCAAGATTTGACACCAACTCTTTGAAATGAGTTTCTGTGTAGTGCAATAAGCCCTAGGGTTTGTGCCTTTTTCTTTCCTTCTTTCTTTCTTTTTTTTTTTTTTTTTTTGGTTTTATACATGAACAAAGGAAAGACAAAACACAAGAGGGTCTTTCATTTGCCATAGTCCACTTCCTTGGGTGCCATTTCTTTCTTCGTTCAGAGATGAAGATTCTGTGTATTCTTCTCACACTGAACACTGCCAGTTTTTCTTTTGTTCTATTTTAAAGGGTATAATATTTCTTGAACTGAGGGATACATTTATATTATAATTTTAAAGGGAGATTTTTATTTATTTATCATTTTCATGGAAGATTTCTCTAAAATTTTGACAAGAGATATTTAATATTTGGTCACATTTATCTGTCTTCATTTTAAGGGTCTCCATGGCACTGAAATTTCTGTTTAAAGAATTTGAAGAGTGTTCAATTATATAGAGCCCATGGAATATGTTTACTTATCCCTATTCTGTTATGTCATTTATTTCTTTCTAAATGTTAAACAGGGTTGCTAAAAACCTGTGTGTGTGTGTATGCTTGTGTGTGTGTGTGTGTGTGTGTTTTAATGGAGGAAAAGTAGAGACAGAGGGAAATTGAGCAGTTACTGCATTCCAGCCAATAGGCCCATTTCTAGGGAGAGGGATTTTATTCCAAAGAATTTGTTTTTAATTCTTCACTTTTATATTAATAGGTTTTTAAAATATTTGTTACAATGTGATTGAAACTAATTTAAATATAAATTTTCACCTTTTTGATTTATTTTCTGTTGTAATCAATTGGGCATTGGATTAATATCTGTGTAACTTTTGTATAACCCCAAATATTTTATAAATCAAAAATCTAAACATTTTCCTTTGTTACCTCAGAAATTATATACATTTGAAAGACAAACGGTTCATATCATACTGGATTTTAGTTGCTTATCACTAGTATGAACTTGGAATGAATATTATTTTTAAATAAGTATTCTTAAAGAACTGAGATTTATTGCAACTTTCCTTATACTGAGTACTTATATCTTGTCTCACATAATGCTCTGAACATCTGTTTGCATTCTATAAACTTGCTTCTGTAAACTCAGGTTTATAGAAGATGAAATTGAGGCCCAAAGAGAGTAGGTAAGGACTAAGGTGATTCAGGTCCTAATTACAAATCTCTATCCACTTCTCTCCATTTCCACTGCTGCCTTCTTAGTAGAGGTTACCATGATCTTTATCATGGACCACTGGATTAGTCCCCTAACTGGTCTTCTCACTAACTGCCTTGCTGCTTGCAATCCGTTCTGCATGAGAAACAGGTTTATTCTTGGATTACGTCCAAGAAGTATGCTTCAGTGACTTCCCATTTCACTTAGAGTAAAATTCTGTAAGGTCTATCTCTCCATTTCTCTTTAACCTCATCTCAAAAGTAATCTCATTATAACTTAAAACATTCTAGCCACATTGATGTCATTTTTGTTCCTAGACAATGTCAGATGCTTTTCTTCTTTGGAGCATTCATACATACTGTTACCTGCCCTGGCTTTCTGCATCTTTGGATGCCTCTCATCCTAAGATACCACTTTTTTAAATAGTCACCCTTCCTCCTTGCCTGGATCTCTGTTATTTATTGTCAGAGGACCTTCTTAATTTGTAATTAACTATTTTGTTTGTTTACCATATATCCTCCCCTCTCCTCATAGTACACTGAAATCTCTATGAGGACAGAAATTTTCTATTTTATTTGTTGCTCTTGTACAGTGTCCAGCACTGTAGGCACTCCGTAAATATTTGCTAGAAGAATATATAACTAAATAAATATATACATACATACATACATATACATACATACATTCTCCACTCTAATGTGTTTTCATGTTAATTAAATGTAGTCATAAAATGTATCCCTTTGGTAATGTATATTTTATTCTTTACTTCTTTGGGTATTTTTGTTGTACTTTAGCAAAGTTTGGAATATGTAAAATGATGGCACTTCTTTTATTTCCTTTGAATATTATTCCTTGCTCAGAACATGTTATCTTCCTGCTTGGCCAACCCAAAATATATTGTGGCTTTATGTTTTAGCAAAATATCTAAAAGAACCATAAATTATAGTGTCATTAGCTGAAGGACACCTTAAACCCCGTCTATTCCCATTACCTCTTTGGAGCCTGAGCCTCCTCTGCAGATGCTCCAGCAAGTGGTCCTGGAGACAGTGCTTGGACATCACCAGGCTCAAGGAACTAAGTACCTTTTAAGACAACCCATCTAATTTTTTTTAAAAAAAATTAATTTTATTTATTTATTTTTGGCTGCATTGGGTCTTCGTTGCTGTGCGTGGGCTTTCTGTAGTTGTGGCAAGCGGGGGCTACTCCTCATTGTGGTACGTGTGCTTCTCATTGCGGTGGCTTCTCTTGTTGTGGAGCATGGGCTCTAGGTGCACGGGCTTCAGTAGTTGTGGCATACGGGCTCAGTAGTTGTGGCTCGTGGGCTCTAGAGCACAGGCTCAGTAGATGTGGCTCACGGGCTTAGTTGCTCCATGGCATGTGGGATCTTCCTGGACCAGGGCTCAAACCCATGTCCCCTGATTGGCAGGTGTACTGTTAACCACTGTGCCACCAGGGAAGTCCAACCCATCTAATTTTTAATCTGTTTTAATAGACTGACATTTATGTTTAGAGTTTTAGGCATTAATATATTCCAAGTTTCTCCTATTAAATTTTTACTGCTTATGCCCTTATATTAATTTGATTTTTTTCAGTTTGACCTAATTTTGTTATTTCTTTTTATTTAAAAACTCAATTAAGGCAATATTTTTCCTGAATTAGTAATTTTTTTTGGGGGGGGGGCGTTCAGACTTTTAGCTTGTTAGTAAACTTAATGAGGAGAGTCAGAGTATTTGAAAATTTCCTACAAAATAGTTCCATCTATATTTGTTTCCATTTCTCATTGTGCCAGATCAGTCAGTCACTGTATTCAGATCATAATCAGTGTAATGTTTCAAGTAAAATTCTGAACTGAATGTATTTTCTTCTTGATTCCTCTGGAAAACACATTAATTTTATTGAGAAAATCGAGTAAAATGTAATTTATGACTGCAACTTCTTAAGATATTTCTCTAATATGTTTCATTATTTAATTTCCCAAATAATGCCTACTAATTTTGAATAATGTAGGGATACCATTTTCTGAAATTAAGAAAAAAAAGATAGAAATGGAAAAGAAGAGAAAATCAGAGTATTTTAAATAAAGTGTACTATGTGTGTTCTGAATGCCATCACACTTTCAACGCCCAGGACTTTGCTAACTCACAATTATCTGTTGAGTAAATACTTATTCAAAACTTGCTATGTGTTCTACTGCTAATCCCGTTTTCTCAGCTGTATACTGAACCTTTTTTTCTTAGCATATAAACTTGTGCAAGCATCTTCCATCAAATATACACAAAAAGTAAGCAAACAACAACAAAAAGAAAGAAAATCCTTTTTTAAAAATTTGCTGTTACCATCTTCTTCTCTCTCATTTCTATTCAAACCTTCAGGAAGGAATTTTTAATTCTTCACTTCTCATTCTCTCTACAGTCCACTGAAAACTGACTTCTGTCCTTAGACTGTAATTTAAATTATTCCCACCAAGACAAAAAGTCATAAAAAAGTCAAATTCAATAGAATATATTCAGTCTTGACCTTACTTTGTACCTCGGATGTTTTTAACATTTTTGACGGCTCCTTTCTTTTGAAACTTCGTCTTCCCATTGGTTTCACAATACATTTTGATTTTTCTCCTGGCCCTCTCTGGCCTCTCTTAAGTTTCCTTTGTAGGCTTCTTCTTCTTCCTGTCCCTGTATGTTTCTTCCTCCTCCTCCCCTCCCCCTCTCTTCCTTCTCCTTCTCCTTTTTTCTCTCCTTTTTCTTCTTTCTCATCGTCCTTCTCTTCCTCCTCTTTCTTCTCTTCTTCTCCCTTTCCCTTATCTCCTTTGCCTTCTACTCCGTCTTCTTCTCCCTTCTCCTCCTCCTTCTCTTTCTTCTTCCTTCTCTTGCCCTCACATCACACCTCTTCTTCTTTAGGTGATTATATTCACATCTTTTGTTTCACTCATCATCTTTATTTTGATGACACTCAGATCTCAGCACATATCTTAGTGCTTCCATCTCTCTCCAAACTTATACATACAGCTGGCCACTGGGTATCTTCAACTGAGACCTCCATAGGCACTTCAAACTTAACATGGCTCAAACTACAAATTTTATCTTCACTCTAAAATGTGATAATTCTTCTCTCCTTCCCATATCTTTGAATTTCAGTATCATCTACCAAGATGTCTTGGAAAAACCTTTATTCCCCTACAGTTTCCCTGTAGATCTGTTATGCTGGGTTTAAAGCCAGGGCTAGGAGAGAATGTATGTTTCTATTAGAGGAAATTTATCATCAATACCTCACCAATATTGGAAAAATAACTATGACAATGTTCCTGATGATGAGTACGTAAAATAAAAAGAAAAACTTCTTTTTAAGTTACAGTGAACATTTGAGAGGTGGAACGGTCCTTGAACATTCTAAAAATCCCAAATATTGATCTTATATGTGAAGAAACAATCCTAGAAAGGGGAGATGAATATCTAATATAAAGACAAGTTAATGAGCGAGCATGGATTAAAATGGAGTCACTTCAGTAATGTTTGTATCTCTTTGTTATTAGAAACAACTGATTTTCCTCTTTGTTCCCAGTGTATGTGATGGCAAACTTTTTTTTGGTAGGGGATAAACCAGGGTGTAAGAGTATAGGAGACAGTGGAATTTACTATAAATTTAAAAATTTAAGAGTTATTTCTAAGTTGCCCTCCAAAAAATTTACTCCCCCATGCACTATGTGTGATATCTTTTTCTTATATGGTCACCAACCCTGAATATTATCCAATTTTAAGAAGTTTGTCAACCTGATAGGGGAAAATGGTATGTGTGTATTGTAAGGTTGAACATCTTTTCCTATGTTTCTTGGATATTTATATATTTTTTCCTTAAAACATGTTTCAATTTCCTTTGACCATTTTTCTACTGAGTTATTTGCATTTTTCTTCTTGACTTTTTTTGTTTGTTACTTGGGTTAGGTTTTCTTCTGGAATGCATTCTTCAGATATATGTTTTCATGCTACATAATTTTTCCTGTACTATTTTTATGTAATTGTTTCATTTAATAGGAAATGTACAAATTACTGTATAGCCCTTAATCTCTATGCTTGAAAACTATGTGAGTAAAAACTCCTTGGTTTTCTTCCCACCCCACCTGAATCTGAACTTAATGACTTATCTTCTGAGCTTTTTTTTGAGAACTAAAATTTTACTTTAACAGCCAATCAGTCCAGGTGCATATATTCTCCTATTTACCAGTTCTCCCCACCATACTTCTCATCCTTTTTCAGGCAGTGAGGACAAATCAGGTAAAAATTGTTGGGTTTTGCTATTACAACATTAGACTATGTCTTAGCTTGGGCTGCTATAAATGGAGTAGCTTATCAACAAGAAAATTTAGAGGCTGGAAGTCTGAAATCATGGTGTCAGGATGCTCAGGTTCTGGTGAGAACTGTCTTCCAGGTTGCAAGCAGCTCACTTCACATTGTATCCTCACAGGGAGTGGGGGAAGACCTACCTAGCTCACTGGCCTCATCCCATTCATGAGGACTCCATCCTCATGACCCAGTTACCTTCCAAGTCTCCCCCCTCACATTCTAATATCACCATAGTGGGGATTAAGATTTCAACATATGAATTTGGGGGAGACACAGACATTCAGTCCATGATAGTCTAGAATTGGCAACTAGGGATTATGTTTGTGCCTACTGATGTGGCTTTTCCCTCCAGACTCCTCTTTCCTCCAAGGACTGTGTGTTTTTTTTATTTTTCTCTTCTGCTTTACATTGTACTAAGTGCCAATTTATTACTAAAGGTAATTAGTTTTGAGAAACTAACAAGATTTTGTCTTTTCTTTCCTACTTTCCTCCCAGTAAAGAAAAACCAAAACAGTGAGCATTGACCATTTACCTTTCCCAGCTAAGGAAGTTTGCTTAGCTTCTTAAGCAAAGCTTTCCTAAAGGAGGGCTTTCTAGTCTTTTTTTTTAATACCCCTCCTCCCATCTTAAGATTGTCACACTTCTCAGTGAATGTTTTTCTAAATTGGGGGCTATTAATGAAGTTTGTTTCAGAACTTTGTCCACTCAATTTTTAAAAAACTGTTTCTGGTGGGAGAGAATGTTGCAAATTAGGAGCTATATCAGTTGTCTCACTCTTCTTGGCTTCCACTTTTCTAAAATTATGGAAGTAAGTTGTATCCCTTCCTTTTATTAATTGTTGCTAGTAGTATTTTGTGTGGGGGGGGGATAGGTGAGAAAAGCTGTCAGAAGCCTCCAAATTAAAAACATTTTTTTTTGGAAATAAGAAAGTATGTAATGTATGTGTGTGTATTCTCATTAAAAAAGTATTATGGGGCTTCCCTGGTGGTGCAGTGCTTGAGAGTCCGCCTGCTGATGCAGGGGGCGCGGGTTCGTGCCCCGGTCTGGGAAGATCCCACATGCCGCAGAGCCACTGGGCCTGTGAGCCATGGCCGCTGAGCCTGCGCGTCCTAGAGCCTGTGCTCCACAACGGGAGATGCCACGACGGTGAGAGGCCCGCGTACCGCAAAAAAAAAAAAAAAGTATTATGGAAAATCTCAAGTTTACACAAAAGAAGACAGTATGATATAATAAATCCCTAGCTTCAATATCAATAAGTGGTCAATAAACCACATCCACACTCAATTATTTTAAAGCAAATCTAAGATATCATAAAATTTTATTCATAAAAATGTCAGTATTTCAGGGCTTCCCTGGTGGCGCAGTGGTTGAGAGTCCGCCTGCTGATGCAAGGGACATGGGTTCATGCCCCGATCTGGGGAGATCCCACATGCCACAGAGTGGCTGGGCCCGTGAGCCATGGCCGCTGAGCCTGTGCATCTGGAGCCTGTGCTCTGTAACGGGAGAGGCCACAACAGTGAGAGGCCTGCATACCGCAAAAAAAAAAAAAAGTCAGTATTTCAGATACAGCTTTTAAAGTTTTTTCTTGGTCCTAAAAAGAGTTTTCTAGAGAAATGCTCTCTGTACTGTTTGTTTAAATTAACACTCTGATTCATCTGTAGCCTATTTTATGACTTTGTCTAATCAGAATACCTAGGGAGGTTGCCAGGAGTTCAGAAAGGGACAGAGGCACAGATAGCCCACGTTGAGGTGGCATTCACCCACAGTCATGCATGAAGGTGGGGCACCAGCTAACGTTTTGCAGAACTCTAATGCAATATCACAACCAGAATATTGACATTTATTGGTTCAAGATGGCAAATTAGAAGTACATGAGCTCACTCCCTCTTGCGAGAGCACCGGAATCACAACTAACTGCTGAACAGTCATTAACAGGAAGACACTGGAATTCACCAGAATAGATAGCCCACATCCTAAGACAAAGGAGAAGCTGAAATGAGATGGTAGGAGGGGCACAATAACAATAAAATCAAATCCCATAACTGCTGGTTGGGTGACTCACAAAGTGGAGAACAGTTATACAACAGAAGTCCACCCACTGGAGTGAAGGTTCTGAGCCCCACGTCAGGCTTCCCAACCTGGGGGTCTGGCAATGGAAGGAGGAATTCCTAGAGAATCAGACTTTGAAGGCTAGCGGGATTTTATTGCAGGACTTTGTAAGGACTGGAGGAGACAGAGACTCCACTCTTAGAGGGCACACACAAAGTAGTGTGCTCATCGGGAACCTGGGGAAGGAGCAGTGACCCCACAGGAGACTGAACCGACTTACCTGCTAGGGTTGGAGGGTCTCCAGCAGAGGTGGGGGGTGGCTGTGACTCACCGTGGGGACAAGGACACTGGCAGCAGAAGTTCTGGGAAGTACTCCTTAGCATGAGCCCTCGCAGAGTCCGCCATTAGCCCCACCAAAGAGCCAGGTAGGCTCCAGTGTTGGGTCACCTCAGGCCAAACAACCAACAGGGAGGGAACAGCCCTACCCATCAGCAGACAAGCGGATTAAAGTTTTACTGAGTTCTGCCCACCAGAGCAACACCCAGCTCTAACCACCACCAGTCCCTCCCATCAAGAAACGTGCACAAGTCTCTTAGATAGCCTCATCCAGCAGAGGGCAGAGAGCAGAAGCAAGAAGAACTAAAAATCTGCAGCCTGTGGAAGGAAAACCACATTCACAGAAAGATAGAAAAAATGAAAAGGCAGAGGACTTTGCACCAGATGAAGGAACAAGATAAAGCCCCAGAAAAACAACTAAATGAAGTGGAGATAGGCAAACTTCCAGAAAAAGAATTCAGAATAATGATACAGAAGATGATCCAGGACCTTGGAAAAAGAATGGAGGCAAAGATCGAGAAGATGTAAGACATGTTTAACAAAGACCTAGAAGAATAAAAGAACGAACACCTAGAAGAATTAAAGAACAAACGAAAAAGATGAACAATGCAATAAATGAAATGAAAAATACACTAGAAGGAATCAATAGTAGAATAACTGAGGCAGAAGAACAGATAAGTGACCTGGAAGACAAAATGGAGGAATTCACTGCCACGGAACAGAATAAAGAAAAAAGAATGAAAAGAAATGAAGATAGTTTAAGACACCTGTGGGAAAACATTAAATGCAACAACATTCACATTATAGGGGTCCCAGGAGGAGAAGAGGGAGAGAAAGGGCCCGAGAAAATATTTGAACAGATTATAGTCAAAAACTTCCCTAACACGGGAAAGGAAATAACCACCCAAATCCAGGAAGCACAGAGAGTCCCCGGCAGGTTAAACCCAAGGAGAAACATGCCAAGACAGAGTAATCAAATTGACAAAAATTAAAGACAGAGAAAAATTATTGAAAGCAACAAGGGAAAGACGACAAATAACATACAAGGGAACTACCATAAGGTTAACAGCTGATTTCTCAGCAGAAACTCTACAAGCCATAAGGGAGTGGCATGATACACTTAAAGTGATGAAAGGGAAGAACCTACAACCAAGATTACTCTACCCAGCAAGGATCTCATTCAGATTCGATAGAGAAATCAAAAGCTTTACAGACAAGCAAAAGCTAAGAGAATTCAGCACCACCAAACCAGCTCTACAACAAATGCTAAAAGAACTTCTCTAAGTGGGAAACACAAGAAAAGAAAAGGACCTACAAAAACAAACACATAACAATTAAGAAAATGGTCATAGGAACATACATATTGATAATTACCTTAAATATGAATGTATTAAATGCTCCAACCAAAAGACAGAGGCTCGCTGAATGGATGCAAAAACAGGACCCATATATATGCTGTCTACAAGAGACCCACTTCAGACCTAGGGACACATACAGACTGAAAGTGAGGGGATGGAAAAAGATATTCCATGCAAATGGAAATCGAAACAAAGCTGGAGTAGCGATACTCATATCAGATAAAATAGACTTTAAAGTAAAGAATGTTACAGGAGACAAGAAAGGACACTACATAATGATCAAGGGATCAATCCAAGAATAAGATATAACAATTATACATATATATGCAACCAACATAGGAGCACCTCAATACATAAGGCAACTGCTAACAGCTATAAAAGAGGAAATCAACAGTAACACAATAATAGTGGGGGACTTTAACACCTCACTTACACCAATGGACAGATCATCCAGACAGAAAATTAATAAGGAAACACAAGCTTTAAATGACACAATAGACCAGATAGCTTTAATTAATATTTATAGGACATTCCATCCAAAAACAGCAGATTACACTTTCTTCTCAAGTGCACACAGAACATTCTCCAGGATAGATGACATCTTGGGTCACAAATCAAGCCTTGGTAAATTTAAGAAAATTGAAATCATATCAGGCATCTTTTCCGACCACAATGTTATGAGATTAGAAATCAATTACAGGGAAAAAACGTAAAAATCACAAACACATGGAAGCTAAATAATATGTTATTAAATAACCGAGAGATCACCAAAGAAATCGAAGAGGAAATCAAAAAATACCTAGAGACACAACAAAAACACCACCACACAAAACTTATGGGATACAGCAAAAGCAGTTCTAAGAGGGAAGTTTATAGCAATACAAGCCTTTCTCAAGAAACAAGAAAAATTTCTAATAAAAAATCTAACCTTACACCTAAAGGAACTAGAGAAAGACAAACAAACAAAACCCAATGTTGGGAGGAAAGAAATAATAAAGATCAGAGCAGAAATAAATGAAATAGAAACAAAGAATAGCAAAGATCAATAACACTAAAAGCTAGTTCTTTGAGAAGATAAACAAAGTTGATAAACCTTTAGGCAGACTCATCAAGAAAAGGAGGGAGAGGACTCAAATCAATAAAATTAGAAATGAGAAGTTACAAGAGACACTGCAGAAATACAAAGCATCCTAAGAGTTTACTACCAGCAAATCTATGCCAATAAAATGGACAACCTGGAAGAAATGGACAAATTCTTAGAGAGGTATAACTTTCCAAGGCTGACCCAGGAAGAAATAGAAAATATGAACAGACCAATCAGAAGTAATGAAAATGAAACTGTGATTTAAAATCTTCCAGCAGAAAAAGTCCAGGACCAGATGGCTTCACAGGTGAATTCTATCAAACATTTAGAGAAGAGCTAACACTCATCCTTCTCAAAGTGTTCCAGAAAAGTACAGAGGAAGGAACACGCCCAAACTCATTCTATAAGGCCACCATCACCCTGATACCCACCCAGACAAAGATACTACAAAAAAAGAAAATTACAGACCAATATCACTGGTGAATATAGATGCAAAAATCTTCAACAAAATACTAGCAAACAGAATCTAACAACACATTAAAAGGATCATACGCCATGATCCAGTGGGATTTATCCCAGGGATTCAAGGATTCTTCAATATATGCAAATCAGTCAATGTGGTACACCATATTAACAAATTGAAGAAGAAAAGCCATATGATCATCTCAATAGATGCAGAAAAAGCTTTTGACAAAATTCAACACCCATTTATGATAAAAACTCTCCAGAAAGTGGGCATAGAGGAAGCCTACCTCAACATAATAAAGGCCATGTATGACAAACCCACGCAAACATCATTCTCAATGGTTGAAAACTGAAAGCATTTCCTCTAAAATCAGGAACAAGACAAGGATGTCCACTCTCGCCACTATTATTCAACATAGTTTTGGAACTCCTAGCCATGGCAATCAGAGAAGGTAAAGAAATAAAAGGAATACAAATTGGCAAAGAAGAAGTAAAGCTGTCACTGTTTGCAGATGACATGATACTATACATAGAGAATCCTAAAGACTCTACCAGAAAATTACTAGAGCTACTCAATGAATTTGGTAAAGTTGCAGGATACAAAGCTAATACACAGAAATCTGTTGAATTTCTATATACTAATGATGAAAAGTTTGAAAGAGAAATTAAGGGAACACTCCAATTTACCATTGCAACAAAAAGAATAAAATACCTAGAAATAAACCTACCTAGGGAGGCAAATAACCTGTATGCAGAAAACTATAAGACACTGATGAAAGAAATTACAGATGATACCAACAGATGGAGAGATATACCATGTTCTTGGATTGGAAGAATCAATTTTGTGAAAATGACTGTACTACCCAAAGCAATCTACAGATTCAATGCAATCCCTATAAAATTACCAATGGCATTTTTTACGGAACTAGAACAAAAAATCTTAAAATTCATGTGGAGACACAAAAACCCCGAATAGCCAACGCAGTCTTGAGAGAAAAAAATGGAGCTGGAGGAATCAGACTCCCTGACTTCAGACTATACTATAAAGCTACAGTAAGCAAGACAATATGGTACTGGCACACAAACGGAAACATAGATCAATGGAAGAAGATAGAAAGCCCAGAGATAAGCCTACACATCTATGGTCAACTAATCTATGACAAAGGAGACAAGGATATACAATGGAGAAAAGACAGTCTCTTCAATAAGTGATGCTGGGAAAACTGGACAGCTACATGTAAAAAATGAAATTAGAACACTCCCTACACCATACACAAAAATAAACTCAAAATGGATTAGAGACCTAAATGTAAGACCGGATACTATAAAACTCTTAGGGGAAAACAGAGGAAGGACACTCTTTGACATAAATCACAGCAAGATCTTTTTTGATCCACCTCCTAGAGTAATGGAAATAAAAGCAAAAATAAACAAATGGGACTTAATGAAACTTAAAAGCTTTTGCACAGCAATGGAAACCATAAACAAGACGAAAAGGCAACCCTCAGAATGGGAGAAAATATTTGCAAATGAATCAACGGACAAAGGACTAATCTCCAAAATATATAAACAGCTCATGCAACTCAATATTAAAAAAAACAAGCCAATCCAAAAATGGGCAGAAGACCTAAATAGACATTTCTCCAAAGAAGACATGCAGATGGCCAAGAAGCACATGAAAAGCTGCTCAACATCACTAATTATTAGAGAAATGCAAATCAAAACTACAATGAGGTATCACCTCACACCAGTTAGAATGGGCATCATCAGAAAGTCTACAAACAGCAAATGCTGGAGAGAGTGTGGAGAAAAGGGAACCCTCTTGCACTGTTGGTGGGAATGTAAATTTATATAGCATTATGGAGAACAGTATGGAGTTTCCTTGCAAAACTAAAAATAGAATTACCATATGACCCAGCAATCCCACTACTGGGCATATACCCAGAGAAAACCATAATTTAAAAAGACACATGCACCCTAGTGTTCATTGCAGCAGTATTTACAATAGCCAGGTCATGGAAGCAACCTAAATGCCCATCAGTAGACGAATGGATAAAGAAGACATGGTACGTATATACAATGGAATATTACTCAGCCATAAAAAGGAATGAAATTGGGTCATTTGTAGAAACGTGGATGGATCTGGAGACTGTCATACAGAGTGAAGTAAGTCAGAAAGAGAAAAACAAATATATTAACGCGTATATGTGGAGCCTAGAAAATTGGCACAGATGACCCGATTTGCAGGGCAGAAATAGAGACACAGATGTAGAGAATAAACTTAGAGTCACCAAGGGTGAAAGTGGCAGGGGGTGGTGGTGATGGTGGGATGAATTGGGAGATTGGGATTGACATATATACACTAATATGTATAAAATGGGTAATTAATAAGAACCTGCTGTATAAAAAAATAAAATGAAATACAAAAAAAAAAATATCCAGAAAGGTAGAGGAACACAGAGTATTTATAGTTTCAAACTGCTTGCCTCATTTAGCCCTGGTCTGTTGTATTTTTTTCATTAAAGTATGTACGCAAATCAATTCAATAAATATTTATAGAGGTTTTACTGTGAATCACACAGTTTCCTAGGTACTGCAGATATTGCAGTGAACCAAAAAAGTACTCTCATGGGGTCTATAGTCTGGTGTTAGCTTTGAGAGGTGGCTGTAAAAGTCAGTGTCTGTTTATCAAAGAATGTTTCTCAGTGGTTTTTTTGTCTTTTTATTTTTTGTTTGAGTAATTAAAACATTTCTCATTACAACATTGGCTTAAGCATCTTGTCAAGAAGTCTGGTGAAACAAAATGAAACAAAATAAGACAAAACAAAGCAGCTCTTTACTGTATGATCTCACTTATAAGCTTATAAAGATGTCACTTGATAAGAATCTGAGGAAACAATTTCAATGAAAACCTTATTGACTGTTTTTATGACATCACTTCTTGTAGTCCTTTTATGAGGAAGACAAAATGGAAGTAATGGGGAGAAGTTTAGCTAGAGCTATGTTTGTTTATCTGCTGTGTGATAGGTCTCAAATGACCTATATACTATTTCACGTAGAAATCGTTGCTTATTATTTTAATGTAGGTTTGATTGGAATGTGACTAATTACATAAGAGGCTTATACAAGAAACATGAAACAGGGATATTCTAGATCTGCTAATTAAGATAAGCAGTATGAAGTAAAAATAAGGTATGGTTTGTGCACAACTAAAGAAACATACTGTTTCATTACTATATGATAGGGTTGATAAAATTATTTTGGGCTCAATTATCAATAAATCTCTTCAAGAAAAGTTTATGGTATAAATTAATACTTAAGATAGCAATCTTCATTGCAGCAGGCAAAGAAAAAAACAAAAATAAGCTATCACAAAGAGATGTAAATTGAACTACCCATTGAGGAAATATGTGATCACTAATGCTTTCCCAGATTTCTTTTATATTAAAGGTTTTAAACTTTTAAATCTTGTACTACTATATTCATATTGTCACCTACTTATACAAATATATGTTGAGGAAATGCTGTGTTATAGGTATTGTGTTGGCATTTGGAGATGCAGTGGTGATGAAAAGAAGCATGGCTTATGGATCTTACAGCATAATTGAGATAGATATGTGTATTTACACACACACATATACACATATACTCACACACATAAACAAATAATCACACAAATATATGAATATTTACCTTCAGTTAATGCTACTAAATTGTGGTTAATTTTGTACTGGTAAGAAATATCTAGTTTGCTGAGATTTATATTTCAGTAACTTTTTCCAGATTTAAACTTGCTTATGCCTAGTTTTCTTTTCACCTACAGTTTCAATTACAAACTGAATCACTGCTGATTTGTATCCGTGAAAGTTACTGAGACTTCTTATTTTGTAGAAAGTTTATACGCACGAATATTTTCCATTAGTACAATAGATTGACAGATGCCTCAATTGCCTGGAATTTATGTCACCAAGGGAAAACAGTGAATAGTGAATTAAAAGCATTAGATCATTGGGTTAATCATGTTTTGACAGAGTATCATTACTATCCTTTAAATAAGAAAAAAATTAAGTTAGAAAAATTTTAACAAGTTAAAATTAACCAGGGACTATAAAGGAAAGTAATTTTAGCAGAATTATTTATGCCCTCAATCAAAGTTTTTAAACAAACAAGCAGACCAAAAAAAGTTGTATATGTGGCATCTTCTCATTTTTTGAAGATGATTCTTTCCATCCTTTGTTCTTTGATCTCTTCATGAGCAGAAGCACATAAACTGGTAATGGAGCCAAGGGTGCTCAATGTCTTGGCACTCATTAACTATGGCAATTAGCACTATTTAGATTGATATATTTCCAAGATGAAAGCATGACTGGGACTAGACAAACAAAAATGATGATGGCATTTGTGAAGGTGGAATGACATTGACCAACAAGTAACAGAAAAGAAATAGAGCTCATTTTAAGAGACTTGGATTATTTGAAAAATTGATTACATGATAAGACTGTTTCAATATAACTTCAATTCCCTGAAGACTTATTAATGCTTCAGTAGCATTGAAGTAAAATGAAAAGACACCAGAGCAGTCTGCTTTAATAGCTTGCTGGCTTGAACCCCGATACATAATGTTCTTGTAATAGTTTATGGGTGACTGCAGTAAACTGATAGTGAATATTTTCCATTTTTTGGCTCTTCATATCAGATCTGCTCTTGGAGAACATTTTGTTCTGAGAATATTGTGAAGGCAATTGATCTAGTTTAGAAGTTGCTTGACAATTTTAGTATAGTGTTAACTTTTCTCGCCTCCAAATTGTATGATTTTTGTCCTTTGAACTGAGGTCAAATTATAGTTAGTTTGGACATCAGCAGTTTACTCACTTCACTTCACCTACTCTGACTAAATATTTTTTTAAGTACTGCTGCAAAGAAAGAAAAATCTAATTTTTCCCAAATCTTTTGTTACCTTTGTCTACTTAAGATAGCAGTTTAAATCTGTCCTTCTTCTTGACGGAGAAAACAATCTGAGATGTATTAATTTGGAACTTAAATAGTTTGTTGTTGAATGATTAATGATCATATTTGGGGATTGTATTTTAAGAAGAGAATTCTGATGCACCAAAAGAAATTACTGTACTTTAAACACAATGAAGGCTGAGAATTGCCTGACATTTAATGAACTGAATTATCTAATATGGGCTGCCCTGAGGCATTTAGTGCATGCTCTATTTTTTTAGTTTTCCAAAACTCAAATATTCATACTGTACATACAATAAAAACAAGTTACAGACTTAATAGAAATTAAAATGGTCTCAATGTTAACATTAGACCCATGGAAAATTAGAGGATATGTGAGTACCTTATTCATTATTTTAGTCTTCAGTGTGCCTAGGAACATTTGTTTCATATAAAAGTTATATTACAAAATTAATGGACTAAGGGCAGAAAGAGAATTTAGAGAAAGGTTAAATGAAGTCTGGATATATACTGCATGCAGGTGGAAGATGTTTGAAGAACATTTATGGAACAAAGTGCAGTATCTTCCTACGAAGGTCCAGGCATCCAAAAGTAACAGGAAGAGTTGATGTGGTTATGTAAAACTGCAGTGAAACTTCTGGTCAGACAGAGAGCTCTGAAGAGGTGGCAGTGAAGCAATAAAATGAAAAACTGAGCAAACAAAACAATGCAGCGAGGAGTTAGAAATAATTAGAAAAGAAATAAAAATGTCTCAACAGAAATAGGAACAGCAAAAATTCAGGGATGTTAACGCAGAGTAGCCCAGCCAACAGAAAAGGATTTTAAAATTTTGTGTGTAAAAAGCAGACAACATGAATGGAAGTGAAGTACTTGCTCTTTCCTGTAAGAGTTGAAGAGCAAGATATTCCTGAGCAACACAGCTCTGCACTAGGATTGGTTGCACTTTCTCAAATGAATTTTGAAGTAAAAAGCTGAAGGCCGAATGCCTTCAGCCACCTGAAGTACCCAGGGTCTTATGCAATACATTTACCTTTAGTGTTTGATGGCTTATACAAAAAGACAAATATAATTTTAAAATTTATATGTGTGTGAACATGGTTATGCTACCCCTATGGATTACCAAAAATAATACGAATAACAGCCAATCAGCAGAGTCAATTTAGCCTCAGTATTTAAAAAACCCTTCAAAATATTTTGTTAAATTCCATGAAAGTGGTTTTAGTGACAAAGGTTTCAGACCCTTGCAAATGATAATTAATTCAGAGATATATAATGAGAAACACTGTAGTCAGGCCTAGACAGATTTAGATAAACTAATGACCCAAGTAGTTGATGGCAGCCACAGTCTTTAACTTAGTGTAAAGGAATCTTAAAAGCAGTTCAACAAAGAAATATTTTCTTTCTTTCCTTTTTCTTTTTAAAACATTTAATTGTCTTTTTTAAGGCTGATAAAGAAAAGATGAACTCTGAAGACTTCATTGTTCTATACTCATTATATTCTCTTTTCTCTAGACATAAATCTGTTTTTTTTCTTCATGCTTATTCATATCCTTCTTTAAATAAACATGTATGTATAACATATATTAGTCTTTCTATATGTACATATACAAACATGTGCATACTCTCTTCCACTTATGTTCATTTAGTGAGTCTTTTAAAACATTTATTGAAATAATTATTTAGGGTGGATTTTATATCAGATAGTTTTATTACAAATGAAAGACTTCCCTTCTATTACATGGATGCTTCTTTTAACATTAAATTGAGGCAGAACTGTATTGCTACAGTATAACTTTGTATGGTTGGATGTCCTATTAGTTGTAGAACTTAATTGAAATTTTTACAGGCTGTTAGATGGAGTAAAGGGCAAGTTGCAGTCATGGACTACAGATTTTTCATCCCTTATTTATTTCTATAATTTGTACCTTATATTAATGGTCAATTTTTATCTTGTTACAAAAGTCAACATTATATGTGTGTGCTATTTGATTTTTCCTTCATATATGTGGAATGCCATTTTAATTTGTATTATTTATTTATTTGTCCATGCCATGCGGCTTGCAGGATCTCAGTTCCCCAACGAGGGATCGAACCCAGGCCACTGGCAGTAAAAGCTCCGAGTCCTAACCACTGGACCGCTGGGGAATTCCCTGGAATACCATTATTAATTTAGAGTATTTTTAAGAGAAATATTTAACTGTTTTTTCTAGGATAATAGCTTGCAATAGTACAAAGAACTTGATGTTTGAATTTCAGATATAATCATCCTGATTTCTCATTAAAATCAGGCTTAAACCTATGAAGGTTAGCAGCAAAGACAAAACCAAACTGACTCACTAAAAAAGCACTATCTTTCTCTAACAAGCTTACTGTAAAATGTATATATATATTTTCTAATATTTCATATAAATAGCATATATGTATACGTGCACATACACGAAAGTTTGTTTAAAAAAAGCCCTATACTTATGCAAAATTAAAAACATTACTAAATAAAATTTCTGTGTAATGAAGCTGTTCTTTTCAATGATGTCCTATAAAGTGAAAATTTATTTAAATTTTTTTGTAAAATGAATGCACTTGACTCACTGTCAAACATGACTCCCTATTAAAATAAACAAATTTGCACATGTTCTACTATACAAACTGGGGAGGTCTGTTTGAAGGATAATGCTATTATCCTTGTTCTGCCATCAAGGTCTACTTCTACAAATCAAAAAATCCACTCTCCTCCTTACTCAAAAAGTCACCATCACTTAAAATTGGTGTATCCTAAAAAACAAATTAACAAACATAACCAAACAGAAACAGAGTCATATATACAAAGAACAAGCAGGTTGTTCCCAGAGCAGAGGGGAGTGGGGAGGGGGGGAGAAATAGGTAAGGGGGATTAAGAGGTACAGACTTTCAGTTACAAAATAAATGAGTCATAGGTATGAAATGTACACTGTAGGAAATGTAGTCAATAATTATGTAATATCTTTGTAATTTTGACAGAGGACAACTAGACTTATGGTGATCATTTTGTGTACCAGGAGCTAACTTAGTGTTGTAGATCAATTATACTTAAAAAATAAACAAACAATCTCGTAGGAAAAGAGATCAGATCTGTGTTTACCAGAGGTGGGGGGATGGGATGGGGGAAAGGAGGAATTTGATGAAGGTGGTCAAAAAGTACAAACTTGCAGTCAAAATATAAGTAAGTACTAAAGATGTAATGTACATATGATAAAGATAATTAGCACTGACATATGTTATAAATGAAGGTCACTAGAAGAATAGATCCTGGGCTTCCCTGGTGGCACAGTGGTTGAGAGTCCGCCTGCCGATGCAGGGGACGCGGGTTTGTGCCCCGGTCTGGGGGGATCCCACATGCCGCGGAGCGGCTGGGCCCGTGAGCCATGGCTGCTGAGAGGCCCACATACCGCAAAAAAAAAAAAAAAAGAATAGATCCTAAGAGTTCTCATCACAAGGAAAAACTAGTTGTTTTTTTACTTCTTTAATGTTCTATATATATGTATGATGGATGTTCACTAATCCTATTGTGGTAATCATTTCATGATGTATGTAAGTCAAGTCATTATGTTGTACACCTTAAACTTAATACAGTGCTGTATGTGAATTATATCTCAATAAAACTGGAAAAAAATAGTGTATTCTAACAGTGGAATGTTTGTATCTTTGTCAAAAATATTATGTTAAAATATTTCATACATTTATACAGAGAATACTGTTCTCATTAAAAAATGAGTAGAGACATTTTAAAAGTGACTGGACTTTTGGATCAAAATAAATATGCAATTTACACACTAGTATAATGATTTTAGGAATTCATTGCATTTTGATTTTTTTTCTGAATAATAGCAGTATTTTGGCCTTTATGGCTCATTATTCAAAATATTTTGAATAAAAATTGAGACATTTGTTCCCTAGATTAGAATCTGTCCACATGATAATTCAAGTGATCTCCACTTTTAAAAACCTAATTGATGAAAATTTAGGATTTGAGAAAAGAGACAAATTAAGGAATGTTGGTTTGATACGTGGAAGAATTACGTTTTGCAAAATATTTTAAAAGTACTATTTCTTCACAAATTTTGATTTATACTTGTTTATCATATAAAAAGGATTAACTCCATATTATAAAACTCATATTTTTAAGACAAATATTGTGTATTATTTAATAGACTTTTATTCATCCAAATGAGTATTAGTCTTTGTAAAGTAGTCACCTTGTGAGATATTTCTTCATTTAAGAAGTACAGCCGTTGCTCTAAATATTGTACTGTGTTGGAATTGCCTTCAGAGCCAACGACAAATCCTTTTGAATATTTTCATTGACAAAGACCCTTTGATTTATTTTTAAAAAATATTTCGGGGTAAATTAGAGCCATGTTTACAAGTTTATTGCCATAGCAAAACCTGGCCTATTCTGACTGATACAGTTCTCTAAATCCCATATCTTCATTTCCTCACCTCCAACTCTTCAGCCTACTCCAATTTTGTGCCCTTGTCCCATCCACTTCATTCAGACTACTCTTTCTAAGGCTATGGCCTCTCAGTTTGGGGTGATCAAAAAGGGTATTTTTTTCTAACATTATGGACATAGTAATGACATTTATCTTGTGTGGTTTTGTGCAGTCTCTAAAGGCAATTTCAAGAGATGTAACTCATAGTACTTCAAGAATGATAGAATCATTGGAATAAAGATATTACTTCTACTGTGATAAAGGGTATTGGAATCCTTAACTTTTGGATATGTGATATGTATCTTCAATTCAGTGCAGTTAAGTATTTTTTGAGTATGTGTATTATGCAAAACACTCTAGTAGGCAATAATGCAAAGATGAAGAAATAATATGTCCAGCTCCGACTCATGGACTCATAGTGAGGGAGGGGAATACCCTTCAATGACTGGACTACAAGACAGGTTTAAGAGTTCTTGGAGTTAAAAAACACTATATAAATACAGGAGAGGGAGGGATTCATTGTAACTGGGGTGTGACAGTCAAGCTGAACCTAGAAGTACATAGCTTGTAACCTTGACAGGTGGGGATAGAAGAAGGGACATTCTGGGAAGAGAAAGTAACTTGTTCAATTGTAGAGTGGGGTTCATGTCTTTTAAAAATGAACATTTTACTTTCTAATCACAGGTTTTGCTGTAAAAATTGTGCTATTTTCAACTTTATCAGCACTATAAGATATGCCTCAATTTAATGCAGTCGAGTCTCACAAACACTGTCTTTTTTTTTTGTCTTTCTCTGTGTGTGTGTGCCCTGTATGTCTTTTCTTAGTGGTCATGCCCCTGTCTTTCTCTTGCTCTGTCTCCTTCCTTTCCTCTTTATCTCTTTCTCACCTTCCCTGTCTCTTCCATTCCCTTGTCATAGTCTTCCTTCCATTTTGATTGTCTGTCACTGGAATTGAAATAGATCTGTTAAACTTAGTAGTTTTATGTTTCCTGTTCTTAATTTTAGAAATAGGTGGTTTCAACTCTTTTTTTAAAAAAATAAATCGACTTTATTTTTTAGGGCAGTTTTAGGTTTACAAAAAAATACTGAGCAGACCGTACAGAGTTCTCAGGTACCCACTCCTACCCTCCCACCCCACCCCCAGTTTTCCCTGTTATTAACTAGCTTCATGCTGGCCTGGTATACTTGTTACAATCAATGAGCCGATATTGATACATTATTATTAGCTCAGATACATAGTGTTCATTAGGGTTCACTGTGTGTGGTACAGCTCTTATGGGTTTTGACAAATGCATAGTGTCATATGTCCACCTAAAAATTAAAAATTCTCTTTGCTCTACCTATTTATCCTTCTCCCCTACACTACTCTCTCCTACCTCCAAACCCTTGGAGACCTATTTACTGTCTCTATAGTTTTACCTTTTCCAGAATGTCATATAATTGGAATCGTACAGTATGTAACCTTTCAGATTGTCTTCTTCCATATAGCAATATGCATTTAGGATTCCTCCGTCTCTTTTTATTGCTTGATAGCTCAGTTTTTAATGCTAAATAATATTCCATTTTATGGGTGTGTCATTGTTTGTTTATCCATTCACCTGTTGAAAGACAGACACCGTGGTTACTTACAATGTTTGGCATTTATAAATAAATCTGCTATAAATATTCACATGCAGGATTTTGTGTGGACATAAGTTTCAACTAATTTGGGTAAATGCCAAGGAGTGTGATTGCTGGATCATGTGGTAACACTATATTTAGCTTTGCAACAAATTGCCAAAACTGTATTCCAAAGTGGCTGTGCTATTATATTTTGCATTCCCACTAGCAGTGAATGAGAGTTCTTGTTGCTCCACATCCTTACTAGCACTTGGTGGTGTCAGTTGTTTTGGAGTTCAGCCATTCTAATAGGTGTGTCCTGGTATCTCATTGTTGTTTTAATTTATAGTGGGGGCTTATGATGTTGAACATCTTTTAATGTGCCTATTTGCTGTCTGTATGTTTTCTTTGGTGAGGTGTTTGTTCAGATCTTTTGCCCATTCTTTGAGTTGTTTTTCTTATTGCTGAGCTTTAAGAGTTCTTTGTATATTTTGGGTACCAGTCCTTTATCAGAAATGTGATTTGCAAATATTTTCTCCTAGTCTATGAGATATCTTTGACAGAATGGAAGGTTTTAATTTTAATAAAATACAACTTATCAATTATGTCTTTCATGGATCATGCTTTTGTTTTTGTATCAAAAAACTCTGCCAAACTCAGTATCACCTAGATTTTGTCCCATGTTATATTCTAGAAGTTTTATAGTTTTACATTTAGTTCAGTAATCCATTTTGAGATAATTTTTATGAACGGTACAATGTCAATGTCTAGATAAATTGATTGATTGATTGATTGCATGTGGATGTCCAGTTGTTTTAGCACCACTTGTTGAATAGATTATCTTTGCACCATTGTACTTCCTTTGCTCCTTTGTGAAAGATTAGTTGACTATATTTATGTGGGTCTGTTTCTGTACTGTCTTTTCTGTTCCACTGACCTATTTGTCTATTTTTGTACCAATACCACACTGTCTTAATTACCGTAGCTTTATAGGAAGTCTTGAAGTCAGGTAGTGTCAGTCCTCCAATGCTGTTATTTTCCTTCAATATAGAGTTGACTAGTATGCCTCTCCACATAATCTTTAGAATCAGTTCGTTGATATCTAAAAAATAATTTGCTGGGATTTTGACTGAGATTACATTGAATAGGTAGATCAAGTTGAGAAGAACGGACATCTTGATGATACTGAATCTTCCTATACATGAACATGGGATATCTCTTCATTTATTTAGTTCTTTGATGTCTTTCATCAGAGTTCTAGTTTTTCTCATATGGATAATGTGTATATTTTATTAGCTTTATACCTAAGAATTTATTTAATATTTTTGTGCTAATGTAAATAGTGTCCTGTTATAATTTCAAATTTCAGTGGTTAATTGGTGATATATGAGAAAGCAGTTGCATTTTGTATAGTTGTAATGCCTGACTCTTGTTTTCTCAAAAATAAAAACAACAAAAACAAAAGCAAAAACCTAAACTAGTGTAAATACATTAAATTACTCTTTGTTTCCATATGGTTCCCAATTGTTCTTTTCCATATGAGATTAGAAAACAAACAGCCTCCCATAATAAATTTATAATACTGCTGTTGGTCACAAGATCATATTTTTATTCTCATATTTAACTTTATTCTGGAATCTATGTCAAATATGGCATGAAGTGTTTCCAACCACGTTGTAAGTTTCATTCATGTATTCCATTGGAAATAAAAGAGTAGTTCTCACTTTTTTTTAATTGGAGGGCTATAATTTATTTTGTAATACTTTATTAATTTTTTAAAGTACTCATGTAAAAAAAAACCTGTAAAACACTGTAGTGTATAATTTTTTTTTTCCAGATATTTTGGAACATAGGCTCTTGTGGTTTTTTGATTTGTGGGAAATGACATCAGGGTTAGAAAAGACCCTGTAGATATCATTTCTTCCTAGAAACAATCACGGGTTGGGTACATATCAATATAAGAGAAAGTTTATGCTAGTTCACTTAAATGTAGATATAATTATGTCGCTGATAGTATTGATAGGACTCTGTTACCTTATTTCTTTTCTCCCTGTTTGAAACCACAGTTTTTATTGTTCCTTTTTCTTGATCTTTCACTTATGATTATACTATACTACATCTAACAAATAGTTTTTTGAAAAATTAAGGTATAATTCACATATCATAAAATTTCAGCCATTTAAAGAATACAATTTTTGTGTCTTTTAATATGTTCGGAAGATATTTTCATCACCCCAAAGATTCTACAGTGTGGTCCTAGCAGTCATTCCTAGAGATCCAGCCTGTACTATTCCAGTGATTTTATAAGTACCTGATCCTTTAGCTACCTAACAGTCTATGAAGAATATGTTGATGCTGGCGATCTCTCTTGGTCTTCCCTTTTTCAAGCTATCCCTGCCTAGTTGCATCAACTGACCCCACTACTTCAAGACTTCTCACCATTCTGCATGTTTTTCTTTATAGGCTTTTTGATATGGCAATGTCCTTATCAAAATGGAGTGTCTAAAGTAAGACACAGGCTGTGGCTTGACCAGTGCACATGGGATAATTGCTATCTTCTTTATTATTGTAGCTGATATTATTGATCATAAGGCCTTGACTGATACATAGAAATCCTGAAATCTGTCCAGTATTACCAACAATGTTACCGACAATCCCACAACATCTGTAGTTTCCTTCTTCTAATGAAGGTAATAATAATTTTAAAAATATATACTGGGGCTGGGAGAGGGCAAAGGGATGAATATGGGGAATTGGCACACATGACTAACACAAACTTAATGTATACCTAACATAACTATAAAACATCAGTTGGTTCACTGTAGTTGGCACTTCTAACTTTGCTGGTCCTAAAAAATAAATAGATTAAGATTAAGGCTGGGAATAGGTATGTTTCTTGAAATGGGCCAAACATTTGTGGAGTCTGTGATAGCACCAAATAAATAAATGTTATGTTCTATCATACCGTGACATTATCTTCAGGAAGTAAAATGAGCAAATAATTATATTATGAAGGAAGGGGATAAAAAATGCTTACATTTCATGTATGCTGAGAGTTTTACCAAAGTTACTAAATGAAAGCAATATTTGTGACTTAGGATGGAGCTTTCAAAATAGAGGTCTTTGCACTGAATTTTTTTTTTTTTTCATTAAATGTTAGACTACTTCCAGTGGATAGTTTAATGATTCTATGTGGAACTCTGGAAAAGCAGGGCTAACAGTAACCAGATGTCCTGGGATTTTAAATGGTATGCTAAAAGTAGCAGCCTATGTAAAGCTTTTGAAACCTTACAATGTCAGTCCGTTCTTATTATTTTAATGAACTATTTTAAAAAGTTAGTAAGGCACAGAATTAACATAAATATCAAATACCCATCACTTATTTTTAAAATGTTAGCATTAACCATATTTGCTTAAGAAAACTTTTACAGAAATTAATCATCATAGAGAAATAGTTGAAGTCCCTGTTTAAATTTCTTTATCGTTTTTTCCCCAGAGGTAACAACTCTCCTGAGATTAATGAATATGTTTTAAGTTTATATTTTTACTATATATAGTAATATATAGCTATAGTGTTTGTGTGTGTGTCCATGAACATTTAGCATAGTTTTGTACATTTACAAATTTACATAAATCATATCTCACTATAATGCCATGGTTTCCAATCTAGGTATCAAGGTGCTCCTGGAGTGCCACAGTGAACTTATTGATGTGCTGTGGGATATTTTAAATTTTCAAGAGAAACATGGCAATATCCAACATCTGTCAGAAGCCAGGTCAACTACTAGCTGGTGGTAGTTCACAGTTTCAACATTCGATTTTATTCTTTTTTTTTAAATTGAAACATAGTTTATGTACTATATTATATCAGTTTTAGTTTCAGGTTTACAGCATGGTATTTTGACATTTATATACATTATGAAATGTTCACCATGATAAGTCTATTAACCAGCTGTCACCCTACAAAGCTATTACATATTGTTGACTATATCCCCTATGCTGTGCATTACATTCATCCTGATGACTTATTTTATGACTGGAAGTTTGTATCTCTTAAGCTCCTTTACCTATTTCATTTATTCTCCACCCCTCTCCACTCTAGCAACCACCAGTTTGTTCTCTTTATCTATGAGCCTGTTTTGTTTTGTTTGTTTGTTTGTTTTTTAGATTCCACATATAAGTGCAATCATATGGTATTTGTCTTTCTCTGTTTGACTTACTTCACTCAGCATAATACCTTCCAGATCTATTCATGTTGTTGCAAAGGGCAAGATTTGATTCTCTTTATGGCTGAGTAATATTTTAATTGTATATATGTATGTATGTGTGTATGTATGTATATACCAGATTTTCTTTTATCCATTCATCTATCGGTGGGCACTTAGGTTGCTTCCATATGTTGGGTATTTTAAATAATGCTGCAATGAACATAGGGGTGTATATATCTCTTTAAATTATTATATTTGTGTTCTTTGGATAGATACTCAGAGGTAGAATTGTTGGATTGTATGGTAGTTCTATTCTTAATTTTGATGTACTTCTATTTGTTTATTTTTGCTTTTGTTTCCCTTGCCTAATGAGACATAATCCAAAAAAATATTGCTAAGACCAATGTCAAGGAGCATACTGCCTATGTTTTCTCCCAGGAATTTTATGGTTTCAGGTCTTATATTTAAGTCATTAATCTATTTTGAGTTTATTTTTGTATACGGTGTAAGAAGTTGGCCCGGTTCCATTCTTTTGCATGTATCTATCTAGTTTTCCCAACAGCATTTATTGAAGAGATTGCCTTTTCCCAATCTTATATTCTTGCCTCTTTAGTCACAGACTAATTGCCCATGTAAGTGTGGGTTTATTTCTGGGTTTTCTATTGTGCTCCATTGATCTATGTGTCTGTTTTTGTGGTAGTACCATACTGTTTTGATTACTATAGCTTTGTAGTATAAATTGAAATCAGGGAATGTGATAACTCCAGCTTTATTCTTCCTTCTCAGGATTGCTTTGGCTATTCTGGGTCTTTTGTGCTTCCATGCAAATTTTAGGATTATTTGTTCTAGTTCTGTGAAAAATGCCATTGGTATTTTGATAAGGATTGCATTAGATCTCTAGATTGCTTTAGGTAGTATGGACATTTTAACAATATTAATTATTCCAATACATGAGCGTGGTATATCTTTCCATTTATCTGAGACTTCTTCAGTTTCTTCCATCATTGTCTTACAGTTTTAAGAGTATAGGTCTTTCACCTTCTTGGCTGAATTTGTTTCTAGGTGTTTCATTCTTTTTGATTCAGTTGCAAATGGGATTGTTTTCCTAATTTCTCCTTCTGATAGTTCATTATTAGTGTATAGAAATGCAACAGATCTTATATTCATTCTTCAAGACAAGCATTAACCTGATACCAGACAAAGACACTACAAAAAAAGAAAGTTACGAGCCAAACCCCTAATAAACATAGATGCAAAAATCCTCAACAAAATACTAGCAAACCAAATTCAACAATGCATTAAAAGGATCATATACCATGATCAAGTGGAATTAATCTCAGGGATGCAAGGATGATTCAATATCCACAAATCAATCAGTGTGATACATCACATTAACACACTGAAGAATAAAAATCATATGGTCATCTCAATAGATGTAGAAAAAGGAAGTGACAATGTTGAATATCCATGTATGATAAAGTTCTCAACAATTTGGGTACAGAGGGAACATATCTCAACATAATAAGGGCTGTATATGTCAAACCCACAGCTAACATCATACTCAATGGAGAAAAGCTGAAAGATTTTTCTCTAAGATCAAGAACAAGACATGGATGCCCACTCTTGCCACTTTTATTCACTATACTATTGGAAGTCCTAGCCACAACAATCAGACAAGAAAAAGAAATGAAAACCATCCAGATTGGCAAGGAAGAAGTAAAACAGTTACTATATGCAGATGACATGATATTACATATAAAAAACCCAAAAGACCCCACCAAAACCTATTAGAACTAATAAGTGAATTCAGTAAAGTTTCAGAATACACATTTAACATTCAGTACATTCTTCTTGATGGTGCCATGTCTTTGAGAAGCTGGGTTTTTGGCAGTTGCTGTCATAGAAAGTAGATGTGAAAATCAATATAGAAGTGTGTGAAAATCAATATAGTACAGGAAATAAGAATGACAGTATCCAATATGACTTAAAGTTTTGAGAAGTTGTGCAGTACTCCACAGGCATACACATACCAATAATAAGTAATGTAAGAATGGTTATATAAGAATGGAATTAAGAAACTAATTTCTTTCAATGTATGTTTATTATTTTTTATGGCCACTATGTTATTGGGACATAAATACTTATTGAGTTGTTTAGAACTAAACTACTCAATAAATGGATCTGTTAGGTAATATTTTAGGTGAAGTTTGCTGATAAAACATTACTAAGATACTAAGGGCTCTACAGAAAAAAAATTATGAAACACTGAGGGCTCACGTCAACTGAAAAATTATGTGTCATTCTGCAACACATTTTGGTCCCACTTCACATTATGTTCGTTCATGGTTATCTGTGTTGGTACCTATAGACCCAAGGCATTTTAGTTGCTGTGTATATAGTACTGTGTATTATTCTATTGCATTACTGAGTCACAATTTATATGTGACTCAGTAACACAATTTATTGATGCACATTTGTTTCTTCCCTTCCCCTTTACTACACTTACCATTATTCTTTTCTTTATGTTGTCCCTCTTTCCTTCCTTCCTTCCTCCCTCCCTCCTTTCCTTCCTTCCTCCCTCCCTCCCTCCCTCCCTGCCTTACTTCCTTCCTTTCTTTTGTTCTTTCTCTTTTTTCTTTTTTAGTTTTCTATTTCAGTCAGTGTTGCACTAAACATCTTTGTTAATATCTCCTTGTGTACATGTGAGAGAATTTCTATATTTTAATTGATAGGTTTAGGGAATAAACTTTTTTAACTTTACAAGGTAATGAAAAATTGTTCTCCAGATGTTTCTGAGTTCGCCTTTCTCCATATCCTCTCCAACTCTAGGTATTGACAAACTTTTAAATTTTTTATAAAAAGATAAGAGTAAAACTGTATTTGCTACTTTAATTTTATTTTTTACATAAAGTTGAGCTTCTCTTCATATTCTTATTGGCCAATCAGGTTTTATTTCCTCTGATTTTTTTTTCATTTGTATTCTCTCAGCAGTTTTTAAAATTATAATGCTTATTTTTTATTGATTTGTTGTAGCTTGTTATATATTCTAAATAGAAGCGATTCACCGAGGATGTATGTATCTTCCTAGTCTATTGAATGTCTTTTATCCATGTTTATAGTGTTTGGGTTTTGTTTTGTATTGGTTTTTTGGTTTATGCTTATATTGAGATAACAAAGGTTTTACTGATTTAATCTCTGAATATGGTGTGTATCACTTAATATATTTTCTGATGTTGGACAGTTGTTACATTCCTGGGGTCAATTCTCTGTAGTTATTATGTATTTATGTTTATACATACACATATACATATGCATATTGTTTTATTTGGTTTGCTCTTTTTTTTTTTTTTTTTTTTTTCAGTACGCGGGCCTCTCACTGCTGTGGCCTCTCCCGTTGCGGAGCACAGGCTCCAGACACGCAGGCTCAGCGACCATGGCTCACGGGCCTAGCCGCTCCGCGGCATGTGGGATCTTCCCGGACCAGGGCATGAACCCGTGTCCCCTGCATTGGCAGGCGGACTCTCAACCACTGTGCCACCAGGGAAGCCCCGGTTTGCTCTTATTTTATTTAGAGTTTTTGCATCTAAGTCCTTAAGTGGGATCAGGATATATGTTTCCTTTTTCATGCTCTCTATTTTTAGTATCAATTTCATTATCAACTATTGATCATAACATTATTCAATGTTTCTATTTCTTATTGTATTGATTTCAGTATGTTACAGTTTTCCAGGTAATTTCCCATCTCACTTGATTTTGTAAATTGTCCTTTAGTTGTTCAGTATATTCTCTTAGATATTTTAATGTTTCCTCTGTCTTAAAGATACATTCTTTCATTTCTAAAGTTTCTAATTTGTTCCTTTTTCCTGCTTCATAGTTTATAATTAATATTATTTTGATCAGTATAGGTTTTATTATCAGGTTGAACTTTGGCAATTTCATATGGTTTAACCTAATATTTTGTCTTTTTAAAGAACCAGTTTTGGCTCTATTATATATTTGTTCTATGTCATTAATTTTTGTTCTAATCTTTATTATTTATTTCCTTATTTATTTGGCTTTATTCTGCTATTATTATATTTTTAACTTGCTGAGTTAGGTCCTTACCTAATTAGTTATACTTCTTTTGTATCATATAGATGCATTAAAGGCCATAAATTTTCCACTAAGTATCACTTTAGCTGCATCCCACAGGTTTTGATATGTAGTGTCTTCATTGTTGTTCAGTTTTAAATTTTTAATATTTCCATTTTGATTTTTTTCTTTGATTCATGGCTTATTTGATTATAACTGAGTTTTCTAGTTTCCAAATATATATGGGTTTTTAATCTGTATGTTTTGTTTTAATTTCTGATTTTATTGCATTGTGGTCAGATAACATGGTTTTTATGATATAAATTCTTTGGTGTTTGTTGAGTCTTCTTTTATGGATCAATAATTATTGAATTTTATAAATATTACACAATAGCTTGAAAAAAATATGTAGTCCTTGAGGGGAAAAATTTCTACACATAAGTTAGTCCAAAATTATTAATTATATTGTTTAAAGTATCTTTACTGTTTTTTTTTTTTTTCCTTACTTCTTGAAGTATTTTCTGCCTCCTGGTTGACTCCTTCACTTTGTTCAGTGTTCTGCTGGAATTTCACATTCTTAGAAAGCCTTTCTGTCAACATTGCATTAAAATATCTACTTCTCCATATCTTCAGTCTTTTTTTCCCTATCCTGCTTTTTCCTTGTGGCATTTATTAGTACCAGATATTATATTTTATATTTATGTGTTCACTGTCTCCTTTACTAGAACATAAACTGCTGAAGATAGTAACTGTGTTTTATTTACTACTGTACGTTCTGGGTCTAAAATAGTACCTGCATAAAAGAGGCATTTAATATATAGTTGTTGAATGAATGAACAAAAGAATAGCAGTTTCTGATATTAAGGTGACCTCATTTTCAGTTGAACGAAGTTGTTTTCTGTGAGAGTTCTGATGGTCCTTCCAATGATTTAGCATTTTCTTCTATCCCATGACTTAAGATCTGTGCCCATAAGAGTCTAAGGAAATCCTGATTGTTTTTGTGTTAATTTTTAAGCTTGGATTTTCTGTCCCCAAAATATAGTATAAATGCTGATTCCTAAGGTGACTATGGAACATATCTGGATTTCATATTTCTTTTATGTGATTATTATTATTTATAACCACCCAGAGCACTAAGAAGAATTTAAGTTTTCTTACTACTTCTTCAAGCCAGTCTATAGATTTTTTCCTACTCCTAAGCTTATGGGTAGTACATCCATTAATAAGCATGGAGATGCTCCTTCACCCCTCTCACTGGCTTTAGGTCTTGTCTCTTGTCCACACATTGATGTTAATACTCTATATATCGTCCCAAATATTTGGGTATATGTGGGTATGATGCCCTAGGGTTCAACAAGGTTTGAGCCCCACCCTGGGCTCTAGCTTTGAGTTATCTGTTCTTTTCTGATACTCAGAGATTTCCTTTTCTGTCTTTCATTCTAATTTAGATCAGTTTTTAATTATCAAAATTATCCTAAGTACCTGTGTATTTGAAGTGAGAGATAAAATCACATCAGTGGAATCTGCTGTAGTTACTGAAATGATTAGCATTTCATAATAAACTGTCTTTACTTCTAGTATGTCCAATAGGATCTTTACATGAATCTTTATTAAGGGTGTTTATAGCATGGTAATCCCCTTACAGAAGATGCACAGTAAGTATATTAATGTATCTAGCACTTGATTTGGATCATGTTGCCCTAATTCTTCAGTGGCTGTCATATTTCTGTGTCATATCAAAAATCGTATGAGATTTTTTTCAAAGAAAATATCCTTTAACAGTTAACATCATGCAATGAGTATTTGTGTGTGTGTGTGTGTGTGTGTGTGTGTGTGTGTGTGTGTGTGTGTGGTGGGAGCAAGGAAGAGGGAGACAAGAGAGGTTAAAGAGTTTAGGTGGAAAAAGAGACTATTAGACTATTAAGAAGAAAAAGACAGTTTAGGAGAGGAGGGGAGATAGGGAGAGCATGGGGTGTGGGCGAGAGTGCATTGATAAGACAGCTTGTACCTAAACAAGACAAATCTTTGGCAAGGTTGGTTTAATTCTTTTCAGTGAGGCAGATGAACTGTAGCAGAGATAATAAACTATTCTAATTCCAATCTGCCCTCCCCTTCAACTCCTTAAATCTGACTTCTTTTCACATATAGCTAAACTGGTGCTTTTTGCTGACACCTGAGTGAAGTTGAGCGGTTTGCACTTACACTCAATTTTTGGCACTTTATGATTTGTACTGTACTTATGTCTACAGGGGAAAATTGGTCCCTCTGAGTGCAGAGTAAGTGACTGTCAGCTTGATTGTGTGTGAAAGCCCCTAATCTATCATGTGATATTAACAGGAACCCAGTATCAGCAAACCTGTGTTCTTTTGGAACTGCTTTTCTTCAGCATTCTCTATACGTAACAAGAGCATAGGTAACAAAGGTATTCAAGTCTCACAAGTGAGACGTGAACACTTCATCCTCTTTTGCAAATATTGCAACATTTTGTGATTCTCCTTCATATCAGAAAAGAGAAAAAAATCTTTCCAATTATTTATTTAATGAATCAGTTACTTTATGGAGCTTTTGAAAATGTTATTTTTCAGATAGATTCAACAGTCTTATTCCTATTGTGTAATTTAGTGGTAAGCTTTCCACGTTCATCTTACCTGGGAAGGTCAAGCATTTTATGACCTCAAAAAGCCTGATCCTTGTTTTGTATAGATAATTACCTAAATGTTCCCATTATTTAGAATGGATATTTCAACCATCTCAAGGTTTACTTTTACTAGGATTCTCAAGTGTTTTCATTTATTGAATACTGAATCCAATTGAAGCAGCTTTTATAATATTGTCTAAAATCTTGTATTTTCTTATTTTATTTTAAAATTCATAGTTGTATGACATGCTGATGTAGCTTAATTGTAAACTTTACATTTAGATTTTACAGCTTTAGCATTTGTGCAAAGGCCTAGTTGAAGCTTAAAACATATTTTGACACCGTAGGTTCTGGAGGTTTATGTGGCCAGAACAGATAAAGCAGAATTTCATGTTGGAAAGGTAGAGTACAGTTTATTGGTTATCACAAATAGAAGGCCTGATAACTTAATGAAAGCTGATTGGCAGTAGGATTTATCATAGCAACTGTAATACAGAGAATAGAAAATGATAATGTTACTAATTAATAAATAATGCATCTCATGACAATGTGGATCAATGTACTATCATTTAGAATCTTTACCAGCCAAGTTTTATTTAATTGTGTAGCTATTTTGGTGTTGGGATACAATTTTGAGAAGCTTAAAATACCTTTTGACATGGTTATCAACCCGAATCAGGTAAAGGAGTGTTTAGTACTTCAGATATAGGAAGGTTTATTTTAATTGGGAAATTTAGAAGACCTAAAAGATTTTGAGGAAGAAACAATTCTTGTAATGAATGTAATGAAAATGTAGCTTGAAATGGCTTGACAACATTTTCAATAAAATACTGGAAGAAAAATCAGTAAATATCTTGAAGACAAAGGAATCATGACCAATGAACAAGATGAGTTTATTACAAACAAATCATGTCTGACAAAATTAATAGTTGTTTAAAATAGAATTGCAGAATTAGCATGGATAAAGGGAATGCATTTTTTAACTTCAACTGAGTATTTGTTGTAGCTTTTCAAAAATAATTTAAAAATTAGGATACAAATAATCTAATGGATTGAATATTTATGGAAAGACAATGAATCTACTTAAGGCCAAAATATAGTGCTAAAAATATACCCAAATTGGGATTAGGTGGCAGTGACAAGGGTGACCTGAGAGGTTTGGGTCCCCCATTATCTCTATTGATCCCCCTAAATACTCATACAATTCATGTAAAAGCAACATGCATATCACATAAAGATGACTTCTAATACAAGTTCTCCTAGTGCCCCTTCTAATCATATTTTGTTGCTCTGTTTGCCCTATATAGAAATTCCATAGGCTTTATTGATGAATTTAGATCAATGGTCAACTAATCTGTCTTACTCTCTGTTTTGTTTGTTTTTAATTGAGGTATAGTTGACATATAATGTTATATTAGTTTCAGGTGTACAACATAATTGTTTGATACTGTATATGTATATATTGCAAAATGATCACCACAGTAAGTCTAATTAACACCCATTACCCCACATGGTTACAGTTTTTTTCCTTGTACTTTTAAGATCTATTCTCTTGGCAACTTTCAAGTATACAATACAGTATTATTAACTATATAGTCAGTATGATGTACATTACATTCCCAGGACTTATTTATTTTATAGCTGCACGTTTGTATCTTTTGACCACATTCACCCATTTTGCCCACTTCCCCCCACCCCCCACCCCCGCCCCCCAGCTCTGGCAACTACCAATCTCTTCTCTGTATCTACAGTACATTTTTTTTTTGTAGATTCCATAAGATTCCATTATATATAAGAGACATCATATGGTATTTGTCTTTTTCTGTCTGACTTGTGTCATTTAACATAATGCCCTCAGGGTCCATTCATGTTGTCACAAGTGGCAGGATTTCCTTCTTTTTATGGCTGAATAATATTCCATTGTATATATAAAACAGTTTTTTAAAAAATCCATTCATCCATGGATGGGTATTCAGGTTGTTTCCAAGTCTTGGCTATTGTAAATAATGCTACAATGAACGTGGGGGTGCAGATATCTTTTCAAGGTAGTGTTTTCATTTCCTACGGATAAATAACCAGAAATGGAATTGCTGGATTATATGGTAGTTCTGTTTAATTTTTTGAGAAACCCACATTTTTCATAGTGGCTGCACCAATTTACATTTCTACCAACAGTGCATAAAATATCCCTTTTCTTCAACACTTGTTATTTCTTGCTTTTTTGGTAATAGCCATTTTGACAGTTGTGACATGATATTTCATTGTGATTTTTTTGTTTATTTCTTTTGGAGCAGAGAAAGGTTTATTGCAAGGGCCAAGCAGGGAGAGCAGGCAGCTCGTTCTCCAAAGACCTGAACTCCCTGATGGTTTTCAGGGAAGAGGCAACATTTGGGGTGATGACTTCAGGGTGTATGACTTTCTTCTGATTGATTGGTGATAAAGTAACAAGGGTGGTGTTCCAGGAGTCTCAATCATCAACCTCTGCTTCCCACTAGTCTAGGGTCTCAGCATGATGTCACCGTCTTCCACCTGAGTAGGGCCCTTAGTTCCTGCTGGTCTTAGAGAGTCTCCCAGAGAAGCAGGAGGCAACTGCGACTCACCCTGGGGATGTAGACCCTGCTAGCAGCCATTCCTGGGAGCTTCTCCCATCATGTGGACATTGGTGCTGGTGGGCACCACCTCAGAATGTCATTGTAGTTTTGATTTGCATTTACCTGATGATTCCACTCTCTATTTTTTAAATAAAGTTTTTTTTTAAAATACAGGCATCCTTGTTTATGTATTTATTGCCTTTGGCTGCTTTCCTGCTACAATGGCAGAGTTGAGTATTTGAGACAGAAACCACATGACCTACAAAACCTAAAATATTTATCATATGGCCCTTTACAGGTAGTTTGCTGATCCCCAGTCTACATGAATTTTTTTTAACCTTTAGAAGCATTAGAATTGTTGTCAAGTCTGGGCATAGGTAGAATATTTGTACACTGTATAAAGGAGGGAGTGAATTTGTGCATGTTACTACTCTTAGGGTTTAGTCTTACACTAAATCTTCTGTGTTTCATGGGGACTGACCCATCCGTTTCAGCAATAAAGGTCCAAAATGACATATGTGACACTGTCACTGCCTTCACTCAGTTCCATTCAACTGTCCTTGACATCATAAAAGTTGATGATGATATATCAATAGGTTTAATGGGGGAAATGTGAAGGGAACTGTGACTGAGAAAAACAGTGTTGTTAGTCTTAAATATGGAGGCATTTTAGGTCTTATTCTGTAAAAATCTATTTTGTTTAGAAATCTTTCAAAATAAGCGTCATCAAATTTATCTTGGACCTTTCTCCCAAAGTACTTATATTAGGAACAGAGCATTCCTCAGCCTGTGATTCAACTAAAAAAAATCACCTGTGCATGGTAGGTGCTTGATAAATATTTATGGCTTGAATATTAACTTCATAATTACTTTTTTGTGTTTGTTTATTCATTCCTCAGATATATGAGTGCTCACTGCGTGCCAGGCATAATGCCCAGAAACAAGTGATTTGGCAGTGGATAGTGTATAGCTCTCCCTAATGTGGGGAGATGGGCAATGAATGAGTTCATAAATTTAAAAAATAATGATTGCAGAGAGTGATAAAGAGTGATTTGTGTCAGAAAGGGTGGATAATGGGATAAAGAGTAACAAGGTACCATTTGAGCTAAGATTGAATGATGAGAAGTGGAAGCCACCATGAAATGATTTGGGAGAAGAGCCTTTAGTAGAACAAGTTCAAAAGCCCCAACCAGTTGTGGCCTCACAAAGGAATAGAAAGAAGACCAGTGTATCTAGATCCTAGTGAAAGAGTGTGTGTGTGTGTGTGTTGTGTTAATTTAGGATCCACCATGTTTTGTGTCTGTGGGAGAGTGTTAGTAACAGGGTGGCCCTCTGCATGTTTTCTTAGGTACCCAAAGAATCAATAGTTTTTAAACAGATATGTAGGTTTTTGAAGTCAAATCAGAGTGATTGAATTAATTTTATTTGAATCAATTTTTGTTGAATCCAAGATAAGGTCATGAATAGGTGTCTGGATAGGAATAAGAGAAGAGTGGGAAGGGAGAAAGAATTCACATAGAGTTTTAGAGAAATTGGAGGTTAGCACTTGGTTCTTTGGCTCCAAGACTGTGTAGATTTCAGTTACATGAACACTCCTAGACACACTGTAGGCTCAAAAAAACGTTTGCTGAATCAATGTATATTGGTTTGAAATCTTACCTGATTGGATTGGAGGGTACAATTTCTGCATTATTTGAAGAGAGGATACATAATGGAACCAGATTATGGAGGACTCTGAAAACCAAGCACAAAGGATTTGATATTGTAAGTGGTAGGGAATCATTATAGGGAATAAGATAATAACTTGATGATTTCCAAATATTTGTTTTATTATGGTATGTAGGATGATTTAAAGACAAAAGGAGCCAAGGATGATGTTTTATTCCAGGCATACTTTCTATTTTAACCAGGTTCTCATTCTCAGCCTGGTTTGGCTACATTGCAATCAATTACTTCATAACAGAAGCTGGGTCTAATAACGGAAAGCTGTCTCAGTTACCAAGGTCCTTTTTGTTCTGTAGTCTTGCATCTGTATTTGTATTTGAATTTGCTGTACCTTCTTTCCTGTCTATGTGATATTTAACAATTTTTCAGGACTCTGAACATTCTGCTTTATTTTGCCTTTTTATATTTGTCTCTCACTGATACCTCCTTGATTGTATTTACATGTAGGGAGTAATTCAATAAAAGTTAAATGGAACAAGTTTAAAATGGAAAGCTTTCCTATACAAACTGTAAGGATGGGATTTCCTTCCTTCCTCCCTCCCTCCCTCTCTCCCTCCCTCTCTCCCTCCCTTTCTTCCCGTCTTTCTTTCTTTCTCTTCCTCCCTCCCTTCCTCCCTTCCTTCCTTCCTTCCTTCCTTCCTCTCTTCCTCCCTTCCTTCCCATCTTTCTTTCTTTCTCTTCCTCCCTCCCTCCCTCCCTTCCTTTCTTCCTTCCTCTCTCTTTCCCTTCCTTTCTTCCTTCCTTTCTTTCTCCCTTTCCTTCCTTTCTTTCTCCCTTTCCTTCCTTTCTTCCTCCCTCCCTTCCTTCCTTCCTTCCTTCCTTCCTTCCTTTCTTTTTCTTTCTTTCTTTCTCTCTTTCTCTCTTTCTTTCTTTCATCAAACTTTACTCTTAATGGGACTACTCAAAATGTAAAAGTTGGTATACTGAAAGCAAATCCTGAGCAACAAATTGGTTGCTATCTCTGTGAACACTCAATCTATCAGTGAGAAAGATATGCCAAGAAAATTTTCATGTTGTGGCAGGTTTAGTCACTGAAGCAACTTGCCTGCCCTCACTAAATATACATTTTACTTTAATATTTCTATTTCATAGAAACTATTTCAGACTAGAAAGTAAAAATCATATAATCTGGTTTGTTCCTTTCTTCAGACAAATTAGGAATAACAGACAGTCTTACCTTTGGGAACTGTTATTATGATAATATGGCCCACTTATCTTGGTTGGCCCTCACAATAATATATAATCACTCAATTTTGTATCTCATCAGAGCTATTTCCGAAAAGGAAATGAGGGGTCAGCTTTTATCATAGGATTTTCCTCTGAGTAGTTGACTCTGGGAAACTTACAAGGGTATATAACTGTCACAAAGGTGGTGTTAGTTTTGTCAGTAACTTATGAACAACTCCCCAAATGGCTATGTCTGAGCACAACACTATGAATATTTCTTATATGGTAGTGAAGAGGTGGACTTGTGTTAAATATAAAACCACACAAGAAAACCCATCACCTCATGAAGGATAGAAACTGCAAATGTAGTATGGTTTGTAGGAGTATAGACTCTGCAAGAAGATTGAATGGGTGTGAATCCTGGTTTTGCCACTCAGTAGAGAGGTGATCTTTGGCAAATTTCCTAATCTTTTTGTGCTTCAGTTTCATATCAGTTTCACTTCAGTTTCACATCAATAAAATAGGGATAGTGATATCTGATTTTGAGGTAACTACCTCTTAGAGGTTTTTTTTTTTAAATTTTACATTAAGTAAATATACATAAATATACATAGAACAAAACCTGAATACAGGAAATGCTTATGTATTTGCTATTTTCTGATAATCTTTAGAAGTAAAGGTAAAAATTAAGTAGCTCTCTCTCTGACCCTGCCTTCTCTAAGAGTTACAAATGTATAAGAAAATTGTTGCCACTTCTAGAATGTGGAATGATTTGAAAACAGCACTATTTTGTTTTAAAACTCAAAGCAATGGTAGTACAATTGTCCTAAAAGGAGACATTATTTAACATTTAGATTAAGGTTAAATTAAGCAGAATTGTTTTTATACCCCTCTTTTTGAAAAAAAGGAGACAAATCATAAGATGATAGTTCCTTATTAGGGGCATCTTCAAAAAGCAACTTTAAACATCCTTGTTATGTCTTGAGATCACTGTGTAGTCAGTACAGTCTCTGATGTCCACCTACTTAGAATTCTGTAAAATTAGAAGACAAGTGGTCTTTACGTGGGTTCGTGGACTCCTGGAAATTTTATTCAAAACTTTGTGAACATGTACACTTTCTTAGAGAAAGAGATTCTTGGTTTTTATCATCTTCTCAGAGAGAATTATGATCCCCCAAAAGAGTAAGAACCGTCCTCTGAAGCAATATAAATTTTTTGTCTTCAGTGAAGATAAATGTATAATACCCTATTTACCAAGGCAGAAAAATCGAATAGTATATTTTAGGTTTTTAGTTAAAAGGATCAAAATGAAAATTTTATTCTCCCTGGTGAACACTTAGCTAGCCAGAAAATTTAATTAGCCAGAATTCCAGGTAATCAATGCTTACTTATGTCAAGCAGCAATCATTCTTCAGTATATTAGCTGAGTTGGTATTTTGTCCAGAGAAAATGGTGATTTTTGTCTACTGTTCTTTCTTGTCCTAGTTTCAGAATTATTAACATTTGCAATAGTTTCATAATTGTATGTTTCTTATGATATGCTTAGGAGTAAAAGCATTATATAAATGCTTGCTTCAAAACCATTATTATATCAATCTCATTAATATAATTTAGTACAGAATATTTCTACTCATTCTGTCCAAAGGCACTGTGGAATAAAGTATCTGAAAGAGGACAAGGGGAAGTTGGGAGAAAGGGAATTTTATTGAACTCTGAAATCTTAAAAATGTGTTGTAGGGCTTCCCTGATGGCGCAGTGGTTGAGAGTCCGCCTGCTGGTGCAGGTGACGCGTGTTCGTGCCCTGGTCCAGGAGGGTCCCGCATGCCGCGGAGCGGCTGGGCCCGTGAGCCATGGCCGCTGAGCCTGCGGGTCCGGAGCCTGTACTCTGCGGCGGGCGGGGCCGCGGCAGTGAGAGGCCCGCGTACCGCAAAAAAACAAAAAAACCAAATGTGTTGTACTTCTTATGCACTTATGCAAATGTTTAAATTCACATTTACTTTGGTGTTTTTAGTTGCTTTTATTAAAATGTCTTAATAGAATATTTTTAAATAATTGTTTTATGGATCCTTAGAAAGGGTACACATTCCAAGCTTAAAAACTTTAAAGTTTTTAATTGAAGGAGATTAAGTAAATAATTCAGAAATGCATTCTGTTTACCTGTTAATAATTAAGCAGGTTAGACTATGTACTTTTTATAGTCATGGTGTTTTACTTTATTTATTTGTTGGTATGTTGGTTTTTAAGATTTTATTTAAGGCATTCTGCTATTGGGAACTAAAAATAAACTGAGTAAAGCTGCACATTATAAAGGAAATGGCTTGGGTTACTTTTAAAGAGACAAGTGAGAAAAAAAAAAAGGAATTGGTTGGATTTTAGGGTTAAAGGCAGTATTTAGTACATAATCTTTCTGAACTTTTCCCCTCTATTTGGAAGGGAAACTGAAATACCTAACAGAAAGAATAACTGAGTCAGGTGAATGGTCTTCTGTTGCTCTAGAGCTCTGGCGCAATGGAATTTGATTTGATTTTAGATGGCTTTAGTGTAGGGTTTAGCCAGGTCACTTTTATGGATTCTTGGAGAAGTCTACCACAGAACTTATCAGATTTCTCTGGTGTTTCAAAAACTTTGATAATACTCAAAGCGAGAATGAATACCTCCACCTTCAGAAGCACCATTATGGATGAACTAGAACTAAATTAGTCTTTTCTAGTCTTAGAATATGTCTTATCCTCTTGACCATATATGTACAGGTTCTTTCTTTCTGATGTTCTTTAAGGATTGTAAATTGGTTTTCATTTGGCATCTTTGATCAGATACAACCAAAGTTTGTATTTAAATTTTTATTTAATGATGAAGACATTTTCTGTAATTATTGATAACAAATAGTCTTTAACAGTTTCTATTCATTTTGTCCCAGCCTGTCATTTGCTTTGTTCGAATTTTTACTTATTTGAAATTATACTCCTCCTACCTCTAAAACTGATGCTTCATTTGTTCTCATGGCAAATTTTGTCTCTCTGTAGCAGTCCTATTGCTGAAACTGTTACATGTTTTATCTGTTTTCTTTTATAATTGTATGCTTACTGTATAAATATAACCTCAAACTTCTTAAAATTTCTACATTCCAGGCTGTGCCTTTCCTTGAAAATTTGATCAAATATGTGGACAATTAAAATTTGGCTTCTAGGAATCTAGTAGTTACCATTATATGTGATTGCTGTTTTATTTTTTTTTAACAAATCTTATTTTTCTTTCCTTTTACTTTCTTTTTTTTTTGCTTTGTTGTTCTATTTCTTCCCTCCCTCACTCCATCTTCTTCCCTTCTTTACCTCTTTTTTAAAAATCTATGCAGTTAATGGAGGTGGCCTTCACCAAAAATAGGACAGATAGATATTTTCAAATGGCTTTCTTAACATTCAGGAAATCTAATGATATATCATCTAATTTTTTTTCTGCACCATAGACTAAGTGTCTTGTTTTAGTGATTTTTTTTGTCTTCATGAAAAGTAATTTGTATGTATTGTAGAATATTTGGAAGGAAATTGTAAAAAGAAAAATATCTATTATATCTTAATATCTGAGATAAGTACTGGGAATAATTTAGTATATAGGTGCTTACATGCTTTTTATAATACATATTTTTTTCTAATACATATGTACTCACACATACATATAGATCAACATTTATATATGCATATGACCAAAAATTTGCATAGTTTACATATATTATATATACACAAATTATTAAAAATTGCTATCTTAATATCATTACCATTTTACAACCTGAATTTTAAGCTTAATGGTGTATTATAAATTTTTACTTGCCATATTTAATGGAAGCTTATCATTATATCACATAAAATTTATTTATCCAGTTCACTATTATGCAATATTTAGGCTATTTTAATTTGCATTTCTTTCATTGTAGTTACAGTTTAATATTGTTTCATATATATCTTAAGTTTCTTCTGTTGTGAATTACTTGTTCATTTGAAAAACCGAGATATTTTCTTTCTTTCTTTCTTTCTTTCTTTCTTTCTTTCTTTCTTTCTTTCTTTCTTTCTTTCTTTCTAGATAAAGACTATTAACACTATGAATATCATATATGTTAAAAATATTTGTCTTTATTTGTTGTAGACATCTTAATTTTGTTCAAGATACTTTTGAATTTATAAAAGTTTTAAGTTGTCAAATTCATAAATCTTTGTGCTTATGTTATATACCATTACTTATGTGCTTCAAAAGGCCTTCTTACCTTGGAGTTCAGAAAATTATATACATAAGTTTTCTTAAAGCTCTTTGATTATTTTACTTACTATATTCAGATATATCAATCTGATTTTTATTTTGGTGCATGGCAAAGGTAGGGAACAATTTTTTTTTTGGTCACTTAATGAGTCAAATATCTCAACACTCTGGAAATGCAACCTGTAATATTTACCCCATACTGAAGTCCCTATGGTCTGTTCCACAGATCTGTCTCTTCCAATGACAGTTATCACACTGTCACTTATATTTCAGTCTTTGGTAAAAGCTAACCTTGTTTTCTACTTCTTTGCTGCAGAGCCAATACCTAATACTTGTTATTTTTTTATTGTAATCTCCTATTCTATTTTATCACTTAAAAAAATTAAACTAGCTTTAAAACATCAGAACTACTAAAAATAATTTTAGTTCCATTCAGTTCAACAAAGATTTATTGACTGTTCACTATACACCAGGCCCTGTGCTTGTATTAAGAACACATAAATGAATCAGCTGCCTGCGCTATAGGGTTCTTGCGCTAGAAACATGTATTAATCTGATGGAGGAAGACAAAGAACGTGTGAATGGTCAAGATAGTGGGCTAGTATCAATACCTTCATTTTTTTCTGATTATTTCTTACTCTTTTTTTATCTATGACTTATTGGCTCTAACCATTTTATATATTTTCCCTCTTTCCTTTCTTTTTAATCCATAAATGATTACTTATTAAGTGACATTGATTTAACAGAATTAGATTGATTTAGGCATATGAAATATGGTAACTTTCTCATATTCATATGGTCTGTTTTTCTAATTACTGAACTGATAATTGTGTCTTCATATTTTCAATTCTATAAATGTTTATTGAATTCTTTCTAGGCACTATTTAAGGAGCTGTAGGGAATTAAAAATGGATGTCTTTGACAAATTTATAACCTAGTGGGGGAATTCACCATTTATAAAAATAATAGCAACATAATAAAATAATAGTTATTGAGAGTACTGTTTGCAAGCCAATACTAAGAAAGGTAGTGTGTATCTCCTTTAATCCTTATAACAGCCCATATAGCCCCAGATATTATTTTTTTGACTCTTTTCCTTACTTCACTCAGGAATTTTCTTATTGTTGCCCTCTCTGAGAAGATTTTCTGTCCAGACCTATCTAAAATATCAGCCCATGTAACTCTCAGTGCTATTACCTTGCTTTGTTTGTCCTCATAGTATTAATTATAGGACATTATTGGTTTAATGATTTATTTGCTTATTGTTTGTTTTCCCTGCTAGAATGAATATTGAGTGAAAGACTATGAAAAATGGGTTGTAGAAGTTTGCAGTTGCAAAAGGTCAAAGTTTAATATATAACATTTAACTTCTTTAAGCTTAAATTGTTTCATCTGTAAATAGATGTAGACTTAGTGCCTTTTCATAGGTTGGTCAGGCTGTTGATTCTTTCCTTCAATAAATATTCATTGATCTCCTACTATGTAGCAGACACTATTCATATAAATGGGGGATACAGTGAAAGAGACAAGGCCTGACCTCATGGCCCTTCCATTCTAGTAGGGAAGACAGACAATAAATAAATTAAAATTACTTTTATAAAATATCATGTAATGGCCAAATTAATTTCCTCCAAAGTATCCTTCCCCACCTCATCCATACAACCTGAACATTGTTTTTTCTTTTCCATTCCTAGTTATCCTCTGTTTATCCATGATTAATAGTTATTATCTCACTCCTAGCAGATTCTAATTTTCAGAGCCTCTTCTAAAGTTGATGTTGCAGAATAAGTGTGGTATTACTCAGGTACCCTGACTATAGCAGAACCATCACCTTCCTTTTCTGGATCCCATTTATTTATTAGTACAGCATAAGCTCAGGATCGCTGGTATGGTTTGTTGTTTGAGTCTTTGTTTTCCCTTTGTTTCTGCATCTTAAAGATCTAGTCAGTTAAAACGCTTAGACCTTCTTCGTTTTAATAGAACTTTTACTGTACATGTACTCGTTTACAGGATTGGCTTATGTTTACGCATTTCCATTAGTAAAACTGCTTTTGAGACTTTGAATGGCTGAATCTCTGGAGATTATTAGTAAATATGACATTAAGGTCCTCAGTAAGATTTCATAGCAAATTTAGAGAGAACACTTTCCGAGGACATACAATATCAAACTCAATTTTTAATAGGAGAGCTGTTTCTAGTTAAATCTTTTTATATTTTAACTCACCAAATTGGCTTTAAAGTCACCTCAGCATCCTGCCTGCTTTACTGCTCCCGGTCCTAGTTTTCATTCTATACTATCAAAAGCATTTGGTCAGAAGATAGTTTAAAAGTGACTGATCCATTTGTTTGACATCCCTGCCTCCAAATCTGAGTAGGACCCTCCTATTAGCCTTGCTTGCTGAGACAGGGATCATAAAGCCATGTTTTAATATCAGTGCATTAGGTACTAAAGACCAGTTCAAGCTCTATTGAGCATGTTACCCTCTACTCCCTGTTTCTTTCCACCCATTTACTTTTTATTCTCTTTAGATTATCTTTTTTAGGAAAATCTCTCCAACCTCACTCATATTTTGAAGACAGGGCTTGTATTTTATCTTTGTATACTTCCTAAATTACCAGTGCTTACCAGTGTATTATGGGTAGTAGATCTTTGCAAAATCTCTGGTAATTAAAAATAAACAAATAAATGTAATAAAGACTATTGGAGATTAGTGGGGTTTTTTAGATCAGTTTTTTTAATTTAAAAAATATAAATGGGGCTTCCCTGGTGGCGCAGCATTGAGAGTCCGCCTGCCGATGCAGGGGACACGGGTTCGTGCCCCGGTCCGGGAAGATCCCACATGCCGCGGAGCGGCTGGGCCCTTGAGCCATGGCCGCTGAGCCTGCGCGTCCGGAGCCTGTGCTCCACAACGGGAGAGGCCGCAACAGTGAGAGGCCCGCGTACTGCAAAAAATATATATATAAATGTAAAAACATCTGTTTGTATAAATTAATAAAGCTTCTAATAATACTATAATAAATATTCTGTTCTCCATCTAAACCCTGTACACAGTGGTTTAAATTGTAAATTCGTGCCATATTTTACTGAGTACTTGTTCTGCACATAGACAAATTAATGTGTTAGCCTTTATTTTTCTTTTTAAAACTATAGGTATTGGAGGTTCCCTGGCGGTCGAATGGTTAAGACTCCACACTTCCAGTGCAGGGGCCTTGGGTTCAATCCCTGGTTGGGGAACTAAGATCCTATGTGCTGCATGGCGCGGCCAAAACAAAACAAAACAAACAAAAAACTATAGATATTAGTTGGCATACACAAACTCAACTACCTACTTCTCATGACTAGTCGTAAAGATATTATGGAAATGTAAATTGTTTCCTTGGCAGATTACTAAGTTTAAGTATTTCTCTTTTACAGTCACACAAAAAGAAGTGTTAAGAATTGCCCTTTGAGACTCTGAAGACTAAAGGTAATATCCAATGATATTTTCTTCATTAGGTTTTTATCTTCCTGGAAAGTTTCATAATTTTAAAGGCCTTGGGTTTACTGCCTCAGGTCTTTTCTTTATTGCCCTTTAGCACGTTAAATAAAATTTTCTATGCCTACCTAAAACAATCTGAAATTATAAGTCAAGACAAGAAGAAACCTTGTGTCATCTCAGAATATGTCACCTAATTGGGTGTTGCTGTATACCCCTTGATCCTTCTATTTGGGAATGTATTATGGCCCCTCCCCTGTTTTTTAAATCAGTTTGGAACTCTTCTGATTTTATACCTCACCCTTTTCTTAAATAGACACATTGGCTCAAAGTCAAAAAGTCAGTACCAATTCCTCTTCAGCAAGAGCTTTACAACTAACTATAAGAAATAAATATGCATTTTTGGGGAACAATGAAACTGTGCAGACAAGATTTAGTGGCGACTCATAGTCAGAAATCCAGAATTTCAGGCAAGAACTTTACAATAGACTTGTGTTGCTGCATTGTGTATAAAGAGCTCATAGGGATTGAAGAAGGTTTCTGAAACAAGAGGGGACTGTAATTACTTTGCTTCTTACATGCATGGTTAGATCTTCCAGCGAGAATAACATGGTAGGGTAATTTATTATAGAAGAGTAAATCACAGATTACATTGGAGGGAGATGGGGTGGTGTGATCCAACCATCAGTTTTGTGAATACATACACTTAAGCATGTATGATAGCTTGTTTTTAATTTCTTTACACCAGTGCACACCTCAAACATTCCGTTTAGCAGTGGGATATGCAAATTGTTCCAAATGCAGCAGCAGTACTTTCACCTGAATGTCAAAACTGTCAGAGAGCTTTAAATCAAATCTTTATAACATTTTAAAAAACCAGCCAGCCCTAAGATTGAGGCACCAAACTCACTGCAAAAACTTGATTCCCATACTTTCAAAAAGCTCCTGTATGTCAACAGGGTAATGTCAAAGTTCTCATTCACCTGCTTTCTAATTTTAACCTTTTAAGGATTTTATTTTATTTGGCTTAATTATGATATTTTCTACAAATTAATGATAAATGCCTTGATTAATAAAACCAAATGTCAGAGAAAATGACAACTTGATGAAAAATTAATACTCGGTAATATTTTAAGGTACAGAAGTACTAAAGATGTACTCTTAAATCTCATACTTCATTAGCTCCTTTTGAAGGTAGGTAACCAGGATTTTCTTTGCACTTAAGTTTTCACAGCCACATGTGTAGATGCATTTTAGCAGTATGATTTTCAGCTGTTGCTTTGACTGCTAGCTGTTATATACATACACTTTTAGTTTTTCTTTTGCTTCATAATATTTATTTTCATTTTACAAAATCAAGGTAAACTATATTTTGGGTTGGTTATATTGATGAAGCTATCATACTAAGAATCCAAATAGTAGTGTGTGTCTGTGTGTGTGTGTGTGTGTGTGTGTGTGTGTGTGTATTTCAAGAGATCTCATGGTGTAAAATGTAGTAATTGGTGATTGGATATCTGCTACACTATTAATTCATTTGGTTATGAATATTTCGGCTGTTATATTTTAAAATTATTCAGTAAAAATAATCTAAGGAAAATAGATTTTTTATGGAGATTTGTTTTTTTAAATATATTTTCATGAGCTTTCATTAAAAGACCTGAATACCAATAAAGAATTGTAACTTGCTTTCTTCGTATAAACAGTTGGTTAGATAAAAAACTGAAGAATAGGAAATATGACTTTTATTTTTTCTCCTTTTACTGCAGATCATGGTGTTGAAAGATAAAAAATATCCCTTGTATTTTTCCATCTTCACAAATATCAGGATGATTTTTAAATATGAATACTTAAAAACTCTATTATATGTTATGCGGAAATGGTACTATGGAGGATTATAGTCCATGTTAGTTTTATTTTTATATTTCAAAGATAAAGCTGCCAACCAAATGAGGGAAGGCACAATGACCTCTTCTGTGCCGTGCTTTTGCTTGGTTTGGTTGTTCAGAGATAAAATGACTCACGTAATATACTGTCAGTGAAATGGACTCACTTTGACCATCTGTTCATGTAATGACATACCTATCAACAGAAATTTTTGCCAACTAATGTTAAAGTCACTTTTCTGTAATATACTGGGAACTTCTGGGTAGGTGTTTCAGGTATGTTGCTAAGCACAGTAAGATAAATAGAGAGGAGTGTTGGTCAATATCCTGTAAATACAATATATGCCAATCCCAAGGGAAAAACATTCTTCAATGGAGATTTCTAGTACTGTTTAAAATTGGAGATGGATTGTGCTGAATCTTCCCTTAGCTGGCTCTAGGTTTTATTGTTTCTGTGTCTTGCCTGGTTCCAGGCATCTAGTCTGTACCGGCAAAGCTACTCGATGAGGAGAGGCCACCAACATCTCTGCCCTGACTGCTTACATACCTGCCATGAATAATAAATCTGTCAGCTAGTTATCACTGCGTTGTTAACTGTCTCTGTTCTTTCTTAGCTGATCACTGCCCAGAGGAGTTTAAGTTCCATTGTATCACAAGACCTCTGTTATGTTTCTATACCTGCATTTATTTGTATGCAAAAGCATTCATTCTTTTTTTCATATACCAGTAAATAAGACATGCCCCAGTTCTCTGACAGTTCTTAAATTACATAGCAAACAATGTGCTTTTTCCCTCCTTGTTTATTCTATTCTTCAGCCTCTTATCAATTTACTTCTGCATATGAGCCAATTAAATTTTATTCATTAGTTATAAGATTTGGAAATACTTACACCTACCTCACAATCCACAGTTTTATAAGTGTTTAGTTGAGATTATAGTTATTTGGGGGTAAATACAAAGAGAACATCATTCTTTCCCCAAAACGAACAAAGGAGATAGACTGAAACCCAAAATAGTCTCTTAAAGGCTTTTGCTTGGTGTTATGTTGTTTGATCCTAGAAATGAGGACAACTGATTCAACCTTACACAGTTAAAATCTTTAGCTTCAGGGAGTTGAGTTATGATATTTTAAACATGATGCTTGAGTTAACACAGACAACAATTAGCTGATGTTCTTTGAAGAATCTAAACCTTATAGGAAATTAAACAGTGTTAGACTATCTCTCATTCAACAGAAAAAAAAAACTTAAAAATAAATATGGTTTCTAATGGACTTAAAATACATAAATTTCCAGTTTTAGTACTTATAATTAGACCATATCTTCTCTCTAAATGACTTATTAGCACCTTTGGAAACTGTATTCTCTCCTTTAAACCTACAGTATTTTATTCTGCAAGGTCAAGTAATTGAGACCTTACTGGTTTGGAAATATTAATGCAGCTTCCAAAGTTACTTAATGCATAACGTAAGTACCAGTAGAATGATCAGTTCTATTAAATAGGATTCATTTACCATATTTTTTTCCTTTGGAATCTTGTGTTTATGTCAATTGAATAAAGTATGCTCATGAAACACACTGATAAATAGAGCAATAAAAAGATACCAAGAAAAACTATGACCATTGTCCAAGATGTGTAGGGGATTTGTGTTTCTTGACTAAATGCTGCATTCATTCTTCCTCCCTATCTACCATTCCCCCAAATATCCAGGTCTCTTTTTGTATGCTTTAGTGATAACAAGATGTTTTTTTATTCCTCTAATGAAGTGGGAAGCAGATTAACATGCTTTCTTCTTGGGAATTAGATTACTTATTGTAGTACTGCTCAACATATCTTTGTAATACTCCCCAACCCCTACCCACAACTAATTAGTGACTTTCAGAATTAGGGAAAATCTTAGTTGTGTGGTGGTTCTATATTTACCAGTGATCAAGGAAGTGTTACTAATACACTTGTCAGTGTTAAAAAAGAATTAAGTAAATAAAGGGCCAGATGGTCGAGCCCAGGACCTATCAAGAGCCCAGTATGTGTGGGCTGGTCCAAGGGAATGACAGAAACATTACCAGGCTAAGTGGAATCAGAGTTTGGCTTTCACTTTTAAGAAACAGACTGTTTTTCAAATATGTTTCCTTATGATATAATAATTTACATGTTCAGATCTCCTTTGTACTAGTAACATTTGAGTGCGTGTATTTCCCTGCGCATCAAGAGCCAACAGTGTTTACAAAAGTCTCCTTTCTGATACATGTAACAGGACATAGTAGCATCAAAGTAAAGCAATTACCAGGCAAGCATTTTTTCTGGTTCAGAGAAGAATTCTTTGCTCTCTCACAAAAATCTGTGTTTTTACTGTTATAACTTACTCATTATACTTTATTATAATTGACAATAGACTCTATGGTTTATGATATAAGAAACCTGGTTATGTAATGTTTGCTGTAATACATGGCCACGTGAGGAACTAGTAAATATCTCTTAGTGTTTTGTTGTAATAAGAGCATTATAATAAGTGGTTATAATAAGATTAATTTAAACTGAAGATATTAAGAAAGCAAATTCCCTTCCTTTCCTATGATTTAATTGTCTTTACATGTATACATACATAAACACTTATTTCCCACTCTAATTTCCATCCTTTTTATTTTTCATCTATTTTAATTTATTTTATCTTGTAATATGCACTTTTGGAAGCTGTTTTAAATCTTTCTGGTTTCTAGAATAGATGCATGGGTCAGTGAATTGCTGGGTAGGTAAACTGACTAAATAAAGTATACACTTTTTTCCAAATTTTTCTTCCTACAATCACATAAATAATGCTAGAAGAGATTAACTAACTATAGACCTCCTGCCTTCCTTCTCTTCCTTCTTTCCATCCTCCAGCAAATATTTATTGAATATCTGCTCTGTGCCAGGAACTTTTTAGGGGTTAAGATATAACTGTTGAAAAAATGAGACATAGTCTTTCCCCTTTGGGGAACTGATAAGAAAGAAGGACTAAGAAGAAAATAAAATACACGTATAAGTAAATATTATAACATAGACATATAACTAAATGACATTTTTCTGGACTTCTTAATTCTGGCATGGGTTAAGAAGTTTGGTCTATAATGGAGGAATTATCTTCAATGGTCTACCTCCTTAATAGAGGTTTACTTCTAGATTTAAAAAATGCAGGCTGGCAAAATTATTTCAGATTATGTCTTGAGGGGTGGGTGGCCTTGGGATAAAGATAGGTGAAGCAATATTTGCTTTCAAGGTAAGTCATAAAGAAAACAATTTTATAAATCTGGCTTACTATATATGATATAGGTGACTTCCATAAGTATTTTCAATCTCAGATTGAAAAGTCATGGGAATTTCTAGTATTTAAAAAAAACAACAATTATTTCTTTAAAGATTGTTTATTAATGGTCCAGAGTTTGAGTTTATCTGTGAATTGGGTAGTAGTAGCAGTGATGAAAGAGCAGGTGATGGAAATGTATATTTTCTCCTTCTTCTCTTTGGACATGTGTGTGTGTGGAATATTTTTGTCTTCCGATTAGATTGTTCATTATGCTCTCTTTGGATGTGTGTATTGTTTGGCCTTCCAGCCTTGCATGCTCATTCAAAGGCATTCCAAGTCATTATGCTGAACTTCAGCCTTGTTCAGTAAAAAGGTCATTTCCTCCATCAGCTGTCCACTTGGACATACATTCTTTTTACTCTCAAAAAGACTTTATATGCATTCAGAGTATATTAGATGGATTTGTCAAATTACTCACAGATAATCAGTTTTTTAAAGTTATAATTTAAACTATGACCTCTCAAACTGTGAATTATAAGGTTTGACCCTTTGGTTCACTGTTTGACACAACATCCATTAATTACAGTTTTTAAAGGACATTTTATTTCAGTTAGAATTTGTGTTATGAAAATAGTTTAAGTATTTTCCCTTTAAATTTCAGGAATAAATGTTTACCTGTAAAAAAATATATATATATAATATGTACATTCAAGTATAATAAATAGCTGGCTTGCATATGCATGCTATATTCAAATACATTTATGCATATTTATATATTAAGCCTGTTATACATAACTATAGAAATTTTTATATAATAACCTGTGAGTTAACACTAAGATCATACTTGTTTTATATAACTGGTGCCAGTATGAGACTGACTTTTTAAATAATGTTTATCAGGGTGAGAGGGACTTTATTACTATTTGATTCTAGGTTTTTTCCCTTTTTTTATTTTGCTGAGCAGGGATACAGAACTTGGTGCCTATGAATGCTCAGTGTCTATCAGTAATTTGAAAGTTCTCAAGATGGTTCTATGTAGCATGATGAAGGAGAATATAAACTGGTCAAGTGGTTTTCGCAAATGTGCATAGCTCAAGGTACTGAGATGGAAAGTACATTGCAGGAAGGTCAGTTTAGGTAAGTGCAGAAAGATGTCCAGATGTGTGAACACTTTGCTGGTATCCTCAGTATTTGAAATGGAGGAATTTAGTGTTTTTTTATTGGATAAAAAGACGATATGCATGTATCTGACAGTAGTTCAGCATACAGTTTTCTGTTGCTATTTAATAAAAATCTAATAATATTTAGATGATTTCTTCACTTCAAAAGCAATTTTTCTCATTTTGTACTAAACCATGTTCTTTGTTGCTAAATTCATAAAATTAAATCTAAAATATTATGGAGAGATGATTAGTTAAAAACATCTGAATATTTTTCTTAGAAGTGCATAACCATCCCATTGTATTTCAAGTATTTTAGAAATGGTTAATTTGGTTTTGTTCAAATTCTTCTCTAGGCTACTGTTAGCATGATGTATTTCATATGAAAAGTTAATAATTTAGATGATGACATTGAAAATAAAGACCTCTTAAGGAAAGTGACTCTTAAAGGATCCAATGTATTGTTCCTAAATTTTTTTCCTACAAAATAGATTTCCCTTGTATGTTGAAGTGTGCTACTTTAAGATTAAAAAAAAAAATTTAACTTTATAGAAACCCCAAAAGGGGAAATTAATTTTCCAAAAAGAGGCAAATACTTACCATAGGCCATGTGTTTAGTTATTTCTAAAATACTTTTAAAACAGGATCTAAGCAGTATAAAGTCTTTTTCTGATTAAGCATATAGTTTGGATTGCATTATTTTCCTTTTCAGCCCATTAGTTTGTGGTTTTTAAGGAAATGTTTGCCTCTATTTTTTTTTCCTAAAAGTAAACGTAAAGTCAGGTTATTACTAACTAAAGGTAGAATTGTCAAAAGACAAAAAATTTCTCAAACTAATTGTAAACAAATTTTTTATTTCACCAAGTATGTCTCCTTTCCCAGACAGTAAGCTTCTTGAGGGAAGGGAATATGCCTTCTTCATTTTTGTGTTTAGCTTAGACCAGATTCTCAGTAAATGTTTGTTGAATTGATTAGCCTATCAATAGACTTAGAGAAACTAACTATAGTACTCAGTTCTACTCAAAATTTATCCACAACACAACATAGCAAAAAGGAATCCTTTAAGAAAAATACGTGTACTAAATTTCCTTTGGATCACTACTACAGGATTCCCTCTAGGTCTGAATATTTTTTTTGGTGCTTATTGTTATAGCTCAGTAAGGAAACAAAAGTTTTGTCCTATATGCTTCAATGAATTTAAATACAATTTTAAGACAAAAGACATTTTTTAGGCAAAAAAAATGAGGGACAAAACCAGTGACTTGTGAAAATAGTTTTATATCTTAATATTTGAAATGATAACATTGAAGGATTAATATAATAAAGTCTTAGATGTGTTTAATACTCTATATAACCACTAGTGATAATAGTACTTAGTATGAAACAGCTTTTTATATGTATAGACTTACTCAGGATCTGAAATTTAGGCAATAATTAATCTCTCAAATGGATCTGTTTGGAAAGCATTATAAAATAATACCTTCCTTCCCAAAGAAAGATGCAGTTGTGTTAAGGCTGCACTCATTTAATGGTGTCTCAACTGAAACAGGTGCCTTCCCTGCTTTGTTCTCCAGGAACAACTTTATAGATTTAAGCATTGAGTATACAGTACACAGTGGCACTATTAAAAAATCAGAATGAGGCCAAGGGAAAATTCATCTAGGATCCACACACCTAAATGCAGTTAGTAAACAGAGACACTAACTCTCATTAAGCATAATTAAACCTAATATTGACTGTAAACTGTTACTTACCTTAAACTTCTCTATAGAGAATGTGGAAAGTGATTAACCTAGCAGACTGGGACATAATTACTACCACTTTCACATTAAAGTAACCATCAAGAAGGGCTATATTCATAAATAAAACATAGAAGGGATTGAGAGACTGAAAATATGTAAATTTACTTTATAAAAGGGAAAGAAAAGCCTAAATTAAAAAAAATAATAATAAGTGAGCTGTGAGCGATGCCAGCCCCAGCAAAATGAAACTCTGGCTAATTACTACAAAAAAATAGGCTGAAATAATCACAGAAATGTTTCCTTGCCTTCTGACTGACAAAATCTGCTTCACAGGAGACTCCAGTTCAACCAAGTCCATTCTTTCTCATGCATAGCGTCCTCCACTGCTGAAACTTTGTGAGGTTTGAGGAGAGGATGCAGGAACTTAGGTGAAATAGAATTTTTTTCCTATTTTTCTCCAGTTGTTAATAGCTCTTTATTTATGAAATTGATTGTAATGATTGTATGAATATTGTTTGATTTGTCAGCAAGAAGGCACAGTGTTTTTTGTTCAGTCAAAATGGTCTGGTAACTGGTCTCCTGCTACTGTTTAATGATCTCCTTCTTGGGTGCAATCAAGAGTATGTTGTGAAGGATATAAAAATGTCAGCTAAATTTAAGATCAACTGTTAAGTTTTTATATTATACTGCTGCCCCAGTGGGGGAGGCCAAGATCTGGGAGATAAGAATTTAAAGAGAAAAGCGAAGTAATGACAATACAAACTTATCTACCAGCCTAAGACAATGTCTTCAAAATCTATCAGCCTGTTTGCCATGAATGTGTGCTATTATCTATTACTTGTTTTCTATTTCCTTTCCAATAAGGAACCACATACTCACTTCTGGACTTTCTTATTACTTCACAGGGTGAGGTTTTTCTAATTTTTGGAATTGAATCTCACATGCAACCTTGGTTTAACATGTTAGGCTCCTAGCCATGTCTTAGTGCTATCGTGCTAAATTTTATCACTGAAGTGATATAGTACTTGTACATATAGAAAAGGGAGCCTAGAAATTAAGCCTGGAGCATGTATTCAGTTTTTTTCAGAGGATGTGAGGTTTAATTTTAGAATAAAACCCTAATTTTTTCCCCCTGAATTTAAAGCTAGTTTCACAGCTCATGAGATGAACTAATGAAACAGAAATAATTAATGGACAAAGTCTATCTTTCATTTCCCTCGTTGAAGAAAAATTCACAAACTGGTTGGATGACAGAGGATGAACAAAAACAGTGAGAGTAAGAGTACTTCTATCCTCCATTCTTGTAACAATCATGACATTATGAAGTAACCATAACAATGGCACTCTTATTAATCAGACATATTTATACAGAATTAGTGTTGGCTTCTGCTCTATATTACCTTCAGTTTTACATGAACTTTTATTATCTGTGCATATCAAAAGAGACATGGTGAATGAACAAAGAAGCCCTGTTGTGAGACAAGTATTATTTGACATTTTGGGAAGCTCTTATTATAGGGTTTCCTCTTAAGTGAGAATAACGGGAAGGTTGTCATTAGTTGCACTATTACAGACACTCTGGATTTTTAAAAACAGAAATGGAGCCCACTTTTTTCCTTGAAGAAGAATCATTAGTTAGAACAATTCTAATGATCCAGACTTCTAACCAAGACTTGGCCCCCTAATCTCCTTGCTTGATTATGTGAAACAATGACCCCATAAGGCATCTCTTAAGATAATTGTTTTTCCCATGGTTTACAGAGCTACGTTAGCTGTATGGTTCTCTTATTTTTTTAAAAATGTATCATCATCTTTAGACTTTTGGAAAATCTCTGATTAAACCAAAATGCAGAAGACTTGCAAGGCCTATAGCCCTATTGCAAGCCAGGTGCCTTTTTAGTTTTTCCATGCTAAAAAAGGACAGCTAGGGCTTCCCTGGTGGTGCAGTGGTTGAGAGTCCACCTGCCGATGCAGGGGACACGGGTTCGTGCCCCGGTCCGGGAAGATCCCACATGCCGCGGAGCGGCTGGGCCCTTGAGCCATGGCCACTGAGCCTGCGCGTCCGGAGCCTGTGCTCCGCAACGGGAGAGGCCACAACAGTGAGAGGCCCGCGTACCGCAAAAAAAAAGGACAGCTCTAAGTAAGTTCTTTCGAGTTCTTCTTCCCAGGCTTATGATAGGTGTGACTGGGAATTATGGTGAAAAAAAGCCTGACTATGGGTAATATTGAATTGTTTCTTAAACTCACGGGGTCTGGATGTTCAAAAACTGACCAGTTGTCATATTTTTTTTTCTAGAGTTTAGGATAAAATTTTAAGTCCATAGAGTGAAAATAATACTATTGAAAAGAAAAATAGGTGAATCACTACAGCTGCAATACATCAGCTGCCTGAATAAGGAGAACAGTGATTCTCAAAGTGCAGAAAGTAGAGATCAAAACTACCACTTGTGGGGTCTTTTCAAATTAACCTCCCCCAGGTTGACAATTATTTGTATAGACACTTGTCTGAGAGCCAAAAATACTAGAAAACAGTTTGACCAATTGATAATTAAGCTACTTTTAATCTTTTGAAGTTTAAATATAGAAAATAGAACAGAGATTTTTAAATCACAGAATTTTCCTCTGCTCTCATCATATCTTCCTATTTTATGTTAACAGAGACTAAATTTGGGGGTTCAGTGAAGAAACAAGCAAACCCCGCCCCCAAATAACACATAAACCCTCAAGAAGAAAAAAAGACTGCCAAGTTTGGTGTTTAAATACATGTGAAACAAGCCAAGTTTTCTAAATGAGCCACGAAAAATCATTAAACTCCTCCTAATTACCCATCTATCTTTCATAGCAATAGGATAGGACCTTTTTTGTACCTTGAAATACTTAAACTGAATCCTTTAAAAAAATATTTATTTGTCTGTTTTTAATTTCTCATGTTTTCTATTATACGTTTTTAATTGGATGCTAGAAAGATAGGCAAAGTGATTTTATCTGTGGTCGTTCTGCTACATCTAAGTAGGGGGATACTTAAAACCTATTTACAATAGGAGAGATCATCCTTGTCTAGATTCAAGATATTCCTTGGCTTTGAACTCTAGAATGAAATGTATTCTCCTTTTAGGGGCATTAACGAAACCATACATTTTAGACAGGGTCACTATATACCTTTTTTGCTACTTATAAGGCACTTATTACCCAAATAGCACTTGAAGGTGTTTCAAAGCAGTATATATTTGCACACGTCTTAGATCCTCACCTGATTATGAACTGTGGGAGCAGGCAATATATCATTTATAACTTTATATCCTCTTTAGTGCTCTGGATATTACAAGTATGCAGTGCATTTTTTAGGTGATTCTTGCTTTAAATGAAGAGAAGCTGAGGTCACTGAGGAGAGCCACCAAATTGAAGAATGGTTCAAGAAACTTCTTTTGCATCAGAATGTGATTCATCTTAATTTTCAAATACATAAAGTTTTCAAGGAAATAAATTCACCTTTGACTTATAAATCACTAGTTTCCTCTAGTAGCCAACTATATATATCCCACCTATGACCTAAACTAAAGCTAATTGTATTTTAGTATAACACATCTTTGGTAACAAATACATGCTTTCATTCACTAAAAGAAAAAAAAAAATTATTAGTGCTAACTTTGTGCAAAGCAAAGAGATATACAAGTGAAAATATAGGGTGTCTGCTCTCAAGAGACACCCTAGATGGGCTGCTGGGGTCTCAAACACAAAGAATTCTATAAGTATTAATACCTTAAGAGGGGCCTAAAATGTTACTATGGGAACATTAAAATCTACTTAAGAGAGCAAGGACAGATTTACAAAGATCATATTCAAATGGAAGTTTGAAAGATGAATAGGTTTGATAGGTGAAGGGCAGGCAGGGGTGGGAGGTGGTTGCATTGGGGGAGAACATTCTAGGAAAAAGTAATAGTATGCATGAAGGCCCGGAAGAATGAGAAAGCCTGGCTCATTCAGAAATGGCAATGGTTTAGTATGGCTGCACCTTAGGGTGGAAGTAAGAAGTAAGGCTGGATGGGTAATGTTGGTCAGATTATAAAGGGCCCTAAATCCTGTACTAAGGAGATTGGATTTTATCGTATCACCGTTGGTGAGTCATTGGAAGATAAATATAAGATGATATATTCAAGAGTGTGGAAATATAATCCATACCACATAATGATCAAGTGGGTATGGAGGATGGTGGAGGAGTCATGAATAAGTCAGCTTCCTGGATTTGGTGAGTGAACGGATCATTTATAAAGATAGAAAATGCAGCTAGCTACTGCCCTCTCTCTTTTCCCTATCTACACTCAAATTTCACCAGAGATGTTTATACTCTGTATTTCCAATTCCTCGCCAATGCATTCATCAGTTCACCCCATCTGCTTCTGAGACCTCTGTCACTTCACCAAAGTAACTCTTATTGAGATCTCATTGAGCATTTTATCTTGCTGACCACTTCCTCCTTTGTGGAATGCTTTCTGCCCTATTTTCCATGCCATCATTCTGATTTTCTTCCTGTGCCCCTTGTTACTCCCTTGATGTTTCCTTTCCAGGCATCTTCCTCCAATAACTAGCTGTTAAATGTTGGAGATCCTCAAATCTGGATCCAAAGCACTTCTATTGATGCCCAGTATTTTTGGTATCTGTATAGCCACAACACATTGAGATGTTTTCAGAGAATGTACTATAATTCTTTTAAGGTCCTTTTTTGGGGACCATGTTTCAAAGGTTGTATTTAAGTACATAGTCTTGTATTCTTTATTACTAGTAATACATATTGGATTGGCCAAAAGGTTCATTTTTTTCCCATAAGATGGCTCTAGTAGCACTTAGTTGTCTTTAACTTCATTCAAAACAATTTTGTTAGATTATATGTGACAGCTGTCATATCTGTGTGCATTTAAAAAAAGACATCAAAATTCGTGAATTTTTATGTAGCCATTTTAATATGGAAGATGGAAGAAAAAAGCAACATTTTCGGCATATTATATTTATTACTTCAAGAAAGGTAAAAATGCAACTGAAACGCAAAAAAAAAAAAAGATTTGTGCAGTGTATGGAGAAGGTGCTGTGACTGATCAAATGTGTCAAAAGTGGTTTGCGAAGTTTCGTGCTGGAGATTTCTCACTGGATGATGCTCCACGGTCGGGTAGACCAGTTGATAGCGATGAAATTGAGACATTAATTGAGAACAATCAACATTATACCACGTGGGAGACAGCCAACCTACTCAAAATATCCAAATCAAGTGTTGAAAATCATTTGCACCAGCTTGGTTATGTTAATCACTTTGATGTTTGAGTTCCACATAAGTTAAGCGAGAAAAACCTTCTTGACCGTATTTCCGCATGCGATTCTCTACTTAAACGTAATGAAAGTGTTCCGTTTTTAAAACAAATTGTGACAGGCGATCAAAAGTGAATATTGTACAATAATGTGGAATGAAAGAGACCGTGGGGCAAAAGAAATGAACCACCAACAACCACACTAAAGGCCAGTGTTCATCCAAAGAAGGTGATGTGTATATGTTGGGATTGGAAGGGAGTCCTGTATTATGAGCGCCTTCTGGAAAACCAAACGATTAATTCCAAGTACTGCTCCCGATTAGACCATCTGAAAGCAGCATTCGACGAAAAGCGTCCAGAATTAATCAACAGAAAATGCATCATCTTCCATCAGGATACCACAAGACCGCATGTTTCTTTGATGACCAGGCAAAAACTGTTACAGCTTGGCTGGGAAGTTCTGACTCATCTGCTGTATTCACCAGACATTACACCTTTGGATTTCCATTTATTTAGGTCTTTATAAAATTCTCTTAATGCAAAAAATTTCAGTTCCCTGTCAGACTGTAAAAGGCACCTGGAACAGTTTTTTGCTCAAAAAGATAAAAAGTTTAGGGAAGATGGAATTATGAAGTTGCCTGAAAAGTGGCAGAAGGTAGTGGAACAAAAGGGTGAATACGTTGCTCAATAAAGTTCTTGGTGAAAATGAAAAATGTGTCTTTTATTTTTACTTAAAAACCGAAGGCACTTTTTGGCCAACCCAATAATACTCAACACATGCCCACAGGGGAACTCATATGTAACTTTTGTTCTAATTTGTACATCTTATAAGATCTTCCTGATGTTTATGTTTTAATATTAGGCAATTATTAATCCCCCTTGAATCTCAGTTTCTTAATCTATAGTATATGAGGAGCCATACCAGCTCTTTAGAATTCCATTATGCTGTGGTTTGATATTTTACTACCTGAAGAGGACAGTGAAGTCTAAAGGATGTGCAGCTATCACTTGAATTACATAGTCAAAGTTTATAAAAATGCTTGCCTGTCTTCTCCACATCTACACTTCACACTTTACTTCCTATTTTTAAGATAGTTCCATGCTTGTGGAACTATTCCTTCTTCCATGTTTACTTAAAATTTCTTTCCACAGTTTTTGCTATGAAATTTTATCAAAACACTTTTGAAAATCTGAGTAGATTTTATATTATGGTTACTGCACTCACCAATGCTTAATTAACCCCACAGGAAGCCTGGATGTGAGAAGCTCAATTAACCAAGTAGGGCTTAAGATATTCAAGGGTCTTACCCTTTTGTACATATTCCCCTCATTTGTCTTTAGTCCTATTTTTTTTTTTAAGTGTGATTGGGTCACATTGCCAATGTACTTTCAGATCTCTGTGAAAATGGACACTTTAAGGACAGGTTAGTTGGATATTCAGGACACAGTTTTATTCTTAGAGCCCATTTGATGCTAGTGATTCATCTACATTTAGCTTATTAATGAATTTTAGAATAAGCTTTGTATTTGTCATTATTTTAAATCTAGAACCTCCGAATTTGTATGCTTCAAAATACATCTGAGGCATGGGAATCTGCTTAATGTTTTCCTAGTGCATGTGCATGTGTGTGGGTGTGCATTTGCTTAGTATGTGTGTATACATTTTTTGTTACTAACTTAATAAAACATCTCTGAATTTCCCTGCATATTGCTAACTTATTTATTCCCTTGGCATACAAAACACCAAAACAAACGAACAGACAAAATTGAAACAACAAGAACAACAAAAGGAAACTCACTTGGTTTTGCTGTCTCTTGCCAACCTCATTTTTTTCTTATGGATTTTTTTTTTTTATCTTACCCAACATCGAATGGATTTTCTTTCTCAATTTGAATAATTTTTACTGAACACTTGCAATGTGCAATCTACCTGGATTTATCCCCCAGACCATCCACTACGTGACCTTCTTTTTTTTTTTTTTTGTCTTGTTATCTCATTTTATTTACTTTTTAGAACTCTTCCAAATATTAGAAGAAAGAAATCAATATCAATTTTCACCTGATGTGACCTTCTTTTACTCATTTGATCAGTCTTTCTATTTAAAAAATAAATGGTCTTTTTTTCTCATATTTCTTTGTTCACTTTATCATTTAAACATACAGTAGGATATTCCCCATTTCCACTTTTATCTTTCTTCATGTCCATTTTTTTGTTTCTTCACATTTTATCCAATAAATTATTTGAAGGTAAGCCTTGAGCTACCCGTTTAATTTTCTGTCTTAAAAACACTCCTTTAGGGTTTGCTTGTCCATCTCTAACTAATTGTCCATTGGTGCTCATTATGGGAAGTGAAGGAAGTGAGAATTCTATTTAGTTCCTCTTGGGGTCCTGGAAAGAAAATAGCTGGGTAATTCAGAGTATTTGTGAATTTTAGGTTTTGGTCTGCTTAAATCTTGGTTACACATAGTTTGGTCCTGAGCTAGCCAGAGATAGGAAATTTTGTGAAAAATTCAAGTGCAATTTTACCATTTCTGAGTAATTTATAAATTTAGACTATTTCTCTTGATATCTTCAAAGTATCTAACTTTTAGAAATCTATAAAGATTATACTCTACCCCAAAGAAGAATAATTCCCCCACAGAAGTGTAAGTATAAATATTGTGCTGCAATAGGATGCTACCAGCTGATTCTGTCTTCGTTTTTAAAATTTTATATATTATATTGTTCCCTGATTCTGTGAATAAGAATGGCAGATGAAGCATTAGGAGCTGTTTATCACTGTCATACAAAATAAGTCACAGGAAGTAAGAAATATCTGGACTCTAAAAAATATTACAATTTCAATTCTTTAGGCGAGAAACCATAATTTCTCCTTACTGGATCCTGTCTGTAGAAGAGAGAATCCACCAAAGAGTAAATACTCGGTCAGCATAAATTGATGGTGAAAATTCCTGAAGTTTAGCCTTAAAAGGGAGCTTTATAAAATGTCTTTGTAGCCATAAGAAAAAGCTCCCTTCTGAAATGCTATGTATTGAAAAGCACAGATACTTGTGTGGAGACACTCAAATAGAGATGAGTCCATTTTTAGTACATTGTGTGGGGAGTGACATGCCTGGAACTCCATTAATAGCAATTTATGTTGTGTTCTTTTCATTTCATTTTGCTAATGAATTTAGTATCAGATTGATGGGTGCTTGGAACAGAAGACTTAATCTGCAGATTAAGTAGAGCAGTATACGCTTCCCAGATAAAGGCCTACAAAGCAATCTCCATTGGATGTCAAGCTCTAGATACAAAAGGATACTTGGAAACACTTTCTTTTCAGCAGGTGTGAATTGAGTTAGCAACCTTTGATCTATGGATTCATATTTCTTTATAAAGGGTGACATCACTTCCCAGGTAGCATTTGGAAATGTGTGGTTGTTACAGTGACCAGGAAGCACTATTGGAATTTAGTAGATAGGGAAAAGACATGACTTTAAGTTCTGCAATATATGGACTAATTACTTACAAAGGAGACTTGGCCAGCTCCCAAAGCCAGTAGCATTTCTATAGCGAAATTCTATTTGGGGAATCAGAAAGGTATCACTTGTGGCAGTAGTTTTCAAACATTTTCATAAACCACAGAAAGAAATGCATTTAAATCATGACCTAGTATACTAATGCAGGCATTTATAAATTGAAACAAAAATATCACAGTATTTACCCTTTCTGTGCATGATACCTACAAGTATTTTCCATTCTATCAATTTTATCTCATTCTGTCCTATCCTTTTCTATTTTTCCTTTTCTTTTAAAGTCTAAAACCCACTCTCTTAACTTCAAGACCACTAATAGTATACTGGACAGTTTGAAAACAATGTTTTAGAGATCTTTAAATTTCCTAGTAAGAACAGGGTAAAAGACAAAGTAACTTGCCTTTAATATGACTTGGTTTCCTTTTATTCTAAGCAGAGCTTGTAATTTCCATGTGTGACTGTGGTCCACATTTCTTTTGGGGAGAAGCCTGGGGCCATACTCCAGTAGTCCTGGTATAAAGTCTGATTGCCACCTTTCCCCTTTGTTGCCATGAAAATGAGGGAAGAGAAACAGCACTACCCCAGCTCACTCATGGCATTTGGATCTAAAGACTCAAAGTTGCCACTGTGGTGCATATTAGGAACCATGTGGTGTTATGTGAAAATGAACAGGGTTCAATGAGATGAGAGTAAAACACTCTACTTTTCCTGTCAGAGTGAGTCATCCCTAAGCTGTGGGATGGTGACTTGGCATATTGGGCCTCTCCCTTGCCTGTTGTTGATTGAGGCAAATGTGGAGTCAAGTAGCCTTCATGTTTTGGTGAAGTGTCCAATTTATCATGGTTGTATAAAGTTAACCAATACCCTTGGCTTCTCAGAATATTGTCAGAGTGTTGGCTTTTCAGAGTATTTTTAATAGGCATAGTTGCTGATGGCAAGCCTACCATTATACCTTAATTTTCTTCATGTCCTTTACCTAAAGTGATTGTACCAATTAAATGTAGTCATTCTCAGGTGAAGGCGGGAAAGGGTTAATTTGGGGGAAAAAAGCTCCCCTAGTGATTTCAGTATATTTTCCTAGTAGTGGACCATTATTTTTCTATTTTCAGGATACCTACCCTGCTCTCTTAAGTCATCAGAAGACCAGCAGAGCAGGGTTTAGTCACGCAGAGGTGAGCTGAGCATGGGCAATTTTCTGCTATCATCTTCCTGGTCCATGTGCTATTCTCATGAGTATTTGTCCATCTGTTTGACTGAAAAGGCAGGATTTAAGTTAATCCCTTGCTTCTGTTGTGTTGACCCAGTGACAGTTGCAGAATGCCTTGAGTTGGAGATTTATATTTAGGGAATAAGATCATAACAATCAGTTCCTCTTCCTATGATCTGAGTTTATTAGCATTTTTGCACACTTTTGTCAGTATGGTATGCTCTTATCTGGTTGTTTAGAGACCTTGGTCCTATTTTCAGTAGTAGAACACATTTAGTATTAAATCTTTAGCATTGTGCATGGATACTTCAGATCCATCTATAAAGTAAAACAACACTATTTGGCACCAAATTTTAAAAGGGATTTTAACAATTAGACTTAGTATGTCACAGAATTTGCCCTTTCTTATTTCATTTTTACTAGATTCCTCTCCCAGTTACTTTCCACTCATATTGTTCCATCTGTGTAAATAGGCCTATTTCTTTACAAACAAAACAAAATAAAATGTATCCTCCTCTTTCCAACTTTTTTGTTCACCTATGCCAGGAAAAAAAAAAAAAAGATTTCATAGAAAGCCAAAGTTAGAGATGGAGTGATGGAGTGTCTGTTCGCTTTCCCTTTCTTCATTTCGAGCCATCATTTCTTATTTGACAAGGGGACTTACCAGTGCCCTAATCTTCCCTTATAATGAGAAAAACCTTACCTGTGAGACATCTCTGTGTATGATTTCAGGGTTGAGTTCAAGAGCTAAGATAATGAAGACTTATCCCACTTGAGTTGGGCAGCATGAAAAGAAACAGAGTGATTTCTTTTATTTTGTCAAAGTCCTTAGAGAGTGGTTGTCAATAAGTCAGTGAAGCCAAGATCAGAAGACAAACCCAAGCACAATGGTCCAACTAACAAGTGAATTCAATCCAAAAGCTAGGAATGAAGCAAAGCAATATGGAGAGAAAAAGGAAGAAGTTTCTGGGTAAGCTGTATGAACAGAACTTGGGAAACTGTATCTTGTTTATATTGGTCCTCAACCACTTGGTACATCAAGAGTTAATTAGAGTGCCCAGGTAGGTAGCAGGAGGCTATTTTGTCACTGGTTACTGCCATTTAGGAATTTGCCCAGGAGTTACTGGAGCTGGAGTTGTCAGAATTCATTCACAGTCATGGAATGGCTCATTGTGCTGGTTACCCTGTGCTGATGAGGTGCTGAATGCTTGATCTCCAACTTCTAGGTAACCATAGTAGCAGTAGTATGGTTCACCTCAGGACACACCTGCTCTGGTGAGATTGTTCTATGGGATGAAGAAGAGTTCCAGACTTCTACTTGGCAGCCATGATCAAAGTGCTCTAGGAGCTTTGTTAGCAGCAATGACAGCTGCAAGTGCAGGCACCTTTTTTTTCCTTTTTGCCCAATATTAGCCAGAGCAGAGTAGAATCTATCTACCTCCACAAGATGTTGTTCCATCCAGGACCCAGTGAAGTTTTTCTATTCCTCTGGTGTTTCCCCCAAGGAGTGCTTGGCTTCTAACAGTATTTGCTGTTGAGTGCACTTGAGGTGCCGCAAATCTTATCTTGCTTTGGAGGAGAACTGTGACTATTCAGATTTCACTTTCTCTCAGTGTTCTCATTGAAGCATGCTGGAACTGGCACTTCTTAAACTCACTCTTTTCTTGGGTGGTCCTTCTTCACTCCATAATCTTAGCTTAAATGATACTTCTCCAAAGCAACTTTCTTAGATCATCCTGTCTAAGGTAGGACGCTCCTGTTAATTCATACCACAGTACTGTGTTTTTTTCCTTATTAGTATATAGTCATCCCTTTGTATCTGTGGGGGAGTTGGTTCCAGAACCCCCAAGGATATCAAAATCCCAGGATGCTCAAGTCCCTTATATAAAATGGCCTATTATTTGCATATAACCTGCATACGTCCCTTTTTATACTTTAGATCATCTCTGGATTACTTATAATACCTAATACAATGTAAATGCTATGTAGGTAATTGTAAATATAATATAAATGCTATGTAAGTGATTTCCAGTGTAGGGCAAATTCAAGTTTTGCTTTTTGGAACTTTCTGGAAATTTTTTGGAATATTTTAGATGGGTGGTTGGTTGAATCCACACCTGCAGAACCTGTGGATATGGAGGACCAGCTGTATATGGCTCCAGGAAATTGTAAATGTATGTGTGTATCAATAATTACATTTACATTTATTGTAATTATTGATATGTTTGGATTTATGTCTACCATTTTATATTTTGTTTCCTGTTTGTTCCCTCTGTTTTCCATTCCTCCATTTCCCATTTCCTGCCTTGTTTTGAGGTTATGTGAACATTTTTATTGTTCATTTTAATTTATCTATTGTGCTTTTGACTATATATCTTTGTATATTTTTAGGGGTTATTCTGTAGGTTGCAATATGTATACTTTTCACAGTCTTTATTTTTTAATTTTTTTAAATTATTTTTTCAGATGCTAACAGGAATTGCTTGGGTTTTTTAAAATTAATTTTTATTGGAGTATAGTTGCTTTACAATGTTGTGTTAGCTTCTACTGCACAGCAAAATGAATCAACCATACATATATATTTATCCCTTCCCTTTTGGATTTCCCTCCCATTTAGGTTCACAATCTTTTTTAGAATCAATATTTTGTCACTTCAAGTAGAATGTAGAAATCTTGACACCGTATAAGTTCTTTTACTCTCCCAGTTTTGCAATATTGTTGTCATATATTATCTTTACGTACACTGAAAACCGTATCAGATAATGTTACAATTTTTTCTTTCAACTATCAAGCATGTTTTAAAGAACTCAAGAGGAGAAGAACAGTTCATTCTGTTGACACATGTTTATCATTTCTGTTGCTTTTCCTTTATTCTTGATGTATAAAATTTCCTCTGGTATCATTTTCCTTCTGTTTGGAGAACTTCCTTTAGCAATTCTTTTAGAACAGTTCTTCTGGCAACCAGTTTTCTTAGTTCTTTTTCATCTGACAATGTCTTTTTTTTTTTGGCTACATTGGGTCTTCATTGCTGTTCACAGGCTGTTCTCTAGTTGTGGCGAGTGGGGGCTACTGTTCGGTGCGGTGTGAGGGCTTCTCATTGCAGTGGCTTCTCTTGTGGAGCATGGGCTCTAGACGTGTGGGTTTTAGTAGTTGCAGCACGCTGGCTCAGTAGTTGCAGCACGCAGGCGCTAGAGTGCACGGGCTTCAGTAGTTGTGGCCTGCAGGCTCAGTAGTTGTGGCTTGTGGGCTGTAGAGTGCAGGCTCAGTAGTTGTGGCGCATGGGCTTAGTTGCTCTGCGGCATGTGGGATCTTTGTAGACCAGGAATCAAACCCGTGCCCCCTGTCCTGGCAGGCAGATTCTTAACCACTGTGCCACCAGGGAAGTCCCCTGACATTGTCTTTATTTCACTTCTGTAAAGCTATTTTTACTGGATATAGAATTCTATGTTGATGGTTCTTTTCTCTCAGCACTTTTAAAAAGGTATGTCATTTCCTTCTGGCTTCAGTGGTTTCCGATGAGAAATCCACAGTCATTTGGATCATTGTTCCCTTACTGGTAATGTGTGATTTCCTCTAGGTGATTTTAAGATATTTTTCCTTATTTTCAGTTTCCACAGTTTAGGTTTCATGTATCGGGACATGGGTTTTCTGTTTGTTTCTATTCTGTTTGGAGTTTCCGACACTTCTTGAACATGTAGATTTATGTATTTCACAAAATTTGGGAGATTTCCAGTCATTATTTCTCCAGATATTTTTTCAGCACTAAACCCTTTTTGCTTTCCTTCTGATACTATGATGAAAAGAATGCTATACTTCTTGTTATTGCTCCACAGGTCGCTGAGCCTGTTCTTACTTATTTTTCTCTGTTGTTCAAATTGGATCTGATCTGTCTTAAAGCTCAGTGACTCTTTTCACTGTCATCTTCATTTTGTTATTGAGTGATTTTGTTGTTATTGTTGTTGGTTTTATTTTCCTGTTTCAAGACTGTTCCTTGCTGGAGCATTTTTATAATAGCTACTTTTAAATCATTGTCAGACAATTTCAATATCTGTCTCATTTCAGTGTTTGTGACTGTTAATTATCTTTTCTCATGTGAGTTGAGATTTTCCTGGTTCTTCACATGCCTAGTAATTTTGGATTGCAACCTGGACATTTTTTTTTTTTTTTTTTACATCTTTATTGGAGTATAATTGCTTTACAATGGTGTGTTAGTTTCTGCTTTACAACAAAATGAATCAGTTATATATATACAATTTTCCCATATCTCTTCCCTCTTGTGTCTCCCTCCCTCCCACCCTCCCTATCCCACCCCTCCAGGCGATCACAAAACACCGAGCTGATCTCCCTGTGCTATGCGGCTGCTTCCCACTAGCTATCTACCTTATGCTTGGTAGTATATATATGTCCATGCCTCTCTCTCACTTTGTCACAGCTTACCCTTCCCCCTTCTCATATCCTCAAGTCCATTCTCTAGTAGGTCTGTATCTTTATTCCTGTCTTACCCTTAGGTTCTTCATGACATTTTTTTTTCTTAAATTCCATATATATGTGTTAGCATATGGTATTTGTCTCTCTCTTTCTGACTTACTTCACTCTGTATGACAGACTCTAGGTCTATCCACCTCATTACAAATAGCTCAATTTCGGTTTTTTTTATGGCTGAGTAATATTCCATTGTATATATGTGCCACATCTTCTTTATCCATTCATCCGATGATGGACACTTAGGTTGTTTCCATCTCTGGGCTATTGTAAATAGAGCGGCAATGAACATTTTGGTACATGACTCTTTTTGAATTATGGTTTTCTCAGGGTATATTCCCAGTAGTGGGATTCCTGGGTCATATGGTAGTTCTATTTGTAGGTTTTTAAGGAACCTCCATACTGTTCTCCACAGTGGCTGTATCAATTTACATTCGCACCAACAGAGGGTTCCCTTTTCTCCACACCCTCTCCAGCATTTATTGTTTCTAGATTTTTTGATGATGGCCATTCTGACTGGTGTGAGATGATATCTCAATGTAGTTTTGATTTTCATTTCTCTAATGATTAGTGATGTTGAGCATTCTTTCATGTCTTTGTTGGCAGTCTGTATATCTTCTTTGGAGAAATGTCTGTTTAGGTCTTCTGCCCATTTTTGGATTGGGTTGTTTGTTTTTTTGTTATTAAGCTGCATGAGCTGCATATAAATTTTGGATATTAATCCTTTGTCAGTTGCTTCATTTGCAAATATTTTCTCCCATTCTGAGGGTTGTCTTTTCGTCTTGTTTATGGTTTCCTTTGCTGTGCAAAAGCTTTGAAGTTTCATTAGGTCCCATTTGTTTATTTTAGTTTTTATTTCCATTTCTCTAGGAGGTGGGTCAAAAAGGATCTTGCTGTGATTTGTGTCATAGAGTGTACTGCCTATGTTTTCCTCTAAGAGTTTGATAGTTTCTAGCCTTACATTTAGGTCTTTAATCCATTTTGAGCTTATTTTTGTGTATGGTGTTAGGGAGTGAGCTAATCTCATACTTTTACATGTCCCTGTCCAGTTTTCCCAGCACCACTTACTGAAGAGGCTCTCCTTTCTCCACTGTACATTTCTGCCTCCTTTATCAAAGATAAGGGGACCATATGTGTGTGGGTTTATCTCTGGGCTTTCTATCCTGTTCTATTGATCTATCTTTCTGTTTTTGTGCCAGTACCATACTATCTTGATTACTGTAGCTTTGTAATATAGTCTGAAGTCAGGGAGCCAGATTCTTCCAGCTCCGTTTTTCATTCTCAAGATTGCTTTGGCTATGCGGGGTCTTTTGTGTTTCCATACAAATTGTGAAATTTTTTGTTCTGGTTCTGTGAAAAATGCCAGTGGCAGTTTGATAGGGATTGCATTGAATCTGTAGATTGCTTTGGGTAGTAGAGTCATTTTCACAATGTTGATTCTTCCAATCCAAGAACATGGTATATCTCTCCATCTATTTGTATCATCTTTAATTTCTTTCATCAGTGTCATAATTTTCTGCATACAGGTCTTTTGTCTCCTTAGGTAGGTTTATTCCTAGATATTTTATTCTTTTTGTTGCAGTGGTAAATGGGAGTGTTTTCTTGATTTCACTTTCAGATTTTTCATCATTAGTGTATAGGAATGCCAGAGATTTCTGTGCATTAATTTTGTATCCTGCTACTTTACCAAATTCATTGATTAGCTCTAGTAGTTTTCTGGTAGCATCTTTAGGATTCTCTATGTATAGTATCATGTCATCTGAAAACAGTGACAGATTTACTTCTTCTTTTCCAATTTGGATTCCTTTTATTTCCTTTTCTTCTCTGATTGCTGTGGCTAAAACTTCCAAAACTATGTTGAATAAGAGTGGTGAGAGTGGGCAACCTTGTTTTGTTCCTGATCTTAGTGGAAATGGTTTCAGTTTTCCACAATTGAGGATGATGTTGGCTGTGGGTTTGTCATATATGGCCTTTATTATGTTGAGGAAAGTTCCCTCTATGCCTACTTTCTTCAGGGTTTTTATCATAAATAGGTGGTGAAATTTGTCAAAAGCTTTCTCTGCATCTATTCAGATGATCATATGGTTTTTCTCCTTCAATTTGTTAATATGGTGTATCACATTGATTGATCTGCGTATACTGAAGAATCCTTGCATTCCTGCAATAAACCCCACTTGATCATGGTGTATGATCCGTTTAATGTGCTGTTGGATTCTGTTTGCTAGTATTTTGTTGAGGATTTTTGCATCTATGTTCATCAGTGATATTGGCCTGTAGTTTTCTTTCTTTGTGGCATCCTTGTCTGGTTTTGGTATCAGGGTGATGGTGGCCTCGTAGAATGAGTTGGGGAGTGTTCCTCCCTCTGCTATATTTTGGAAGAGTTTGAGAAGGATAGGTGTTAGCCCGTCTCTAAATGTTTGATAGAATTCGCCTGTGAAGCCATCTTGTCCTGGTCTTTTGTTTGTCGGAAGATTTTTACTCACAGTTTCGATTTCAGTGCTTGTGATTGGTCTGTTCATATTTTCTATTTCTTCCTGTTCAGTCTTGGCACGTTGTGCATTTCTAAGAATTTGTTCATTTCTTCCAGGTTGTCCATTTTATTGGCATAGAGTTGCTTGTAGTAATCTCTCATGATCTTTTGTATTTCTGCAGTGCCAGTTGTTACTTCTTCTTTTTCATTTCTAATTCTATTGATTTGAGTCTTCTCCCTTTTTTTCTTGATGAGTTTGGCTAATGGTTTATCAATTTTGTTTATCTTCTCAAAGAACCAGCTTTTAGTTTTATTGATCTTTGCTATCGTTTCCTTCATTTCTTTTTCATTTATTTCTGATCTGATTTTTATGATTTCTTTCCTTCTGCTAACTTTGGGGTTTTTTTGTTCTTCTTTCTCTAATTGCTTTAGGTGCAAGTTTAGGTTGTTTATTCGAGATGTTTCCTTTTTCTTAAGGTAGGATTGTATTGCTATAAACTTCCCTCTTATAACTGCTTTTGCTGCATCCCATAGATTTTGGGTCGTCATATCTCCATTGTCATTTGTTTCTAGGTATTTTTAAATTTCCTCTTTGATTTCTTCAGTGATCACTTCGTTATTAAGTAGTGTATTGTTTAGCCTCCATGTGTTTGTATTTTTACAGATCTTTTCCTGTAATTGATATATAGTCTCAGAGCGTTGCAGTCAGAAAAGATACTTGATACAATTTCAATTTTCTTAAATTTACCAGGGCTTGATTTGTGACCCAAGATATGATCTATCCTGGAGAATGTTCCATGAGCACTAGAGAAAAATGTGTATTCTGTTGTGTTTGGATGGAATGTCCCATAAATATCAATTAGGTCCATCTTGTTTAATGTATCATTTAAAGCTTGTGTTTCCTTATTTATTTTCATTTTGGATGATCTGTCTGTTGGTGAAAGTGGGGTGTTAAAGTCCCCTAGTATGAATGTGTTACTGTCGACTTCCTCTTTTATGGATGTTAGTATTTGCCTTATGTATTGAGGTGCTCATATGTTGGGTGCATAAATATTTACAATTGTTATATCTTCTTCTTGGATCGATCCCTTGATCATTATGTGGTGTACTTCTTTGTCTCTTCTAATAGTCTTTATTTTAAAGTCTATTTTGTCTGATATGAGAATTGCTACTCCAGCTTTCTTTTGGTTTCCATTTGCATGAAATATCTTTTTCCATCCCCTTACTTTCAGTGTGTATATGTGTCTAGGTCTGAAGTTGGTCTCTTGTAGACAGCAAATGTATGGGTCTTGTTTTTGTATCTATTCAGCCAATCTGTGTCTTTTGGTGGGAGCATTTAGTCCATTTACATTTAAGGTAATTATCCATATGTATGTTCCTATTCCCATTTTCTTAATTGTTTTGGGTTTGTTATTGTAGGTTTTTTCCTTCTCTTGTGTTTCTTGCCTAGAGAAGTACCTTTAGCAGTTGTTGTAGTGCTGGTTTGGTGGTGCTGAACTCTCTCAGCTTCTGCTTGTCTGTAAAGGTTTTAGCTTCTCCATCAAATCTGAATGAGATTCTTGCTGGGTAGAGTAATATTGGTTGCAGGTTTTTCTCCTTCATCACTTTAAATATGTCCTGTCACTCCCTTCTGGCTTGCAGAGCTTCTGCTGAAAGATCAGCTGTTAACCTTATGGGGATTCCCTTGTGTGTTATTTGTTGTTTTTCCTTTGCTGTTTTTAATATGTTTTCTTTGCATTTAATTTTTGACAGTTTGATTAATATGTGTCTTGGCGTATTTCTCCTTGGATTTATCCTGTATGGGACTCTCTGTGCTTCCTGGACTTGATTAACTATTTTCTTTCCCATATTACGGAAGTTTTCAACTATAATCTCTACAAATATTTTCTCAGTCCCTTTCTTTTTCCCTTCTTCTTCTGGAACCCCTATAATTCGAATGTTGGTGCATTTAATGTTGTCCCAGAAGTCTCTGAGAGTGTCCTCAGTTCTTTTCATTCTTTTTTCTTTATTCTGCTCTGCAGTAGTTATTTCCACTCTTTTATCTTCCAGGTCTCTTATGCATTCTTCTGCCTCAGTTATTCTGCTATTGATCCCATCTGGAGTATTTTTAATTTCATTTATTGTGTTGTTCATCATTGTTTGTTTCATCTTTAGTTCCTCTAGGTCCTTGTTAAATGTTTCTTGCATTTTGTCTATTCTATTTCCAAGATTTTGGATCATCTTTACTATCATTATTCTGAATTCTTTTTCAGGTAGACTGCCTATTTCCTCTTCATTTGTTAGGTCTGGTGGGTTTTTATCTTGCTCCTTCATCTGCTGTGTGTTTTTCTGTCTTCTCATTTTGCTTATCTTACTGTGTTTGGGGTCTCCTTTTTGCAGGCTGCATGTTCGTAGTTCCCGTTGTTTTTGGTATCTGTCCCCAGTGGCTAAGGTTGGTTCAGTGGGTTGTGTAGGCTTCCTGGTGGAGGGGACTAGTGCCTATGTTCTGGTGGATGAGGCTGGATCTTGTCTGTCTGGTGGGCAGGTCCACGTCTGGTGGTGTGTTTTGGGGTGTCTGTGGACTTATTATGATTTTAGGCAGCCTCTCTGCTAATGGGTGGGGTTGTGTTCCTATCTTGCTAGTTGTTTGGCATAGGATGTTCAGCACTGTAGCCTGCTGGTCATTGAGTTTAGCTGGGTGCTGGTGTTTTGATGGAGGTCTCTGGGAGATTTTCTCCATTTGATATTATGTGGAGCTGGGAGGTCTCTTGTGGACCAATGTCCTGAAGTTGGCTCTCCCACCTCAGAGGTACAGCACTGACTCTTGGCTGCAGCACCAAGAGCCTTTCATCCACACGGCTCAGAATAAAAGGGAGGAAAATTAGAAAGAAAGAATTAGTAGAAGTAGAAAGAAAGAAAGAAAGAAAGGAGAGAGGGAAGGAGGGAGGGAGGGAGGGAGGAAGGAAGAAAGGAAGTAATGAGGGAAAGAAGGAAAAAAATGTAAGAAGATAAAGTAAAATAAAATAAAGATAAAATATAATAAAGTTATTAAAATAAAAAAATAATTATTAAGAGAAAAAACAAAAACAGACAGATAGAGCCCTAGGACAAATGGTGGAAGCAAAGCTATACAGACAGAATCTCACACAGAAGCATACACATACACAGTCAGAAAAAAAGGAAAAGGGGAAAAAATCATAAATCTTGCACTCAAAGTACACCTCCTTAATTTGGGATGATTTGTTGTGTATTCATATATTCCACAGATGCAGGGTACATCAAATTGATTGTGGAGCTTTAATCCGCTGCTTCTGAGGCTGCTGGGAGAGATTTCCCTTTCTCTTCTTTGTTCTCACAGCTCCCAGGGGCTCAGCTTTGGATTTGGCCCCACCTCTGCGTGTAGGTCGCCGGAGGGCGTCTGTTCTTCGCTCAGACAGAACGGGGTTAAAGGAGCCGCTGATTCGGGGGCTCTGGCTCACTCAGGCCGGGGGAGGGAGGGGTACGGAGTGCGGGGCGAGCCTGCGTCAGCAGAGGCCGGCTTGACGTTGCACCAGCCTGAGGCGCGCCATGCGTTCTCCCGGGGGAGTTGTCCCTGGATACCGGGACCCTGGCAGTGGCGGGCTACACAGGCTCTCTGGAAGGGGGGTGTGGATAATGACCTGTGCTCGCACACAGGCTTCTTGGTGGCGGCAGCATCAGCCTTAGCGTCTCATGCCCGTCTCTGGGGTCAGCGCTTTTAGCTGCGGCTCGCGCCCGTCTCTGGAGCTCCTTTAAGCAGCGTTCTTAATCCCCTCTCCTCACGCACCAGGAAACAACGAGGGAAGAAAAAGTCTCTTGCCTCTTCGGCAGGTCCAGACTTTTCCCCGGACTCCTTCCCGGCCAGCCGTGGCGCACTAACCCCCTGCAGGCTGTGTTCACACCGCCAACCCCAGTCCTCTCCCTGCACTCCGACCGAAGCTTGAGTCTCAGCTCCCAGCCCCATCCACCCCGGCGGGGGAGCAGACAAGCCTCTCGGGCTGGTGAGTGCCGTTCGGCACTGATCCTCTGTGCGGGAATCTCTCCGCTTTGCCTCCCGCACCCCTGTTGCTGTGCGCTCCTCCGCGGTTCCGAAGCTTTCCCCCTCTGCCACCCGCAGTCTCCACCCGTGAAGGGGCTTCCTAGTGTGTGGAAACCTTTCCTCCTTCACAGCTCCCTCCTACTGGTGCCACAGCTCCCTCCCACAGGTGCAAGTGCCGTCCCTATCCTTTTGTCTCTGTTTATTCTTTTTTTGTTTGTTTGTTTTGTTTTTGCCCCACCCAGGTACCTGGGGGGTCTCTTGCCTTTTGGGAGGTCTGAGGTCTTCTGCCAGCGTTCAGTAGGTGTTCTGTAGGAGTTGTTCCACGTGTAGATGTATTTCTGGTGTATCTGTGGGGAGGAAGGTGATCTCCGCGTCTTACTCTTCCGCCATCTTCTTACTCTTCTGCCATCTTCCTATCGCAACCTGGACATTTTTACTATTATGAGATTTAGAATCATTTAAATTGTATGGAGAATGTTGGTATTTTTGTTTTAGCAGGTAATTGATCTCGTTAGGTTGAGGTCACAAGTTACAAGCTGCCTGCTGTCGTTTCAATGCCAGTTTTATTTTCAGTGCTTCTCAGATCTGTCCTGTATGTGTACAATGGTCAATTTTGGACTTAGGTACTGGTCTGTCTGTTATTTAGTTCTCAGTTTCTTTTGTATGCTGATTAAAATCAAACCCATGTATATGCAGCTTGAGAGGAGCCCAGAATAACAACTTTATTAGGTTATTTTTCTGAGTCCTTTTCTCTCCATGATATTACTGGTGTTTTTCAGTTACCTGGTGCTCCACTTTGTGGGCCTCCAGCCAGCAGGCTGTGGCTTTATTTACTGCACTCTGATGTACATTTCTGTGACTCTGCTTATGTTCAAGGCCAAGTGGTGAGAGGACAGAGAGAGAAAAATAAAAGCAATGGGAGTTCACCCAACCTTTTTGGGACCATAAGCTTATTTTTCAAGCTAATTTTAAAGTTAAATGTTTTACTGCAATAAAACCTACATATAAAAAGGTGAAGAAATCATAAGTATACATCTAGGTGAATTTTCAGAAAGTGAACATACCCATGTAAGTGGCACCCTCCAAAAAACAAAGCATTACCAGACCACAGAGGTCTCCTCATCCCTCCTACTCCCTACCCCTCCAGGGCAACCACTATCATGATTTCTAATACAAGAGAGTAGTTGTGACTGTTTTTAAACAATGTATAGGGTTGGCCAAAAAGTTTGTTCAGGTTTTTCTGTAAGATGTTATGGAAAAACCCAAATGAACTTTTTGTCCAACCCAATATAAATAGAATCATGTGGTATATCTTCTTTCACTTCTTCATTCATGTTGTGGTGCATCTCTGTGAAGCTGCAGATTATTTAAAAACTTTTCATTGCTTTATAATATTCCTGTGGGGGAATATATCACAAGTTAATTTTTTTTTTTTTTACGGTTTGCGGGCCTCTCACTATTGTGCCCCCTCCCGTTGCGGAGCACAGGCTCCGGACGCGCAGGCTCAGCGGCCATGGCTCACGGGCCCAGCCGCTCCACGGCATGTGGGATCCTCCCAGACTGGGGCACGAACCCATGTCCCCTGCATCGGCAGGCGGACTCTCAACCACTGCGCCACCAGGGAAGCCCCCACAACTTAATTTTTTTTAGCTACTCTAATATAGATGGAATTTGAGTTATTTCCAGTTTAGAGTCATTATGAATAGTGGTTACCATGTGCACATTCTAGAACATGTTTTGCTTTACATGTCTAAGTATTAATATTTCTGTTGGAAATATACTAAAGAGTGGTATTTCTGACGTGCTTATGCTCAGTTTCAGTAGATAATGCCAAATAATTTCCAAAGATATCGTATCAATTACTATTCTTAATATCAGTATATGTGAGTTCCAGTTGCTCTAATCCTTGACAACTCTTAGTATTATCTTTTTCATTTTAGTTTTCCTAGTATGCGTGGCATGGTAGCCCATTGTGACATTTATTTGCATTTCTTTAATGGCTAGTGAAGTTAAGCATCTTTTCATGTGTTTATTTTCCATTTAGATATTCTCTTTTGTGATGAGCATTTTAAAGTTTATTGCCATCTTCCAGTTGTTGACCTGTGTTTCTTTATATAGTCTGGATGTATGTCCTTTGTCAGATATACATATTACAGATATCTTCTCTTACTCTGAACCTTGTCTTTTCATTCTCTTCTAGTTGTCTTTTGATAAACAAAAGTTTTTCATTTTAATGAACTTTAACTTATCAATCTCTTCTTTTATAGTTAGTGTTTTTTAAATCCTGTTTTAAAAAGAAAAACCTATGCCTAACACAAGATCACGAAGACATGTTTCTTTGTCATCTTCTAGAAGCTTTATTGTTTGCCATTAACATTCAGGTCTGCATTTTATCTGAAATTCATTTTTTGTGTACGATGTGAAGTAGGGATTGGGATGGACAAGATTCATTTTATTTTTTGAGGTCAGTGTCTAATTGATCAAGCGCTATTTGTTGGGATGGTAGACATTTCCCCAGGTACTTCAGCAGTAACTTTATTATAAATCAAATGCTTACAGATTTGTGTGTCTACCTCTGGACTCTCTATTCTGTTCCATTGAACAGGTCTATTTTTCTATCTTTGTACTAACATTACGTTGCTTATTAGTGTAGATTTAGAAGAAGTCATATCTCGTAGTGTAAATTCTTTAGATATTGTTTTGGTTGTTCTTGGGGCCTTGTGTTTCCATAAAAAGCTTAGAATTTGTGTGTCAATATCCACAAAAAAGAAATTTCTGGAATTTTGATTGAGATTGTATTTTGGGGAAACTGATATCCTATTAATGCGTATATTCTCCACTTATTCTAGTCTTTAATTTCTCTCAGTAATGTTTTATAGTTTTCTCTGCAGAGCACTTGAACACTTGCATACTTTTTTGTTAGATTTATTTCGAGTATTTTATTTTATGCTCTTATAAATGGTATTGTTTCATTTTATTTTCTAAATGTCTGTTGCTAGTATATAAGAAAACAATTCATTTATAAATTTATTCACTTTGTGCCAGGCATCTTGATAAATTCACTTACTATTTGTATTAGATTTTTTGTGGGTTTTTTTGAGTTTTAAGGAACACAGTCATGTTTTCTGTGAATAATTACAGTTTTATTTCTACCTGTACACTCTATATACCTGTATTTTATTTTTTTTCCAGCTTTACTGAGATAACTGATATACAACATTGTATAAGTTTAAGTCGTAAAATATGATAATTTGATACCCTTATATGTTGCAAAATGATTAACACAGTAGCATTGGTTAACACTTCCATTACCTCACGTAATTGCTATTTCTTTTTTGTGGTGAGAATATTTAAGATTTACTCTCCTAGCAACTTTTAAGTATGTAATACAGTATTGTTATACTAGATTCCCAGAACTTATTTATCATAACTAGTAGTTTGAGCTTTCCATATACCTTTAATTTCTATTTCTTGACTTAACTGCATTAGCTAGGATGTCTAGTACAATATTGAATACAAGCATAATGTTTGCTCTAGGTTTTCTGTTTTTATTGTAAATGCCCTCTATCAGATTTTAAAAGTTCCTCTTGATTCCTTAGTTTGCTCAGTTGGGGTGAGTGTGTGTGTGTGTGTGTGTGTGTGTGTGTGTGTTTAAATCATGAGGGGATATTTAATTTTACCAAACACTTCTCTGGATCCATTGAAATAATTGGATTTTTCCCCCTTTATTCTGTTAACACGATAAATTCAATTAATTTATTTTTGAATGTTAATCCACTCTTGCATTCCTATAATAAATGAAACTTGCTGTTGATATGTTATACTTTTTTAAAAAAATAGGGAACTGGATTGAGTTTGCCAATATTTCCTTTAAAATATTTCTGTCTACATTCAAAAGAAATTGGCCTGTAATATTTTTTTTAATGTTCTTGTCAGGTTTTGTTGCATAGTTATACTATTCTCATAAAATGAGTTGGAAAGTAGTCCTCTTTTTCTACCCTTGAAAGAGTCTGTGTATTATTGGTGCTACTTTTTTCTTTAAATATTTGAAAACATTTACCTGTGGGGACTTCCCTGGTGGTCCAGTGGTTAAGACTCCACACTTCCATTGCAGGGGGCACCGGTTCAATCCCTGGTTGGGGAACTAAGATCCTGCATGCCTCCTGGCATGGCCAAAAGAAAAATAATTAATTATCTAACTTAAAAATTTACCTGTGAAGCTATTTGGGCCAGAAGTTTTCCTTATGGAAAGGTTTTAAAGTAAAATTTCAGTTTAGTTTAAAAAATAGGATTATACATTTTTCTCATTTCTTTGTCCATTTTGGTAATACGTGTTTATTTAAGAGATTTATCCATTTCACACAATATTTCCAATTTATTGATATTAAGTTGTTTACCATATCCTCCTATTATCTTTGTAATATCTACCCTTTCATCTAAATTTTCAGTTATTGATCTGAAATTGTTCATCATATCCTCTCATTATATTTTTAACGTCTATAGCATCAATACAAATGCCCCATTTTTCATTCCTATTAAGGTTATTTGTACTTTTTCCTTTTTGTTTTAAAATGCATATTTCTTAAGGGTTATTATTTTTATTTGTCTTTCCAAAAACAATTTTTGGATTTCTTCATTTTGTCTATTGCTTTATTTAAAAATGTTTGGGGCATTTTATAGTTAACATTTTGTTATTGATTTCGAGTTTAACTATGGTCAGGTATATTATATGATTTAATCATATACATTATATGATTTAAAAGATTTGTTTTATGACCCAGTTTAAGGGAAGTTTTGATAAATGTTCTATGTGTATCTGGAAATAATGTGTATTTTGTAGTTGTTGGGTATAGGGTTCTATACATATCAATTAGGTCAAATTTGTTAAATCTTGGTTCTCAAGTATTTTATATATACTGATTTTCTACCTTCGTGTTTTTTCACTTGCTGAGAGAGCTATGTTAAAATTTCCTATGTGGTTGTGGATTTGTCTGTTTCTCCTTTTAGTTTTGTTAGGTTTTGCTTTTTAAGAGTATATTATTAGTTTTCTACAAATTTAGAATTTTGATTTCTTTCTAGTAGATTATTAAATGCTCTTCTTGTACTATATCTGGTCTTAAATTCTACCTATACTGATAGTATAATGTGTAGTTATCCTAGCTTTCTAAAATAAAATGACGTTTGGTTGGTAATTTTTTTTTTCACCCCTTAATTTTCAACTTTTCTGTAAGCTCATATTAAGGTGTGTTTCTTGTGAATAGCATATTGTTTTTTTTTAACTTGCAGTTCAACAGTATTTGTTTTTCAAGTGTAATATTTAGTCTACTTACATTAAATAAAATTAGTAATATTTTTGGATTTAATTCTATTATTTTACTATATTTTTCTACTTTTTCTACCTGTTTTACATTTCCCATTTCTCTTTCTTAATTTCTTTGTTATTAGCCAGTCTTTTTATTTCATTCCTTCCATTTTGCCTTGCTAATTGTATATTTTTAATTCTTTAATGGTTATCCAAATAAAGCCTACTATAAATCATACTTTTTATCTCTTTTCAGCAAGGAAACCCTATTTGTTTCTATCCAAATATAGGACCATTTGTGCTATTGTCCTATATTATAATTTTTTGGGTGCTTTAATTGCTATAAGAAATTATTATTATTGGGGGCTTCCCTGGTGGCACAGTGGTTGAGAGTCCACCTGCCGATGCAGGGGACGCGGGTTTGTGCCCTGATCCGGGAAGATCCCACATGCCGCGGAGCGGCTAGGCCCATGAGCCATGGCCGCTGAGCCTGCACATCCGGAGCCTGTGGTCTGCAACGGGAGAGGCCACACCAGTGAGAGGCCCGCGTACTGCAAAAGAACACAAAAAACAAAAAACAAAAGCAAAAAGAAATTATTATTATTGGGATTTTGCCCTGTGCGTATATATTCTTTTATATTTACTTAGATATTGACTTTTTCTGGTGTACTTCATTTCTCCCTGAATTTCCATATCACTATCTGAGATACGGAAATTTCTACCTGAAAGATATCCTTTAGTATTCCTTAGAGAATGATTCTACTGGTGAAATTTTTTCCCACTTTAGTCTTCCTGAAAATATTTTTCTTTTGCCTTCATTCAACTAAAGGATAGTTTCATTGGTTGTAGAATTCTAAGTTTGTAGTTACCTTTTAAAAGCATTTAAAGATATCACGGCTTTGTTCTCTGATTTCCGTGAGAAATCAGCTATCAGACTCATTACTCCTTGGAAAGCAATGCATTTTTATTCCTCTGCCTCTTTTAATGTTTCTTCTTTGATTATTATTTTCTAAGCAGTTTTGAAAAACCCAAAACACCGTTTTGTGTCAATTTCTTTGTGTTTATTCTGCTTGGAGTTCTTAAACATTCATTAATCTGTGGCTTGATATCTTTTGTCAATTTTGGAAAATTCTTGACCATTATTGCTTGAATTTTGCTTCTGTCTATTCTCTCTATCCTTTCCTTCTAGAACTAAAATTATTTGTATATTGGACACTTTTTTTCTAACTGTGTCTCATATATCTTTCTTCTTGTGTTTTTCGTTCTTATTTCTGTGTTTTACTTTGGCTGTCTTTACTTTTTTTTTTTTTTTCGGTATGTGGGCCTCTCACTGTTGTGGCCTCTCCCGTTGCGGAGCACAGGCTCTGGACGCGCAGGCTCAGCGGCCATGGCTCACGGGCCTAGCCGCTCCACTGCATGTGGGATCTTCCCGACTGGGACACAAACCCATGTCCCCTGCATCGGCAGGCGGACTCCCAACCACTGTGCCACCAGGGAAGCCCTTTCTTTACTTTTTAAACCATATTAATCAATTAATCAGCCAATCATTAAATTAATTACTAATTATAAAATTAATAGATAATTATTTAAATTATTAATTATTAAACCAATTCATTGGTATTTAAAAGTCCATGTCTGATAATTCTTTTATTTTTATTATTTTTTGAGTTTATGTTTGTTTTTTTCTTGGCTTTTGGTTATTTGATCATAACTCCTGGCATGCCTGATGGTCTTTGCTTATGAAAAATTGAGAAGGCTTTTTATGATATTGTATTTTTCAGAGGAGGATATAATTTTCTTCTTGCAGATAATTAAAGTTAATTCACCTTGATCTAATCAGGAATTGAGATAACTTGAACTTGGGTTTATATCTTTGTGATGGTTAGCCTCTTTCCTTTCTGCCATTACTCCTATAATAGCCATTTAGAGGCTTGAATAAAATTGTGGAATTTTTTCAAGTGGTCCATAAACTCCAGTTTTTGCCTCCTTGGCACCATAAGAACATAAGAACTTGGCTTGAACATTCTATTTAATTTTCTAGTATCTAGGTTGATGCTTTCTGCTTTTTATTTTTGGGGCTTTTCTTCCCATGAAAGGTAATCTGCAAATGTTTCAAGGGTTAAAAGTATAAAAGAATATAGGCTTCATCTCATTGCATTTACCTTCTGTCCACGATTTTGGCTCTCCATGTTGTGGCTATCTTGACAGTTCCAAAGTTGATTCTTGACTTTTCCTCTGCAGTAGACTACTTAATGCTCTGATCCAGAGATTTGTGCTCAGTCTCTCAGCCCTGTAATATGTAGGATCACTAAATGCCTTGAATGTAAAGGTGGTAGACATCATAGAGCTTGCTTCAGTGTGTTTTCCTTCTTTATAATACCTTGAATTTTAAACTGAAACCACTTTGATTGATCTCTGGGCCTTCCAACAGTTTTTAAAATAACTTTTATTTTATTCAGCTTTTATAATTTTCTCAGCAAGAGGTGTATTTTGATACAAGCCATCCTATCATGGTAGAACTGGGCATGCTCTTATAATGCTGTTTTATTAACAGGTTATTTGAGGGTGGATGGGAGCTAACTACTTTGTTTCTTTACAAAGTAATTTATGAAGATATCCTTCTTCTTCCAAATATATTTTATAATCCCCTTTATATGAATTCCTTACATTTATTGTTTATTTGTATCTAAATATTATTCCTTTGGTATTTAAAAGTACAAAAAGACTTTGTTACTGAAATTCATTTGGCTTTTACAAATTGATCAATCTCCATTTGAATGATTACCTTAATCACCCTAGTTAGAGCTATACTCCTCTGAAATTTAAAAATTACCAAAAATAAAATTGTTGTTTTCTAAAAGAAAGTTGGTTTCCCTGGTGCAAAGAAAATCTTCTAACTTAGGTAAGTACATGCATTCTGAGAATCCAAATAATACCAGTTGTTTTAGTAGGCTATATATCCTTCTCCAGTTTGTGTACTGAACTATGATTAATATTTTCCTGTGTCATAAACTGGTGCCAAGTTCCTTTAATAGTGGGTAATTTATAAAGGGAAATCAATGTTATTTAAAACTGATTCATGTGTATCTTGTGGTAATAGTAGTGAATAGGCATAGAAAGTAGTTTCGTAAATGGGGTATAAATAGTTTTTGAAATTATTTAGATTTACTGATTTTTTTTCCCCTAGTACTTTCTTACCTCCCTGGATAATGTGATGAACCATATATAATGTAATATTCAATTAATAAAACCAGTAGCAGCAGATAAAAATCAGTGTTTGTCCTAAGATATCTAGTACTGGAAACTTGGATAAAATGAAGCAGTTATAATGGAAGCTGAACAGTGAGGACCTAGATAAGCATATCTATTTAGACAACTGGAGATTAACAATCCATTGTATTTTATAGTGATGAAAGTCTCAAAAGTTGAATACATTTTGAAACAAAGAATGAAAATAAGTAAAGGTACCAATTAATTATTCCAAGGGCTGTAGAACCCTTAGATATCTTTGACTTATCTTCCCTTCTGCCTTGCTAATTAGAGACGTATCTTCGTTTCCAGCTTCTAAATTGTTTATCACACACCTGCATAACAATTTTCTGTGTTTTAAACTGCTATGATTGATAGAAATTCATGGCTCTAAGTAGTTTATACAAAATTTAGAAAAATTTTGCAAATCATGGATTCTTTTGATTTGAAAGTATTAAAAAACAAACCCTAAAATAGGAGTCAGGTGGCCAATAACCTAATTCCAGTTTTGTGTTGCTGTCAGGCAAGTCTTGTATCTTCTCTGTACTCTAATTTCCTCCTTCATAAAATGAGACATTTTAAAGCATTTACCTTACTTTCTCAAAAAGTCATTATGAAGATCAAATGAAAAGATGTATATAGCAGTCTTTTCCCAAAGTAAAAGTATTATGCAAATGTAGGAGATTATTACTGTTATCCTCCTCATCATTAGTGGTACTGATAATAGTGGATGACTATAGCACTGCTCAGAAGCATAAAACAGTTTTGATACAAATTTTCTCTAGTTTGCCTGATGATAAAGTCTGCTTTCCTATCCATAACTTATTCACATCCTTTGTACTTTTGTTTTGGTTATTTTATGTTTTAAAAAATGGCACCAAATTTAATCTGTGGGTTTTATGAGATCAATCAAGTAACAAGCTTGGGTTAATTCCTTTGTCAATAACAATGAGATATAAATTCAGTGAATTCAACAAACTGGGACTATCTTTTTAAGAATAAGTCTCCTAAGGTCCCTGAATGCATTTGACTCATTGTTGAGTGGAGAAGCAATAGTCTCCTTTGGAGCAAACTTACTGAATTACGAAGAAGAAACAGTTTATCCTTGAACCATTATGAAATTCAGGGAATGAACGATTTTCACCCAAGGCCAATTTTGTAACATAAACATAGAAAATATTGGTTTCTTTGAAGGGTGTGCATTATTTTGATTCATGTAATCATGAAATTAGTTACTTGAAGTTCACAGATCATTAATTGATGGATTTTTAAGTGAAAAAAAAAGTATGCATAAGCTGAATAAGAAGATAGGTATGAATTACATCAGAGATGTCATTCAAATATACCTGGAAAACACATTTGTATCATTAGGGAGCATGACAGCAATCTATGAAACCCTTGCTTGTGAGTAAATAGGTTTCTACCCTGAGGGTGTTTGGCACACTATAGCAGTTCAGGACACTTTCCACAGTCCAAAGAGAGTCTGAAATGAATGGATAATGTCCTGCTTTTTTTATTTATATGAATTAATAAAATTGTAATCAGACTCTGTCACTCACATCCATATTGAAGAGAATCTGAAAAGCAAGGAAATGCACTATACTTGAAATATGTATTTACTATAAACAATTTTAGAATACAGGGCTAAAGCATACATTTTATCACATTACACTGTGACCTTTGATTTACTTGCACAATGCCTGACATATGATGACTCTCAAAAAATGTTCAATAGTATGCTTGAAAATGAATACACTAATGAACACACACAGAAATATGCAGAAGACACACTTTACAGTGATTGTAGAACACCTATACTGAATAGTCATAGAAGAGTGCATGAAACATTAATTTTCATTCAAGCACCCAATACCCTGATTAAAATTTTAAAAACTTTCCCTTTCAATTCTGTTTATTTGGATGTTAGATCCATGAAGCTGTTTTCCAGAATTCTTAAAGACAGTATTCTTCAAATTTTTTTGGTCTTGCTTTTTCATCCATATATATCTTCATGTTTTCCTTACTTTACATTCTAAATTATTTAAAATATTAAGCTTTTTTTCATATTTTTCGTATTTCATTCTCCCAGTTAAATGTCATATACTTTATTAAAAAAAATTTGGAAAATTTTAGAATGCTCCAAAAAAGAAAATATTCCTAATACCATATTGGTTTACTTTCTTCCAGTCTTAAAAAATACATTTTTGAATATTTTAATATTAATGGTTATACTAAGTTGTATCTTAATTTTTAATTTTACTTAAAATATAAGTACCTTTTCCATTTTAATAGCTACAGCATATTCTATAAAGTAGATATACCATAGTTACTCAATCCTTATGCTTGGACAATAATTGTTTGCAGCTTTCAGTTATCTTAAAAAAGAATGTGAAGAGCTTCTTTGTTCATAAAGCATTTTTCCTCCTAGTATTTAGAGTATTTGAGATAAATTCCTAGACGTAGAATAAAGCCTTATGTGGTGGCCATGGAGGTGTCCTTTTTAGATCTCCTTTTAAAAGAGGCGGCTGTGGAGAGCATAGATGATTGACAGCCTCCAGCTGCCACACCTTTGGCTCCACCACAATTTGGTCTTGGCACCAGAGGACCTAAACTGACACAGCATATAATCATTATTCAGTCTCTTGATACATAGTGTCCAGTTTTCTTCCAAAAAACTTTGTACCAACTTATACCCCCACTGCAGTGCAGCTTTTTGACACTATATTTTTCTTTTCTTTTTAGAATTTTCATTGATTTGATAGATGAAAGAATGGTATTCCACTTTTAAAATTTCTATTTCCTTCATTAGATTAAATATCCCTTTTTTCCATCTAAGATCTATTAAAATCTATTCATTTTTCACTAAGAAACTTTTCTTATAATTCATAGTCCTGATTATAATACTTCTTTTTGCTGCATTTTTGATAGTGTATTTGAATGTAAGTCTCATTCAATACTCATTTTTCAGTAGTTGGGTTAAATTAAGAATATAGAACAAATATCATGATCACTCATTTACTCAAGCCTAAACTAAGACCATAGATATTATTTATGATTTGTTAGCAGCAACGGTAGTAGATTCCAGGCTTACTGTAAGTCTCCAAGAAAGGCATATAGTTTAACATTTCTATAAAATGTGTGTGTGTGTGTGTGTGTGTGTGTGTACATATGCATGTACATGCATGAGTAGCAGGTGTGTGTAAGTGTGCAGAATTTTTTGTATGAGAGGTAAGGCTTAAAATTCCTTTACTTCCTTGTCTTATTTTTTTGTTGCTGTTAGTAATTTTGCTTTTTTTTTCTTTTGTTTTTCATTCACTATCTTTTTCACACCTTTATTTCTAAGATGTCCCTGATCATCTGATATTTATTAGGTAGTTAAATTATGCATGTGTCAATCTCTGTGTCCTCAAACACACAGAGCTAATCAAGAATAAAACCATTTATTGTAAATTTACTTCTAGAATGAGTCCTCCTTTCTCTGATTTTGAGGATAGATAGATACTCATTATGATCTGGTAGACAATTATAACATGCACATTTAGAGTGTAGGTGGATAGAAGAGTACTCTGTGTGAGGTGTTAAGACTTTTATTTTACTCATTTAAAGACAAAGATTTAAATGTGCTTGTTTAAATTCAACAAGCCCTTAGAGCCATGAGGCCTTGGGGGTAAGAGGTGCTTAAAATCAAATAGCACAGGAGCTGAAGAAGTAATTATATGCCAGAGTGAAGATGGAGCTGAACAGAGTGAGCTGATCTGGGAACAGGGGATGAAAAACTAAATTATGTCCCAGGTATCCACAGACCAAGAAAACAGACCGGGAAACATGCTTCTTCCTATATCTTACCAATTTTTGTAAATCACAAAGCTTTTCAGATGGTGTGCTAATCTGATTTCATCCTTCTTTTCTGCATTTTTGCTTTAATCTAAATTTTTAAAAATATTAATTAGAAGGTTGCTTTTAATGAAAAACACAAAGACTTCATAATATCACATGTATTCAGGATTTGAGGTGGCAGGAAATAAAAAATAGTTGTAGTGGAATTTCAGTGTCCTTTTCTCCCTCAAGACCAGCTTTTAAAAACCACCTCACTTCCCTCACCTATTCCAAAAGATGGCAATAGAGGGGAAGGGGGAAGGTGAGAATCATTCTGAGCAGACTTTAGGCATTCTAAAGCAGTGGTATTAATATTATATGAAAGATTTAAAATGTCCCATATTCCTCAATTGCTTAGAACATGGTAGGGAGGAGACAAAGAAGTATATATTCTTTGTTCCAAATCCTTTCTCAGAGAATCTGGCTTATGGCTTAAGAAGACTCTAGGATTGGGTAGTAGGGCTCAGAAGTGACCATAAACCCAAACGGATTTCTTTTTTCATTTCTCTTAAACTTGAGAGCTCATTTCTTGATGAAAGTGAAAAATATACCTATAAAAGTTGATATAGATAGACCCATCAATCTAACTACTAAAATGGAGGTTATTTTATATTTCTAGAAACATTTCTTAGACAAATCACTGTGAATATACAAGTATGCATTTTTGCCTCTGAAAATTCTTTTTTTTTTTAACATCTTTATTGGAGTACAATTGCTTTACAATGTTGTGTTAGTTTCTGCTGAAAAGTCTTTCAAAACTTCAGAAGTTCTGAATTTTTGTTGATGAGAAATATGAATTACATTTTAGAATCCAGTGTTGAAGTCTGTTTCTTCATAGCATTATAACAAAACAAAAAGTTCCAAGTTAGCAATGGATTCCTGAGCTTCTATGCAAGTGCATTTTGCTCTGCTATTTTTTACTAAACTGCATGAAAATTAAAAAGGGCCACAGTATCATACTTTATAGCAGACTAAAAGGAAGCAAAGATAGTGGTAAAAGGAAGGGCCACAATATGTTATGTCCTGCGTGCCGCTTTCACTATAGTTACTCTGGGATGGTGAGGAGAGAATGAGAGGACCCTGTTCACTTATTTATTCAGTAAATGTTTATTAAACACCAACTGTGTTCTAAGCATAGAGACTGTGGTTCAAAAACTTATAAGACAAGTACCTGACTTGGAGGACCTTACATTCAGTGGGAGAGGAAGGAGAAATATCAGGAAAGGGAATGTGCAATTTCAGTACAGAGCAAACCACTGTGATGGGGTAAACTTAGATTTGGGAAGTGGCAAGGTTAGGGAAAGCTTTCCTGAGGCAGTAATAGTAAGCTGAGACCTAAAGGATGAAGAGGTGTTTGCCAGGCAAGAGTCTGAGGGGGGCGTGAGGGAAAAAAGAGTACATTTCAGGCAGTAGGAATGATGTGTAGGATTTTAATAGATTATATCCTTCCATTTCTCCAGCATTTGTATGTTTAAGAGAGACAGACAAGGGCAATTACATAAAAGGGACAAAATCCCTAAGGCAGGGGCTCCAGTGGTGGAGGTGGATGAATTAATGCTGGAGTGAGGTTGATCCTTTCCTGTGGTACTAGTAGGGAAGAATAAATAGAAGTGTATGAACGCAGTTGTTTGTAAGTGAGATACCAAAAAGTTGATATAATGGCCTTTATTTTATTTTCTTATTGGTATAGATAGCAGATTTCTTTGCAGATACTGAAAGGGGAGGAGTGGAATAGAAGATTTCAGGACCGAGGGAAGATTTGAAATAGATGTCATATACAGAAGTAGAAAGTTGATTAAGGAAACCTGGAAGGATTATTAAGCAACATTTAGGGCCCAGCTAAGTGTAAAGGCTGAGGATGAGTAATGGTTATGGTCAGCAAGTTTGTGAGACCCTCTTTAGCTTCTGAAATATAAGGATAGAGAAGGAAGATAGCTGGACTGCTCCAGGATTGGGTCTTTTCTGATGCTGGTGCTCTTTCTGTTTTCTCCACTGCTCATCTCTTGTCACTGAAGACTTCTTATGGCTGATACTGTGACTCTCTAGGGGCTTTTTTTTCCTGGATATTCAGCAGGTTTGGCTCAAGTTCTGGCCAGGCTTGAAGTGCCAGAGATTTAATGTCACTAGAAGAAACCTTAAGCAAATAACTGGTGGCAAGTTAGTGGATAAATATCCCAGCATCCCCACCTTTTATGTGGAATAACTGTGAGGCATGTTTTATACCGTTTCCCAGAATAGGCCAATAAGATTAAGCTCCAATTCACCATGCCAGTAAGCTGCTTAATAAATGTACCCCTTATTGACTTCCTACCTGTTTCATTTATGGCTGTGTAACAAACTACCCCTTTAGGTAGTTTGTTAGTTGCTTAAAACAGTAGGATTTATTATTTCTCACAATTCTGTGGGGTGGCTGGGCTTAGCTGAGAATTCTTCTGCTCTGCCTAGGAATACCAGAGGTCACTTATGTAGCTGCACTTGACTGGGAGCCTGTCTGGGTCAGGAATGTCCACAGTGGCTTTACTCACAAGTTGAGGCCTCAGTGCAAAGGGTGGAATAGCTGGGGTCTGAGCCTCTTTTTATCCACATGCTTTCTTATTATTCACTAATCTAGTCAGAACTTCTTTACATGGTGTCTGCATCCCAAGAAAGCAAAAAAAGTAGGCTGCCGGAACTCTTCTAGTCTTGGGTTAGAACTGGCACAGTGTGACTTCTGCTATAATTAAATGGTCAAAACAAGGTACAAGGCCAGCCAAGATTCAAGATGGGGGGAAACAAACTTTTTCTCCTGATGGGCGGGGCAATATGCAGGAACAGGGATCTAGAACCATTGATGGTTATCTTTGCAGACTATCTCATTTCCCTTCTGTGCCTCACTTTTCTCCTTCATTAGTGTTTCCGGGGGTCATCTTCCAAATAAACTACTTACACAAAATTCTTGTCTCAGAATCTTAACCAAATGAAATTGAGGTAAATGAGACAGAGGAAAACCAGGAAGTGAATAGAGAGTATTAGTAAAAGAATAAAATGATGGGTCATGGGGTTTGGGCTGGGTGAGAAAAACAATGTTAAAGGGTTCAAAAAGCAGAAGACTTGGGAGGCCTAGGGTCTGACAATATCTATGATATCAAAAAACTAGACATGTTAAGTTGGGCAGGGAGAAAACCCTGGAAAGAAAGGAGACTATGGTTGTAGGTCCAGTAATGGTAGAGTATCCCTTGGTGACCCTAAGGAGCAGAAACCAGTGGGGCAAAGACACAATTTTATCACTCTTCGGACAGGCAGCTGCCACTACTGTGGTAGTGAGACTCACCGCTTTAGGAATCAATTCTTTAGATTATGTGTTAGATAAATACTCCTTTAGCTTGTTATGTTATGATGATCCATGACACTAGATCTGGAGAAGAGGTGGTCGTTAACACAATCAGTGTCACCCTAAAACAGCTTGAGGGGAGTCTCCTGCCTATCAGAGGTGCAACCCTAAGGAGGTATGCTATTTTTTTTTAACTGGGACATAAACAAAAATAAATGTAAGGGAAGTAAAAGAAGCTTCAGAGTCAAATTAGACTCAAGACATAGTGTCACCAGTTAAGTGATACATGACATTGCGAAAGTAACTTAGCTGTTTTGAAACCCACTCCTTCTTGTATTACATAGCCTTAGTACCTCATTTGATTGTGATGAGATTAAGTTGTAAAATATTTGCTAAGTGCCCAGCCCAAAGAGGGTACAATTGAATATTATTTCCCTTTCTCCTAGTCTTCCTTCCTCCATCCTGTAAGCCAAGATTCATAGGTAGAGCATAACATACCTTCTCTTCCTACTGTTGTAGCTTGTTTCTACTATGTGTGGTCTACTGTAAGTACTCTTGTGGCCTAAAGGGTTCACTCTTTCTCACTTAGTTCACTTAGTTCTTGTTCACTGCTAAGCAGTGACGAGGGAGACTGTAACTTACTGATAAGTGCCCAATATGAGTATTTTTTTTTTTTTTTTTAGTTTAAATGGAAGGCAAAAAGATTCATTTGTACTAAGTGGCCAAACAATCTGCTTGGAAGGTATTTGGCATTCATATGGATTTTGGCAAGAAATAAGCTTCATCTGAACTCTGTTGCACTCTTATTCATTTTGTTAAAACTGATATTCAAAAGATTATGGTTATATTCAAGTAAGAATAAGTGAAATTTTCACTACATAATTTATGTTTGTAGATTTTTGTGATTTGTAAATTAAACTTGGAAGCTCTTGGCTAAATTATTTGTCTCTTTATTTCAAAAGAAGGAGTTAAAATTCTTATTCTTGTCATTAGTGTGATTATAGGTTAATTCATTCTTACTCCCCTTTAAAACAAAATGAAGACCAGTGATATTTGATTCCAACCATTTCACAATTAAATAGAATGATTTAAAAAGGATGCAACTCAGTTGCAAGTATAAGCTATATATATATAGCCTTTTAGGGGATAGAAAGTTGTAAATAGGAACTTGAAGGTAATTTTGTCCTCATCTTCAGGTTTAATTTAGCCTGCCAGAATTTGTAAACTGATAGAAATTGTTACTTGTTCAGATAATTTCTGCTTATATTGGCATGTTCATGAGGCAGGAAACTAGAAAAAAATAAAAATTCCTTCTGCTGTGGTTTTTGTTCTTGATATTTCCTCAACTTGTAACACCATTCTTCCCATAACAGAATACTCACTCTATTGCTGTCCTTTCTCAACACTCACTTGCATGGAATCATCCTTGGGTCCTGACCTTTGGCCCAGGAATTAGATCCTATCATCCAGGCAGGCACCTGTTAGATCTTCAACTGACTACTGGTCATCTAGGTCCACCGCTCTGCCCCTGCTTCTCCAGGTTCCTCTAGCCATCCCTCCATCTCTGCTTCCCTGGCTAGCTCTGAATGTCCTGCATGCTGTGTGGTTGGCCCCCTTCTGCAGTGTGACCCCTGCTACCTTAGTTCCCTATAGGGAATCAAGCCTGAGGCACAGGGCTCTTTCTGTTCCTCCTTAATAGTATTTTCCTCTTCCTGCTATGCACTGTTATTATTTACATATGTATATCTTCTCGTATGTATCTCTTCTGGTAGTTACCAACTCTCTAAAGGCAGATACAAAACCCTTTCTTACATGTATGTGTCTCGCAGTGAATATGTGTCTTGCACCAACCAGGTGCTTAATAAGTGTTTATTAATGTTATTTGAGTGAATGTAATCCAAGCAGTTATAAACAGCATTGTACTACTTATCCTGTTTTTTGATTCTAAGCAGAGTTTTTTTTTTTTTTTTTTTTTTTTTGCGTGGTACGCGGGCCTCTCACTGCTGTGGGCTCTCCCGTTGCAGAGCACAGGCTCCAGACGCGCAAGCTCAGCGGCCGTGGCCCACGGGCTCAGCCGCTCTGCGGCACGTGGGACCTTCCTGGACCGTGGCACGAACCCGCGTCCCCTGCATCGGCAGGCGGACTCTCAACCGCTGCGCCACCAGGGAAGCCCCTAAGCAGAGTTTTTAATCAGAAGATAGATCTAAAGCTCTCAGAATCTTAAACAATCTGCAAAATCTTTTTCTTGAAACTTGTAGCCAGTGTCCAATTGTTTAATCTTCAAAGTTAAAATTATTTTAAACACACCATTCACAAAATTTTCCCACTCAGCTGAAGTACTGATGTAAACAAGCTTCTTATCTCCATAGGTATGAAAACTTCAGGTGTCAGTTGATGATTCACTTGAGATTGTATGTGAGAACCTGCATTTTATTTCTCACTTTTCTGAGAATATATCTGTCTTGAAATATTCTCCACGGGCCTGAAATCTGAGGAATTAACCAGACCTGTTTTGTAGAAATCATACAAATCTTCAAATATTAAGGAGTTCAGAAATAAGGCTATTTAGGGACATCCCTGGTGGTCCAGTGGTTGAGGCTCTGCACTTCCACCACAGGGGATGCTGGTTCAATCACTGGTTGGGGAACAACAACAACAAAAAGGGAGACCTATTTATATAGTGGTATACTGCTACAATTGGAAAGTAGAAAACATCTCTTCTAGCCTCACATTTCACATGAGTAAACTGAAGCCTTGATAGGGTCTTGTCCAAAGTCCCACTGCTGCTTAATAGTGGAACCATATCTTCTGATGGTTGATGGAGGTGGGGGCAGTTTTTCTTGCTGTAATGTAGTAGAATTAGATCCAGAGGCATACCAAAGAAGAAAAAAGTATGATGAAATTATTTCAAATGATGGATATCTTGTAGAGATTATATTCTTGCTGAGTTTTAAGTAAGATTTTCTTTCCTTACTATCTGATATTACCATATCCTATAATGCATCAAGATCTGAAAACAGATCTTGTAATGACAGAGATATATGGGCTCTATTTTCAACTATAAAGCAAATTTGCTTTAGCTTCAATTTAAAAAATATTTTGCATTTGAGTATGTGCTCATTTTTAATTTAGAAAATATAATTTATTTGGGAACTTAATCATGACCAGTTCTTGAGATAGTTTTTCAAGGTTTGAGATATGTTGTGGGTTACTGTAAATCTTGGCAAAGAATGTTGGAGAGAGATTCTTTTAAGTTTCTTTTTTATCCTTACTTTGATTTTGGATCTGATGAAGGGTGTTGGTCTTGAGATATTTCACTGACAACTTTTTTCCACTTCCAAAACTTTTGAGAATTTGATGTATATATAAATTTCACATGAATTCTTAGCCATTTGCTGGTACATATTTCTTTAAATTTATTTTTTATCCATTTCATTTCTCCCTTTCTTCGTGTGTTGTTGTTTAGGCCTCTTCCAGAAGCAAGTGACATGTTTCTAGCACATTGACTTCAATTTTTAATCTGTACTTCTTGGTACCTATTTAGATCCTTCTGTTCCCAGAATTAATCGTAATTCATGAGACATTTCTGGTATGGAGAAATAAATCTCTAATCAAACAACCCACCTACAAATAACCATAAACTCTGACCAAAGAAAAAACCAAGGCAAAACAAACAAGTCAAAATACAATATGATACGAGCATTTTGGAGAATGAACAATAGTAGGAAGATTTTAGACGGGAGTTGAAACTTGTATTAAGCAACTAGCATAGGGTGGGGTGAGTTTCACATTTTTGTGGCTTTTCCTGAGAGTATCTGCTGTTGTAGTGGCAACAGAAGGAAACTAAACTTCAAAAGAAAGCCTGTTGCTTTCAGACTGGAGGAACATGGGAAGGGACAGGGATGCCAGAGAGTGAGGGGTAACTCAAGAAATGAAAGAGACAGAGATGGGAAAACTCAAATTCCATGTACAAACTCTGCCTAACTCTTTGGCTGACCCCTGAACCACACATGCATAGGGTAGACTGAAAGCAATCCAAACTGAGATCTGAATAGGACAGAGTTTGCAACTTGAGACTAGCTAATGACCTGCTAAAACAAAAAACACCAGCACTCTCTGTCTCTGTATAACAGAATCCAGAGTATTCACAATTAACATTGACAGTGTCCAAGATACAACCCCAAATTAGTTCAAATACAAAAAAAAGCATGCTAAACTGTAACCCTTTCTCAAAGGGAAAGAAAATCAATAGATGAAAATTCAGAAATGACCCAGATATTAAAATTATCAGACAAGAAAATTAAAGAAGCTATTACAACTGCTGAATGAAGTAAAAGAAAATATTGTTAATATGAATAAAAAGATAGGAAATATCAACAGAGAAATTTTAAAATATATATCTATACAAAAAAACCAAATGAGAATTTTAAAACAGAAAAATACATTATCTGAAATAAATTACTGAATAGGCTTAATAGCATAATGGATGTGGCCAAAGGAAAAGTCAGTGAACTTGAGTTAGATCAGTAGAATTCATCCAATCTGAAAAAGAGTGAGAAAAAAATAGATTGAAAAAATGAGCAGAACCTCAGAAACCTGAAGGACAATTTTAAAGCATCTACTATATATGCAATTTGAGGAATAAGAATGGGTAGAAAAAAATGTTTAAGTATTTTAAGAATAAAGGCTTCCTAAATTTTGTGAAAGACATACATATATTCAGGAAGTTTAGCAAACCTCAGACATGATAAATTTGATGAAAACAATGCCTAGGAATAGCATAATAAAATTGTTGAAAGCAATAAATAATATTGCATTCAAAATTATGTTTAGTGTTATGTAGATGTTATAATGTTGTATTTGAATATATTTTTAAAAAGATGAGGAAACTGTAGAATGTGTTTAAGTAATGGGCTTTAGTCTTCTAACATCAAGCTCTGCTACTTATTAACTCTGTGACCTTGAGCCAGTTTGTTTTCTTAGAACATCACTTTCTTCCTTTATAAAATGATGATAAAGATGAAAATAAAACTACCTTATATGGATGATGTACAGATTAAATTATATATGCAGAAGTCTTGGCAAAGTACTTAGTGGAAGTTAGATAAATGATAGCTCTTGTACCTCTTTTTTTTTTCTTCTCAATGTTCTTTGCTTAGTTGTACTTCTTAATACTTATCATAGAAAATAATATCCCTTTCTCATAATGCCTTTTTCTAGTTTTGGAATGAATGTTTAATAGTCTTATATAATAAGTCAAGGTACTTTTCTGTTTTCTACAGTATAGTTTTTATAACAGACCGTCTGGTTTTTGAAGGTTTATTAAGTGTTGCTTTTAAATGTATTTAGGCCTGTGTGCACACCTGTGTGTGTGGATTTGTTTATATAGATTTTTAACTGCTTAGGTAATGTTTTATTTATAAAAGTCTATTCAAGTTTTCTAGTTCCCCTCAAGCTAGTTATATTTTCAACAAAAATGTCCTTTAATCTATGTTTTAAAATAGCTTGAATAATTAGTTCAAATAAATAGCATAAAGTTGTTCATAGTATTCAGTAATTATTTTAATTCTTCAAACAGATTTGTTTTTTCTTTTTTAATGCTATTTATTGATATACCTTCTTTTTATGATAAAAACTCCTGGTGATTTGTCTTTTTATTAGTCTTTTCAAAGAAGCAAAATATTTTACTTTGTCGACTGTCTTTATGTCTGTTTTTCATTTCACTTATTTCTGATATTATTTTGTTATTTTCCTGCTTTTAAAGTTTTTGTTTTTACTTTAGTGTACCTTTTCTAACTTGGTAATTTTTAGTCTTTTTAACATATAAATTTAGAGCTATACAGTTTCCCCTAAGAACTGCTTTACCTGCATCCCTTGAGTTTTGGTATGTATTGTGTTCATTGTCATTGAATTCTATATATTCTCTAACTTCCAAAATATTTATTAGCTTTTTGCCTATGAATTACATAAAATTTTAATTTAAATATTCCAACTATTGGAGATTTGGGGGGGGGGTCATGGTTATGTGTTTTTAAATTAAAGTCTAAATTTACTTGTGATTAGAGGAGATGATTTAATGATTTTAATTATGTAGTATATGTTAAGATAATTTGTGGCTTGATGTAAGGTCAATTTTTGTAACTTTTTCATTTGTACTTGGAAGATATGTGTATCTTATAATTCTTAGGTGCAGGCTTTATATTTGTTAATTAGATCTGCCTTGTTACATTATCATTACTTTTCTTGCCTGCTTACTCTTGCAATTAATGTTATAAATATGATCAAATCTTTCTTTATGATTGAGAATTTTGCTATTTGTGTTTTATATATTTTATGTCTCTGTTGTTAGATGCTTAGAGGGGCAGTTTATTGTATCTTGTTAATGATTTGTTTCACTTTCATTATTTAATGAACATATTTATTTTTTAATAATTCTTTTACTTAAAACCTAGTTTATTAGACATTAATATAGCTACCTCAATTTTTACCATTTCTTTACTTTCAAACATTATATTTTAGCTGAGTGTCTTGTAAATAGCATGCCACTGACTTTTTAAAATTCAAATTGTTGCTCACTTTTAACCAGAAGTTTAACTGGTGTATATTTATTGTGAGTACTTATATGTTTAATTACTAAAATCCTAATTTGTGCCCTCTATTTACAATGCATTAAAAAAATTTTGTTCTTGCTTTTCACTATTGTATTGAGTTTCTTAAGTTCCTTTCACCCCTCTATTAGTTTGAAAATTATGCATATTTAAAATTTTCTAACAGATAGTGATTACCTTTAAATACTGTATAATCCTACTTGATTTGATGATGTTAGTATCTCTATCCTCCTTTCAAACAATATAAAAATGTTAAAATATTTCATCTTCAATCACCCCTGCCCTTATCTTACATATTAATACTGTCTAATATTTTAGATCCAACTTGTTTTTATATTCCATTTAATAACTGGTATTATTTAACTTTTTATAGTAAGAATTTATTTAAGATTCCTTAGGTGGTAACCAATTTCCAGTGTGCTGTTGACTGGCAAAAGCTGATTGTGTGTATCTCTTTCCAACTCTTCATTCAGTCACATTATGTTTGTAGTTTGAAGTTGGCCATGGTGGGAGTATTTATACAATAGAAATAAGTAAACACTACAAATCTGGGCTTTTTTTTTCTTGGAAGAATCATTTGTTGACTGTTTACCAGTACACCACTTCCAGTATTCTTATTTTTCATTTGTTTTTTCATCCAATCCTTTATTCTGGGTTAAATTTACTTATTACTAATTTATATTTTTATATTCTTTTAATGAAGGCAAATTATAAGCAAACTTCTGATCCTCATTTGAAAACGTACTTTATTCTTACTTTTTAAAATTTGAAGTATAGTTTATTTACAATGTAGTATTAGTTTCAAGTGTACAGCAAAGTAATTTAGTTATATAGAAATGTATATTTTTTAGATTATTTTCCAGTGTAGGTTATTACAAGATATTGAGTATAGTTCCCTGTGCTATATAGTAAATCCTTGCTTAGTTATTTTATGTATAGTAATTTATATCTGTTAATCCAGAACTCCTAATTTATCCCTCCCCACCCCTTTCCCCTTTGGTAACCATAAGTTTGTTTTCTATGTCTGTGAGTCTATTTCTGTTTCATAAATAAGTTCATCTGTATCATTTGTTTAGTTTACACATATAAGTGATATCATATGATATTTGTCTTTGTCTGACTTACTTCAGTTAATGTGATAATCTCTAGACCCATTCATGTTGCTGCAAATGGCATTATTTCATTCTTTTTTATAGCTGAGTAACATACCATTGTGTATATGTGTGTGTGTGTATGTGTATAAATATATATGGTGTATATATATAAATACATATATATATGGTATATGGTATATGGTGTATATATATATACATATATATATATGTATATATATATACACCATTGTATATATTGCTTATCCATTCATCTGTCGATAGACATTTAGGTTGCTTCCATGTCTTGGCTATTGTAAATAGTGCTGCTGTGAACACTGTGGTGCATGAATATTTTTGAATTAGAGTTTTTGTCTTTTCTGAGTATATGCCCAGGAGTGGGATTGCTGGATCATATGGTAACTCTATTTTTAATTTTTTAAGGAACCTCCATACTGTTCTCGACAGTGACTGCATCAGTTTACATTCCTGCTAACAGTGTATGAGGATTCCCTTTTCTTCACACCCTCTCTAGCACTTAATATTTGTAGACTTTTTGATGATGGCCGTTCTGGCTGGTGTGAGGTGATACCTCATTGTAGTTTTGATTTTGATATTCTCACTTTCTAATGATAGTTTATTTGACTATATAAACTACCGTACTTATTTATTTTCCCTCAATACTTTGAAGATACTATTCCATTGTTTTCTAGATCCTATACTGTTGTTGTTGAGACATCAACTATCTATTTAGTTGAGTTTTCTGTATAGATAATCTGTCCTTACTCTTTGTCTTTGGTGTTTGTACAGGTTGTGGATTGTTTGGCTCTAAGATTCATTCTTTTCTCTTCTTCTTGGTTGTTTTTGAAGAGGGCTGACCGTTCAGGCTGAATTTCCTAGGCTACCAAATCAGTTTTCTTCTGCCAGGCTTCATCCAGTGGGAATCACTGGTGATTGACTGAGAACAGGGGGAAAGAAGAAATTTAAAAATGTCTCCTTTGTCAGCCTGGGTGACATTTCCAAACACTGCTACATCTCTGTAGTGGACCCAACTCCTGATGAACTGATTCACCAGGACTCCCTGTTTTACCCCTCTGTCCCTTGCCATTGCTAATTTCTGGGTTGTGTCATTATACCTTGGTTCACTTATCAGCCTCTTCTGCATACTTTATATTGCCTCATTTTAAACACTGTGAGTGGTTTATGTTTCCTTGATTGGATCATGAGTGATACAGTATTCTAGATTTCATTATAACATGTCCAGATTTGGATTTATTTTTATCTATTATTTTGGGGACTTGCTTTATGTATCTGATGTTCCATGTCTTTTTCAATTCTGGAAGAGATCCATTATTGCTTCAGATATTGCCTTTATGTCTTTATTTTCTCATTCTCTTATGTACTTTTAGACATGTTAAATCTTTTTTTTCTGTTCCTCATATTTCTTAATCTCTTTTTTATATTTTCCACCTTTCTCTTTTTCTTCTGGGTAAATTCCTTAGAATTATCTTTCATTTCAGTGATTCTTCCCTTATCTGCATCTAATGTGATATAGCCTCACTTCAGATGCTGACTTTAATACAAATTTCATTCCTTTAAATCTCTTTGGTTTTTATCAAATCTGCTTTTCCATGTTTTTATCTACCTATTTTTGCCTCTTTCTTTTAAAATTTTTATCATTTTAAACATTTTGTCCCACTGAAGTGTGAGATTAATATTCTCTTACTTCAGTTCTTAAGACTGTGCCCTCCCTATTCATTTTCTAACTTAATGCTTATATTTGATGTAAAGCACTTTTGTGTCTGCTGACTCCTATATGAAAAAGCCTTTCCTTATGTGTTTGATATCTTTGATATGTGAGCTCTTAATTGAAGTTTGCTTTTCCTGTGAGACTCCCACGTAATCTGGGTTGTTGAAGGTGTCCTGGTACAGAGTGTTTTTTTTTTTCTTTTTCTAGGTAGTCCAGGCATATTACTTGGTTGCCGTTCTCTGTGGTTGTCATTATTGTAAACCTGCTTTTTGTCCCTGAGGCTTCCTGATTATTACTGAGTTGGATAATACCTCTGGTGTGTTGTATAACATCATAATAATGCCCTGTCTTTCACATCCCTTTTCTTCCTGTCTTTTTGGAATTTTAATTTATTGTAAGATCAGACATTTTAAAACTTTTGTTTGTGTATGCGTTTTTGTATTTTCTGTTTTAAATGTGGTACCTCTATGTTTTAACAGGAACATTCCTGTGTGAATCTAGCCTAACATTTTATAGAAGAGCTTACTTCTTCCAGAGGATCTTTTTACCATTCCTTTGGCTTGAATGCTTTTTCTCTGTGGTTATCTTCCTGATTCATTTTTGTATTTATTTCAGGTCTTTACCTAAATGTGATCATTCAGTGATATCATCACTGGTCATACTATCTGAAATTTCAACCACAACTCCCCCCCATCCTAGAATTTATTTCTCCCTTCCTCACTTTATTTTAATTCCTTAACATGGACCATTATCTATCATTCTATGTATTCAACTTATTTTTCTTGCTTACTGTCAGTTGCCCACACAAAAACATAATCTCCGTGAGATCAGAGATTTTCATCTATTTTGTTCATTCCTATATTTTCACCACCTAGAATAATGACTGGCTCGTAGTAAATACTCAATAAATATTTGTTTAATAATGGATGAAATATTCATTGTCTGTGTATTGTGTGCCTGTCCCTGAACTAGGTGGTGATGATACAAAGGAAAGAAAAATAGACAAGATTCCAGCCCTCATGAAGATGGCAGCCTTACAGAGAGCATAGATAGACTTAAAAATCACTGTATCACCACAAGTGGACAAAGGTTATGAATTCAAATGAACTCTTTTAATGAACTTATTGGTACCAGGTGGGCATTCCTTGAGGTTGCCCACCATGAGGTTGCATGGTGCTTACTTCTGGTATGCAACGTATCTAAGACCTCTTAATCTCTTTTTTTATCTAAGAACAGACCAAAGAATACACACACACACACAGACACACACAGACACACAGACACACACACACACACACACACACACACACACACACAGAGACTAGAAAGATAATGATTTAGCCAGAAAACAATTTTTTTTTTTTCCCCGGTACGTGGGTCTCTCACCGCTGTGGCCTCTCCCGTTGCGGAGTACAGGCTCCAGACGCGCAGGCTCAGCAGCCATGGCTCGCGGGCCCAGCCTCTCTGCAGCAAGTGGGATCTTCCCAGACCAGGGCACAAACCCATGTCCCCTGCATCAGCAGGTGGACTCTCAACCACTGCGCCACCAGGGAAGCCCAGAAATCAATCTTCATGAGGGAGCTGAAGTAGTTTGACTACAGTAGTAAGAAAATGAAAGTAACTAAGCACGAAAAAAGAATTTCCAATAAAGTTTTCATGATAGCCAGTTTCTCTTCCAGTGTTGGTAGCCCCTGTATGATGATCACAAAATGCAAAAAAGTGCCTAACTCTACATTCTGATGCCTTGTGATTGTACCTAAAGAGCTAGTACACATTTGGCTTTTATAACTCTGCAAGTAGTACACAGAGGAGGATATGCTATTACCTTACCACAGTAAATAATAAAGTTCATGGCTATATTTACACAGGCTGAGTTTCCAGTATGTGAATTCAAGTGAAGAATGTTAAATCTCTAATATGTGTTTAATGTACATTTCAGTTGATTTTTCTCCTAACTGTAATGGTAGCAATTATTTTATATGTGGGGAAGGCTGTGTCACCTAAGAAAAAGCTAATAGATTTTTTTGGCAATTTTTCTATCATGTTAAAATGTCTTTCCATTTCTAAGTGCTGTTATGTTCTTGCTGCTCTGTCTTTTGCTTTTTTAACTTATTGTCCCTCACATCTACTTACTTTTTTTTTTGCCTTTGAATCCTTTTTCTTTCATTTTTCTCTACCCAAAATGTCTGCTCCTGGGCTTTTCAAATCATATCTCTATTTTGCTGCAGACACTGGCTGGCCAACACAAAAGAACTAATTTGTAGTAAGCCCCTTCTCCTAAATACCATGAATTATACTAGTAGTTGCTTTCATATATACAATCTCATTCAGTCACCATTAAAAACTCTGCATGCTAGATAAAAGGCCCCCATTTTAAATAAGATGAAACTGAGTATTTAGGGAGATTATGTAAGTTCCCCTAGGATACACACTGAGTAAGCTGGAATTCAAACCCTAAACTTCTAGTTGGAAATGGTTCCATTGCTTCATCTAGATGTTGTGCTTACAGCCTACCTAGTATTGCTTTTGAAGTTTTCCGGACTTGCCATTGATTGAACAGAATTTATAATAAAAGAGTACGTACAGCATCAAGTCTTCCATGTAACAGATAGACTTGGAATGTAGAGCAAATAACAGTAGGGGTAGCTGTTACCTATCTAATTTTACAGTCTCTTTTGATTGAAAACTGCTGCTCTGAACCTCATATTTACACATCTGACCAATACTTATTGAGTGTTTATTGTGTGTCAGGCACTAAACCAGACCCTGGATATAGAGTGCTGAACAAAATAATGTGGCCTCTATGGAATGTACAGCCTAGTGAGGGAGCGAGAGAATAAACAAATAAACCAATAACCACATGGATAATTCAAACTGTAATGAATTCCACAAAAGAATAAAATAATGGTTGACTCTGTCTCAGGAACAGTAGTCAGATCCAGCCTCTCAGAGACTTAGAAGAACCACACAATTGGTTAGGAACTGCAGAACTCTTTGAGGGAACTCTGTGTCTCAACTTCTACTGTACCAGGTATCTGCTAAAGGGTGAGATTTGGGTGACTCCTATCCACCCTGGGGCCAAACCAGCCAGGCTTTCTAATCTGTTGTTAACATTTGAGACTCAGATTCTGATCATCTAGTTTTGTACTGATTAAGAGGACAAGTAAGAGGGAAAAGTAAAAGAAAAGAGGTTGGAAGATTAGTCCTTTAAAGATTGAAAAATAATTTGTTTAGGAATGCAAGTCTTTAATTTTTCAATGTGAATTTTCTTAATCATCAGGAATAGGTGATAACACAACTCATTCAACATTCCTTTACCCAATATTTAACCCATACCTACTATTTATCCATTAGGTACTGTACTAGGGACTAATGACATAATGGTGAATAAGACAAAACCTCTGTTCCTATGTTTACAGTCTTATGTGAAAGACAAATACAATGCAGTGTGATGATTATTATGACAAGATTAAGCACAGGACATCAGATTCTGGAGGAGGTAATATTTAAATTAAGACCTCAGGAATGTGTACAAGCTAGTCAGTAGAATTTTCACATTCATAAGAATAAATCCTTTCCATAGTCGTAGCTTCAGGTTGTGAATATTTTGAAAATATTATTCTTGACATTTATCTAAATTCCAGTTTTGGTAATTTTCTTTACTAGATCCTAAACTTTAAGGTAAGAAGTTAAGTTTTTAAAAATCATCTATTGGGGCTTCCCTAGTGGCGCAGTGGTTAAGAATCCGCCTGCCAATGCAGGGGACACGGGTTCAAGCCCTGGGCGGGGAAGATCCCACATGCCGCGGAGCAACTAGGCCCGTGAGCCACAACTACTGAGCTCGCGCGTCTGGAGCCTGTGCTCTGCAACAAGAGAGGCCGCAATAGTGAGAGGCCCGCGCACCGCGATGAAGAGTGGCCCCCGCTCGCCGCAACTAGAGAAAGCCCTTGCACAGAAACAAAGACGCAGCACAGCCATAAATAAATAAATAAAAATAAAAATCATCTATTAAAAAACTATTTTCTCTTTAATACACTCTGAAGTGTGACTTATAAGATAGAGTTATTAACATTTAGTGTATTGTGGGTCAGGTTTCTACTGGAGAGTTCAAATTCATCATGTTTATACATAAAATTTGATATTAAATTGTTTCATTTTAAATGGTAGCCAATAGTCATAGAAAATTTAAATATAGAATTATTTTATAAGCTTAGCTTTTCATACATTCTGTAGCTTTATTAGAGCTGGTCTAACCTAAGGTCTAGACAGACCAACTGTGCCCTTGGTTTAACGGGTGTTTATCATATGATTTCCTTTTCCTTCCTTATTGCCCTTTATCTGTTTCCAGTTCACATGTTTGATAAATAGATAACTGTTGCCTCTCTTTCTTCCTGTTTCTGATAGGGCTAACTCTAACTCTGTAACTTACAAAAATAAGCATAACTAACAAGTTTTTCAAGCCTACTTTTAAAATTATAATTTCTCTTAATCTTCATAGACTTTCTGTTCAGATAAACTCCAGAGGTTAGGGCACCTCAATTTAAAAAAAAGTAAATTGTCTTTATTGATCATTAAAATCTATATTTTATAATAATATAATAATGATAGAGCACCCAGATTAGTTGTGGGTCTGGAAGAAGTAAACACATAGTAAATAAAAATATTTTGGATTACATAGTGTCTTTTCTCAAAATAGGTCAAATTTAAAATATAAAGCACTAAATATTCCTAAGACTGCTTACTCAGTCGTGGGGCAAATGTTTTTTAGTCTAAATTTAGATTCAGAGCTCTTTTATGGAGCCATTGCTCCTGCAGACCCAGCCGAGGCCCTTTTCAGTGTCCTAAGTGAATTAGGTATTAGATTTATTAATGCCTCAGGCCCATCCAGTATGAAGGGAAGATAAACGTTTTTGCACTTCACGACATATAGTTGGACCTATTCAGTTCCTACTGGGGAACACAGCTGTGCCAACCTAGAAGTGAAAAGAACTTAAAAAAAAAAATCCTCTATAGTATATCTCCATCTGGAATGGTACTGATAGTACCTTTACACTCATATGACCCAAACAATTCTAGGGATTATATAAACTGCAATGGATTCTAAAGATACCATGTAACAATTCTGAATTTGTGCTGTCCTCCAAATCAAAACAGAAATAAGGTCTAGAACAACATCAGTATGCATTCATTTGTGTATTTCAAGCCCTGAGAGAAAAACCCACTGTGATATTTTTTACTTATATTTGCAAACCTTGTGTTATATGTGAGCTCAGGTCATTTGCAGGGTCTCTTTAGAATACATAAAAAAGTGATACTGCTCACGTGTGATCATTAAGGAGTCTGCAACACCTGGTCCTGATTCCAGTTGCATAATTATGTTCACTTTTGTCCTTATATTTCCATTTCCTGATTGTTTCAGTTAGGTATAGACAATGATCTTTCATTTTTCATTCAGGAAAATGGGCAGTATTGCTGCACGTGTTACTTAGATCCTACTGCCTTACCCTTCAGTAATAGAAATCGTGCTTTAAAATGCAGGTTAGGGTTGCTTATCCTGGCTATTAATATTGTTATAGTGTTTCCTGATTCAGAGATGCTCTGTGAACATCCAGCACATGACTGGCTCTTGGATGAGCTGTGGAATATAGAGTGATATCTTGAGCAAGTTGTCTTTCTATCTCCTCACTCCTTCTTTAGCTTAGCTCTTTAGCTTAGAAGTACAGACATCCCCTCTTTTTCTCATACAACTACAACAGTACTAATAGCTTCTGTTCAGCAAAGTTTACTTTATAGCAGGTACTGTGCTAGTTCCTTTACATACCTATAACGTGTAATAGGCACAAACAATCCTATAGGGTAGGTAATGTGATTATCATTTTACAGACAGGGAAAATGTAACTCGCTCAAGATCACACAATTGAAAAGAGAGATCTAGAACTTGATTCCAGGTTTCTCTGATAGCAAAAGCTAATCACTTAACCACCACCGTACCTCATATAACTCCGCTGCTGTCTCCAACCCACAGATCATTGATCACTTCAGTAGCTTCTCTTACCACTTGGCACTGCCTCAAACAGGCTGACCCCACTGACTGAACCTCAGAACCATCGTGTGACACTAGCTTCAGAGAGGCAAATGCTGATTATGGTTACAGGCCACAAGGAAACTGAACTGTCATGGAGAGAAACTCTGTGCTGCATTATTTTATCTGCACAACAAAAATGGTTCACATCCACCACCACCATCACCACCACCACCCCTTTGGTTGTTAGAGATCCCCTCAGCACTCGTCTATCCCCCCTTACCTTCTTTTCTTTCCCTGGAGGCAGTGTTATAGTAGTGTCTTTGGCAAGGTTAGCAACTAATTCATTTATTTACTTTGGTTGACAATAAATAACTATAACCTGTTAATAATTGTGCATATGTTTATATGGCTTTAGATAATCTGAGACAATCGTATACCTCTGGTATCTGAGATTGACTCAGTATTCTTTCATACCTGGTTTCCTATTATATAACTCTATTAATAAACAGTAGACTACATACAGATAAAAAAATACATACTTATAGAAATTTATTAGGGCATTTTATAAGTGATACACATTCACGTACTTAAGAATTTTGTTGAGTGTTAAATATCCGTTTTTGCTCAATAATACAAAAAAAACCCCACCTGATATGTGTTTTCTTAAAGTGCACTAGATCTGTCACAAATGCCTTAAACTGTATATATTGTGTTTACATCTTTATGTGAGCTGTATGTACATATTTTTTGTTTAGTTTTTTGTTGTTTGTTTTTTAAGACTATTTTTTTAGGTCAGTTTTGGATTCACAGCAAAATTAATAGGAAGGTGTTATGTACATACTTTTCAGAACTTTTTAATTTTTTTTAAATCTTTCTTTTATAATTAAAAAAAAATATTTTTTTTTGGCTGCATTGGGTCTTCGTTGCTGCACGTAGGCTTTCTCTACTCACGGCAAGAGGGGGCTACTCTTCATTGCTGTGCACGGGCTTCTCATTGCTGTGGCTTCTCTCGTTGTGGAGCACGGGCTCTAGGCACGCTGGCTTCAGTAGTTGCAGCACACGGGCTCGTAGTTGTGGCATGCGGGCCCTATAGTGCATAGGCTTCAGTAGTTGCAGCGTGCGGGCTCAGTAGTTGTGGCGCATGGGCTTATTTGCTCTGCAGCATGTGGGATCTTCCCAGATCGAACCCATGTCCCCTGCATTGGCAGGCGGATTCTTAACCACTGTGCCACCAGGGAAGTCCAGCACTTTTAAATTGTTAGTTCTGTGAAGGTAAGATGTTTTCTAATTTGTCTTTTAGAATATCATAATGCTGAACAACTTTGAATGCAATAGATGCTCACTATATATACTGTTGACTTATTGAACAAATTAGTTTGTAATAGGTTGAACAGATTTGTAGTCCTAAATTGTTCTTGCCATCATTTCACTCTGCATAATTAAGGAAGTTTTACTAAGATGATTAAAAATTTGTTATTGAATTACTGGTTTAGATTCTAAAGCAGTGGGATAAAAGAGACCATGGCTATACCCCTATGAGGAACCAGTAAGGATGAGTTTCTCACTGTAGGTATACTTAGTGGATTTTATGTGTGACTGAGTTAATTTATTTTGCTTACGAAGGTTAGATTTATCACTTACATATGGCACTCTAAAACTTTTTTCCCTTACCCCCCTGACAACTAATATTTTTCTTATTATAAAAGTAATGTTTATCATAGAGATTAACTATACATGAAATTAAAAAGAAAAAATTAAAAACATGCATAATCTTATTATCCAGATATAATCACTTTTAATATTTTTGTGTGTTCTTTGTTTTTTTCTCTCAGCTGCACAATTTCATTATGTCCATGCAGTTGGTACTCTATATATTTATAAAACATTATAGTACCACAAGCTACCTTGTGAATTGTTTAAAAATATTTCTTTATATGGATGTGCTATGCTTTATTTATTTTTCTACTGTTGGACATTTAGGTTAGTTTCAGTTTTTTGCTATCATACAAATTACCTTTTTAACATAAATCTCTGTTGGTTTTCAGTTATGTAAGATATATTCCTAGAATTAAAATTACTGAGTAAAGATTCTGAACTTTAAGTTCTTGATCATATTACTCAACAGTTTTCCCGAAAATTTTTAGCAATTTACACTCCTATCAGAAGTGTATGACGAAGTGTTTCATTGAGTCATCATCAAAATTGATTATTTCTTCTACACACTTTTAAGCAAGTATTATCAACTAGATATAATGACTTTAATATGTTACTATCATCAACTGTGTTCAGAAGTATATAAAATAAGTATTTTAGTTTGCTTTCAGAGAGAATTATGAAATATGCTTAAGGGTCACAGTAGTTCAGAGGCTACATTTTGCAATACAGTTTCCACTTACATGCAAATATTTTTCGGGTCTAATTGTGAACTGTGCATACTTTGTTTAAGCTGGATTTCTTTGTCAATACCTACTTTGTTGGCAGTTATCTCAAAGTGTGTTGCGTTGAGGCATCACATTTAGTGTGGCTTCAGCATTCCCTCTTGTAGTGATCGATATCATTTCTATTTGCTGTTGCAATTTGAAGTTAATGAACATCGAGTTTACTTTTATTTAATTATGCATTTTTGTGGAGCTCTACAAAAGCACCTTTCTTCCACACAAACCCAGACTGAGTGGAGATGAATCTGAGTGGTTTCATTTTATAGAGTAGCAGTCATATTTGTATTAGGAAAGCAATAGTCTTGGAAGAATACCAAAGAAAAAAACCATTTTTAAGTGTTTGTCTCATCCTCTAGTGAAAGCATTTTCCTTTCAGAGGCCATGGTACTTGTTTTTGATCACACTGCTCCAGGATGCTCTGTGTGTATATAGTTCACACATGAATTTAGGGTGAACTGAGATATCTTATGGGGAAAATATAGACATAAAATTACCCAACTATTTAAGAACTGCAGTCTTTTCTACTTCTCTGCAGAATGTCTCAGCATAAATAGTGGCTGCACTTAGAAAATCATTTTTACTTAAAAAATATATTTGTTTTACATTTCAGAGTACCTGATAAATTGCAAGTCTGTTTGTGCCCCATAGCTGCACAGGTACGTATATGAATTACCTATAGTTATATTAATCTGTATATTAACTGGCAAGTTATTAAAATTTGGGGTATTAAAATTGCTTACAGATTTCATAATGTGAAAATGTTAATTTTTGAGTACTTACAAATATTGACAGCGTCAAAGGATAGTACATTTTACACATACCTTGCATTTCACTCTATTGTAAGAATCAGATAAACATTTCTAAGATTTGTTGAAGCAGAATAATTTTAATTACAAAGCATTCATCTGGTAGAGAGATTAGAGAGTGTTTTATGGAACAGTACTATTAAAGCAACTACTGACGTGCAGTCAGAGACTATTGCAAAACCACTGTTTTTTGACACTTGTTTTATTTTCAAACTTTTTATGCTGCTTTTTATTTTCTGTGGTGGTTGCTTTAGGTAAGGAGTAGTTGCAGATGTCTGCTTCACTGTCTCAAGCACTACAGTAACAGGAAAAAAATGTTTGCACCTGTTTAAAAATCTCAACTGTGTGGTGTTGTGGTTCCTGGGCAACAGGCAGGAATTCTCAAAAGCTTGGTTGCACCTGCTCAATTGTTGCTTGCAGCTGTGTCATAAGATTGAGAGCACAGAGAAGTTTGTTAGCAGTTTGCTTGTGCTGTTACGTATTTTGTGTACTTCGAGTTTGAAAGATTCTTACTTGATGTAGACTTTGAACTATTACATTGGTTTATTATAAAACTCACTGATTTTAGCTCCCAAATATTTTATCCAAATTCTTCGTTCTCAGTATCAAATATTTTTTTAGCCGCTGATGACTGCCCTAGATAATGTTTATGTTAACTTCTTTAAAGGATACCTGGGGAGAGTAGATCTCTCAAGATAACTGGGTTGATAATAATTTTTGTCCTCATAGAGACACTTTCTGTTTGGCTCAATTTCACTATGTTGGCAACCCCGCTATGTGAGGCTGGGTGTAGTTATTGATCCATTTAGCTGAACAGATTTGAAAGCATTTGGCTATTAGTGGACACATGGGGCATATTCAGAAAATTTAAGTGTATATTGTAAGATGATTTCTTGATTTGTGCGTGTGCCTCTGTTGCAGTAGGATGGAAATGAGAGAGAAAAAAGCAACAATTAAATAATGATCTTAGAAAAGGGGCTAAAATCCAGATGTAAATTTTAAGGCTGGAATATCATCCTTTAATTCTATCAAATCCTAGTCACCTGATATTTTTCCCTAAGTGTTGCTGTTAGTGATGTTAAGTTTCTTTTGGGTAATAGCTCTATATATTTTCTGACAAATATCTATATTTTTAATATAGACAACCTACTACAGAGTATATCTTATACTAGTTAAGTAAAGTTCTATAAATATAATATAAAAAGTGAGAACTCAGGTCTTCCCTGGTGGTCCAGTGGGTAAGACTAAGCATTCCCAATGCAGGGGGCCCGGGTTCCATTCCTGGTCCGGGAACTAGATCCCGCATGCATGCTACAACTAAAAGATCCCGTGTGCTGCAACTACGACCCGGCACAGACAAAATAAATAAATAAATAAATTTTTAAAAAGTCGCAACTCAGTAAACAAAGTATTTAATTGAATAATTTATTTGGTAGTACCCAATTCCCAGTATTGAAAACTTACTCAAATAACCTGCATTATTCTTCCTAAAAATGCTTCAGTAAAAAAATGCTAAAGGGTTTCCATCAGTATTTAGTAACATAAAATCTTAGAGCTTGTGTATCTTCTCCTTTTATTGACCCATTTAAATCTGTTTTTTTTAAACTACCATAATATGAATTTAACTGACCTCTTTGGGAGTAGGAAACATCGGTACTGAGCTAAATATACGTTGTCCACAGACTCTTAATACAATGCCTTGTACATAGTAGGTGGTCAGTAAATGTTGAATGAATGCGTGTATGAATAAAACATGTCTGGAAGGATAAAGAGTCCTAGAAACTTGTTACTTGTTGTATATTGTGGATGGTCCTGATGGACTTCCTTCAGGTCTCATACTGATGATGAGACGGAGATGAGAATACTAATAAATTCTGTCCTTAAAATGCAAATGAATATGTAGGAATTGATCCCCGTCACAATCAAGAGTTGCCATTACACTATTTGCAATGTGCTTTGTATTCATTTTGCTGACTATGAGAAAAGTCTTTTTTTTTTTTACGATAAGAAAGGGAGTGGGTCTTAGAATTTCTTGAGCCCTGGGGACCTGGCCAGTCCCCCCGGGTCTAGAAAATCTTTTTTTTTTTTCCCACTCTTATTTATTTATTATATTTTTTAACATCTTTATTGGAGTATAATTACTTTACAATGGTGTGTTAGTTTCTGCTTGGTGCTTTGTGACCACCTAGAGGGGTGGGATAGGGAGGGTGGGAGGGAGATGCAAGAGGGAGGAGATATGGGGATATATATATATGTATGGCTGATTCACTTTGTTATAAAAAAGAGAAAAGTCTTTATATTATCCCTATTTTATGCACAATGCTGAGGCATTCAATGACTAAGTCACTTGTCACTTTGGAAATATTTTCAGTATAGGAATAAATAAATCTCTGTGTTATGTGAGCAGTGCCATGAGTTTCCTGAGCAATCACTTTCTCCCCCAAACCCCCTACCCCCACCCTAATTCTGTCTCATTGAAAACACAAAAATAAACTGTATGTTGACTTATGGCCTGGTAAGATTAGATCATATTAAAAAATTGGTGTTTTGCTAAACAGAAGTAATGGTCCCTGTGTTTGCTGTATACATGTTTATAATTATGGTTTCTATTATTCACTGAATTCTAACTGTAAATAAGTAGATATGAAGCCAAGCAGAGGTAGAGTCAAAATAGTGTGAGTTACGGCCTGCTTTAGATAGGCCCCTCTTATGTTCCATTTTGTATGGCGTGAGGCAGTCACATAACAACGGCAGAGGTAGCAAAGTGAGCCAGTATCTATTGCATCAAAACATCTTGTTTAGACTTCTCAAATTTTAGTACCACTGCTTGATGATATTCATGGGTACTATTAAGCTTGGAAGTATCTTTCCTCTGGGAACAGTTTTTCTTTCACCTTAGTTTACACCGGTGGGTGAGAGGCCAATATCAGGGACATTATTTTTTTTTTCCAGAAACTTAGTTTGGTAGAATCAACTATATCCTCTGTTAGACTAACATTAGAAATTAAGAGATGAACCAAGAACATGTATTAGCTAGAATACTAAACCAGATGATAGCAAATGCTTCAGTGACTTGTACTAGAAATTACAGTATGGAATACTCAGGAGGGAGAAATCACCTAGGATTCCTGAGCATAAATGCAGATTTCCCTGTGATTTCAGGGTTAAAGAAATAAAGGAAGAAAATCAATATTTATTGAGAACATAGAATGTCTAGATATAATTTCTTTCTTTCTCCCCTTCTTTTCCTCCCTCCCTTCCTCATTTCCTTCCTTACTTTTATTCCACACAATAATGAATGCCTACTATTTGCTAGACCCTGAGCTAGGCTAAATAGATAAAGTCTTTGCCCTCAAAGAGCATACAGGCTAGTAGGAAACAAAGATATATCAGCAGAACTCCTTTTGTCTTCACCACTTATTAGTATGGACCCAGACAAGTTACCTAATTTTTCTGTTCCTTTGTTACTTCTTTGAAAAATTGGAAAAATAATAGTATCTACCTTATGTATTGCTGTGTTGAGTTAAATATAACATAATACACATAAAATTCTTAGTCCAGTGTTTAGCATGTAGCAAGTGCTCAATAAATCTTACTATACTACTATTATTTCTAACACCACCGCCACCACTACTACAATTTAGATGCTGAAGAAAGACCCTCTACTTGCCCGAGAGCAGGTACCCTGGTCTGGACATTGTCACAGTGATTGTCGTAAAGGTTCTCTCTAGTTACCTCTGCTTCTAGGGATTTAGAAGAAGTCCTAAAAATTACATAGTGTTAGAACTTGAAGGGACCTTAATGGTCAACTATTTATTATCTTTGTTTTATCCATGGTGAGAAAATAAGCTCAGAAAAGTTGATGTACTTGTCAGGGTTATACAGTATAGTAGGTGAGAGATGTAACAATTTGAAACCAAAACTTTGGATTCTTGGTCTAGTGTGAGATACCTCATGTAGAAAAATATTAGTGTTAATTTTTTTTCTACTAGTGATTGGAGAGTTGATTCCTTATCTCCAGGAAGTAAATGGACTATATCAAGTTGTTGGAATACTAACCACAAGACAAGCTATCACTGCACTGAATCTAAAAGACCTTCAGCCTTTCTCATAAAGGGGTTAATTTCATCTAAATTGATTGAAGCCTTTTAGTTTGTGTTTGTGAATAACTGGTTTCTTCTTAAGGAGAATAAACTGAGTCACGTTTAGCAAGACATCTACTACCTAAGTGACTTCAGATGATTTAAAGGAGACTGCGAATACCTTAAATAACTCAGCATCTTAAAAGTTAATGATATGTTAGGGTATCTGGATTCTAAATCTCTTGCCTGACTTTGAACTTAGGAGCTTTGGAGTTCAAATGACCTTCACTGAATTCCAGTCCCACAGTTCAGTAGCTGTGTGACCTGATCAAGGTTGTCTAACCTTGCTAACACTCGAGTTTTCTTATCTAAAATTTGTTGGTAACAGTGTCTACCTTTTCAACGATAGATGTGAAGATTAAAGTCGATTAGGTATACAAAATACTTCATTTAGTGCATAATACACACTAGTATTTCATAAATATTCTTTTCTCTCCCCTTGTTAAAATATAAAAGTTGTTATGATAGGCAGTATAGGAATTTGGAGGAAGTATAAGATTCACCCATTAAGAAAGTTAATTTTGGCAAAGTTATGCCTTTGTGCTTTGTATTCATTTTGCAGTTGAGTATCTCAATTCATCTTGGTTAGAGTCACCATTTCTTTTTTTTTTTTTAATAAATTTATGTATGTATGTTTGGCTGCGTTGGGTCTTCATCGCTGCATGAGGGCTTTCTCTAGTTGTGACGAGCGGGGGCTACTTTTCGTTGCGGTGTGCGGGCTTCTCATTGTGGTGGCTTCTCTTTGTTGTGGAGCACGGGCTCTAGGCGTGCAGGCTTCAGTAGTTGTGTCTTGAGGGCTCTAGAGCGCAGGCTCAGTAGTTGTGGTGCACGGGCTTAGTTGCTCCGTGGCATGTGGGATCTTCCCGGACCAGGGATCAAACCCGTGTCCCCTGCATTGGCAGGCAGATTCTTAACCACTGCGCCACCAGGCAAGTCCCAGACTCACCATTTCTAACTGAACATGCTACATGTCTGTAGAAGCTGGGGCTGTTTAAAGAAAAGCTCAAGATGAAGATAATCACATCCACTTAAATGTCTGTTGATTATGGAAGTGTACCTTGCAGTGAAAGGGCTGCTGATACAACCCCCGGGCAACTTCACCCCTCTTTTGAAAGTCAGATACCCTTAAAACTAATCTTGTAAACAATGAGGAACCCATACTAGCTAATTAAACCATGTACTTTTACATGCATCCTAGTGAATTGAAGGTGGTTCTGTTGGCAAGATTTTCACAATCTAAGCAGCCACAGGTTTAGTGAGCAGAGTTGGCAATGAGTAAATGGCTTTATAAGGCTTTCTTTTTCTCTCAAAAAGGAAATTCGTGTAGTAAAATGTCTTGATAAGAAAAGTGGATTTGTGAATTTGTATATATGATTTTCCCTTATCTCTAATAAAAACTTGATAATCTTAATTGTAATAAACAAGTTTTTTTTTTTCCCCTGCCAGGCTTTTTATATTGCAACAGTATCTTCCTAAACAGCAATCAGAAAAGAAATAAGGGAAAAAGCACTAGATAATATATGAAATAGACTATTATTCAGTAGAGTTAATAAAGTTGACTTGCCTAAAGTCAAGTATACAGTTTTGACTATGATGAGTCAAGGTAAACATTAATCCTTAAGGAAATTTTTATTTAGTTGGGTATTAGTTTGCTAGGGCTGCTGTAACAAAGTATCACAAACTGGGCAGCTGAAACAATAGAAGTTTTCTCACTCTGGAAGCCTGAGATCAAAGTTTTGGCAGAGTTGGTTCTTTCTGAGGGCTGTGAGGGAAAGATCTGTTCTAGGCCTCTCTCCTTGACTTGTAGATGTCCATCTTCTCCCAGTGTCTCTTCACATTGTCTTCTCTCTATGCATATCTGTCTCTGTCTAAATTTCCCTTTTTTATAAGGATATCAGTTATCTTGGATTAGAGCCTTCAATTATTATCTCATTTTAACTTGGTTACTTCCTAAAGACCCTATCTGCAAGTAAGGTTACATTTTGAGGTACTGGAGTTAGGACTCTAACATATTTTTTTTTTGCAGGGGTGGGGGCATGATTCAACTCATAACAGTTGGGTTAAAATAGTTAACATTTATTGAGTGACTTTTATATTCCAGAGGGATGTTTATATATATATATATATATATATATTTATTATTATTATTATTATTGATCATCCTTACAACAATCTATTAGGTAGATGTTATTTTCCCCATTTTACAGGTGAAAAAAAACTTACACTCAGGAAGAATAAGCAATTTGTCCAAGATCATACAGCCAGTAAATGTTAAACGCTAGTATTTGAACCCAGAATTCAGTTCTGCCTTTTTAATGGGTAAGTTTCATAACAACTCAGTCAAAAGCCCCCAAAATACATTGAGCGTTTAAGGTTTTTTTTTTTTTTTTATCATTAGGGCTTGTGCCAAAGGACATTTTGTCCATAAAAAATGGTGCATTATTCTATCATATAAATGCCCAACATTGACTGCCGACGTCTTCACTCCTGAATTTTTTGCTGACACTTGTCTTTGAAGCCTTAGTGTTTTAGCTCTTCTGCACCTGATGAAGCTTTCGGACAGGATGGATTCTGAGCATGAACTGCATGGGTTGATTCTGGCCCCAGTTTGTGTGGATGGCATTGAGAGCAAAGTCATGCTCAGAGTCTGCTTCTCAACACGTGTGTACTCTGCTCTCCTTCTCTTTCTCTCGCTCCTCTCCTTCATCTTTGTTTTCAGTCTTAACAGGTAGTTTGTGATTTTTTTTTCCTTTTTTACAATCCCTGCCATGAGTTATTCCTTGAAAGGGAGTAAGTGTAAAGAATAATAAAATAAGAAATACCTCTGCTTACGTGAGAGCCAGTGCTGCCATAGGTATTTACTATAAACTGGCCACAGCCTTGTTGTTACTCATTCACAATGAGGAGCAAGGGGCAGTGTGTACGTTATTTTAAGTTTTCTATCTTACCATTGGAACAGTTTGTTCTCACTTTGAAGTTTTAAAGCAGACTTGCTCATGACCCAATTTCACTAATAATTCTCTTAAGTAACTCTTGTACTCATTTATAAGACTTTTTTCCATCCACTGTCTGTCTAGCCTGGTTTAAAATTTTTATATATGTACTTTTAAAAAATTGATTAGCTGGAGAGCTGCCCATTCCTCTGTGCTGTATAATAAGGATTTAAAAACTGCACACTGGATTCTGTATAGTGTAATTAAAACTGACCCACATTTGGACCTGAGTACACCAGGACTTAGCCAAACTTGCCATGAGCTGAGTTCTGGTGGCAGATGGAAACTAATGAGGACACACTCCACTCCAGAATTTCCCAGCTGCTTGGCCCCTTTTTGTACAAACAAGGTTTGGAGTGAAGTCCGGATCCCAAGAGCATGTTCTGTAAATGTGCTTGCTGTACCCAATGATTTGGGAAATGTTATCACAAAATCAGGCTGTTTCTAAGTATCCTTAAGACCTCAGCTACTCTCAGATTTTAGACATGAAAATTCAAAGAGACCTTTTATGCTCTCTCTAACCAATTTTTAATTTTAAAGTGAATTAAAATCACATTTCCCCTCCCTCCCACTCTGGTCTTTTTTCCTGTGCCTGGCGATAGAATGATCACTTTTATCCAAATGTGGAGCTTTGCAGGTGGTTGTCTCAGGATAGACTAGGTCTCCTTGCAACCTACAGATCTCTTCAACTGGTTTGATGTCCTGGGACTATTCAGGCAGATGTAATTGAATCAGTTTGAAGCAGCTGTAGCTGGCATGTGGTCTCTCAGATTGCTAGCACCTGCTTGTTTTTTTGCAACTCACTAGAGTGAAAGAAGTGCCAAAACCAGCATTGGTCTTGGAGCAGATAAAGCACTTCAAATCCTATATTCCATTCTCCTTCCAGTCTAGCCATATCACCATTGGTGCCTGAATTAATAAAGCCCCTTTTCATGATTATGTCTGAGGTAAACTTTTCCTTCTCATTCTTTTCAGTGTTGAGATCCTGACAGTATTGACCATGCTAGTCCAAAAATATAAGGGAGTATAATGGTGATCAGGTGGCTTTGGGGCTCTCTTATCATTAGACAACTGGGTAGCCTGTGGTTTGCAGAATCATTTAAATGAACGTACCAAATTCATTTGCTGTTCCAGCACAGTCTTATTGGCACAGAGAATGAACAGTTAATGTATAACAAACTGTGAGCTGTTATGGAATATGATAAATAACATTTGCTTAGCAGGAGGGAATGTAAAATGGAACTATTTCTCTAATGTAACTCTAAACTAATTGACATGGATTTCTTCAACACTTACTAGGTGCAAAAAGATGCAGGCTATTAAAAAAGGGATACAAATTCTAGGACCTACCAAATATGTAAAACATATTTTAAATATATATTTATTTATTTAGACTTTTTTTTAAAAGGCTTAAATCCATCTTTTTTTTTTTTTTTTTTTTTGCGGTACGCGGGCCTCTCACTGTTGTGGCCTCTCCCGTTGCAGAGCACGGGCTCCGGACGCGCAGGCTCAGTGGCCATGGCTCACGGGCCCAGCCGCTCCGTGGCATGTGGGATCTTCCTGGACCGGGGCACGAACCCGTGTCCCCTGCATTGGCAGGCGGACTCTCAACCACTGCGCCACCAGGGAAGCCCCTTAAATCCATTTTTAAAATGCTTATTTTCTTTATCTTCTGTTTGTTCCATTATTGGAACAACATATTATTTGGCAGGCATATATTTCATTCTTAAATATTACCAACCTACTGATGTTTAATTTGAACCTGAAGATGATAAAGACAACACATTTACCTAAAATTCACAGTTTATATAGTAAAGTTTCTTTAAAAATGGTTTAATGTTGATAATCTTTTGAGATTATTGAGTTTATGAATAATAGTAGTAAGAGTGAATTCTAAAAAAAGTCATTTTGTTATCAGCAGATTTTGCAAGGCATGACTGGATGCTCTGGACATAAAAAAACTATGGTCTTTGACTATAAGAATCTTATAGTATACTTGAAGGGACATGATATAAATTAAAGTAAGACACTCTCAGTATTAAATGCATGCTCTAGACCTGGATTTGGTGAAAAATAAATCCTATAAAAGTAAAAATATCAGCCCTCTTGCTGTCAAATGAAGGCCCTAGACCCAATGTCCCCCTACTCCCCTTCATTGCCCATGAAGGACCTCACTAATCCATCATGGTTCTCTCTGCCACTAAACCAGAACTTCGTTTAAGAATTCTCCTAAAGATGACACTTCAGCTAACCATTACAAATTGATGGCAGTTGATTTAAGATGAAACCCATTTGTCATCGCTGAACAAGTCATTAAGTAAATACTAAAGATATTCAGTGGAAATAAGAGCTCAGTGAGCTGCAAGTAAAATACAGGACTTGAGCTAGGCCTTGAAATAACATGAAACATAAGACTTATTCACAGATTTATTGTGCACTTTGCGGTACTTGGGCCACTCACTGTTGTGGCCTCTCCCGTTGCGGAGCACAGGCTCTGGACGCACAGGCTCAGCAGCCATGCCTCACGGGCCTAGCCTCTCTGCGGCATGTGGGATCCTCCCGGACCGGGACACGAACCCACGTCCCCTGCATCGGCAGGTGGACTCTCAACCACTGCGCCACCAGGGAAGCCCTATTGTGCACTTTGAATAGAACATTACACTTATCTAAAAAGAAACAAGAATTTTAAAAATACTCTATAACCTAGTCATTACTAATACTGTGGAATCATTTGCTTCTCAATAACAATTTTCTTTCATCTGTAACAATGATTTAATATTAATAATTTATAAAGTAACTGTTTTATACTGATTCATTTTAAACATCACATTTTGTTTTATTCATTCATTTATTCAATGCAAAGCATTCTAGCTATTGACATAACTATATTCATTCTCCACTTGATTATGTGAAAACCATAATCATCTACATCTTACTGAACTTATAAAGTCTTGGGAGACCAAAGCCTCCTAAAACAATTCAAATATAAATAGGCTCATCTCTGAGTTGTAAGAACCATTTATTTCTACCTTTAGAACACTTGGTGACTAGAAGGTTGATCAGAAGATTGGCTAACTAATATATATTAACTGCAGAAACAATTTACTAATAGTTAGTGATTAGTACATATCTCTTAGGTTAAAAAAAAGAAAAAAATAATAATTGATGTTTGCCATTTCCTAGAAAGGTAATCCCTTCAACAGTTCCTTCTTTGAACATGTAATGTTTAATGATGAATGCTTGTATCATCCTTATGATTTTGAGGGTCTTGAAGGGAATTTATCAAAATAATTTCTAATTTTCTAAGTATGTGCATTCCTGTATTTTTAGGGTAAAAATGTGTGAATAAAGCTTTCATCTCTCAAAATATATTTTCTTTAAAGTATTTTAACTTTTCACATTATTTAATATTCTCATTTTTTGTTAAGAACATCAAAACAGGATTGTACTAAACATCATGTCTTTTTAAGATAAAAACATGTAAATGAGTTACAGTCTTCTGAGTTTTGAGATTTAAGTAAGTATAGATGTATAATGATATGTACAGAAAAAAGTAGGTAAGTTGAAAATTAACTAAAAATGTTGCTTTTATAATGTGTTAGTTTTATGTAGCAAATAGGGTAACTGAGTCCAATATTACTTTAAGAAATGGTTAATTTTGGCTATTATGAGGTATTTCAAACATATTTCAAACACAATCATGCTGGTCTGATGCCTCAAGCAAAGCAATGTATACTTATTAGAGTCTTTGCCAGTGTCAGAATAGAATATACCCTCGGCTATAAGAAAATTGATTTTCCCCCTGTAAGTTTGTCATTCGATACTATATTTAACTTCCCATTGATCAAAAATAGGTATATTTACTTTCTGCATCCAGTTCTTCAAAAACATAAATAACTTTTCATTTGATGACTAATTTAAATCATGTCCAATTAAGTGATTTCAAGGATACCTTTGCTATTGATCATGTATTATCATAAAATATTAATTAATTATTTATGTCAATATGGTACTTGAGATTTTTAAAAATATAAATCTCATAATTAATAAAAAAATGACTAACATCTGTTTAAGACCAGTTTCTGGCTTTCCTGAAAGTAAGAGATTAGAAGAGGTTATATCACTTTTAGATGGCATCTATTTATGGGATTTAAGAGGGAACAACTCCAAGTAGAAAACAGTTTATCACTTTTAAAGTTTGACTTACCACTACAAGCGAGCATCATTATAACCTCCCACTAAGTTTTCTCATTGGTCTCTCTTTGTCCTTGGATGCTCCTGTCAACTAGGGGCTTCAAGGTCACCATTTACACTTATGAAACTGCTGAACCCTCTTTTACTGTTTTAGACCTGGAAAGCACAGAGAAATTGTGTTAGCTTCCTAGGGCTGCTGTAACAAATTGCTACAAAATGAGTGGCTTTAAACAACAGAAATTTGTCCTCTCACAGTTATGAAGGCGAGAAGTCCAAAATCAAGGTACAGCAGGGCCACAATTCCTCTGAAGACCCTAGGTGAGAATTTTTCTTGCCTCTTCCACTGTTTGGTGGCCCCCAGTGTCCCTTGGCTTTTGTCAGCATAACTTCAAACTCTGCTTCCATCTTCACATGGCCTTCCCTTCTGTGTGTGTCTCTGTTCTCTCCTCTTCTTATAAGAACACCTTATAAATGTCCTTATAAGGTGTCCTTATAAGGATTTGGGGCTCACCTTAAATCTAAGATGATTTCATCTCAAGATCTTTAACTAGTTATATCTGCAAAGACCCCATTTCCCAATAATATCAGATTCTGAGGTCCCAGGTAGGTAGACATGAAAATTTGGAGGACATATTCAACATACTATAGAGTGTAACTTAAAGTTTCTGTAGTAAATAACTATGGAAGGCTTATTTACACACTCACACATTAATCCTTTCTCTCCTCTGTAGTTGACAAAGTTTATCTGTTCAGCATTTGTAGAATACTTGCTGCCTTAAAACCTTGGCATTTTTTATGGATGTAGTTGAATTATGAGTCATTTTCTTTCATATTATTAAACTACTGAAACTTCATTTTCATTATAGATGCTAAACTTAAGGCATAGAACAGGTGATCAGCAGGGTTACAGTTACTCCACAGATGCAGTGCAAAATTAAAAACTGACTTTGATATCATACAACGTTTCTGTGAATCCATGTGTGTTGAGATACAAAATGTACTTTTATAGTCCATGGTATTTTCAAATAACTTTACTCATGACCTAAGTTATGAGTTACACAATTTTTTCATAATGATCTCCAGATATTATAAGCCAAGTATGCACCTGAAATTTCATGTCATAGAGTGACAAAAGCATTGTGCTAAATAATAGTTTGTTGAAACCATGTGATAATCTTTATATTTAGCATAGGCAAGGTCTTTATTAGACAGTTATGAATCTGGCTGTATATAAAAATACACCTCCATTAAGTGGTAACTGGAAGTCATGAGTATCCAGGACCAGACTGAGAAAGCAAGGCTCAGCTCAGAGAAGTTAACTTCTAACTTTATAGAGCCAGTAAGTGGCTGAGACAGAATTTAAGCTCAGCCCTATTCAAGTAAAATACCTGCATTCTTTCTACTTCTCCCAAGTTGATTTCTAAAGTGTTGAAATGTTTTTATGTTGAAAATGTAAGTAAGGAGTATTATTAGGGTGACAGTAAATAGAGGCAGTGGAGAGTAAAGACAGTCCAAAAAGAATTGGAATAGAATTAGCAACATTTGTTGGTACTTTCCACCTCACGATTGTGGGATATTACAAGTGTGTTTTCTTTACGAATACTCAGTAAGCCAACAATTTGAATTTTAAAAATAGATAATTAGTAATTATATGAATTATGACCTATCTTATCTACTGAACAATTCCTATAAGTTGGAGCTTGTCTGGTGCACTTCTCTTCTGGATAATATAATTGTATGCTCATAAGACAGAAGAAATTAGAAATAGGTATTAGATATCCCTGCCAAAAAAAAAAATAAAGATTAAATAGAAATGAAAATTAAATAATCTCTGAAATAGTAATACAGTTAAATGTGAAAATGATTTTGATTTACAAAATTATGATTTGCAACCAAAATATATTAATTGAATTAACCTATTCTGATTTGTCTTGTTCCTGTTGCTATAAGAACCAAAGATAAGAAACTATCCTTTCGCTAAATTGCACATTACTCTCTGGTATGGATCACTCTTACACTGTGGTGAAAGTCAGACCTAGTTCCAGACACTGGAGATACAGCAAGTATCTTGCTGTCTCTGAACAGCAAGACTAAGATACTGTAACTCATGGAGTTAACATGGCAGTAGGCTGGGAGTGTGTGTGTATGGGAGGAGACAATAAACAAATTAACAAATACATAAATAAGATATGTTTAGAAAGTGGTGTAGGCTATTTAGAAAGTGCAGCAGAAAAAATAGGAATGGCTCAGGGGGGTGGAGAGTGGTCATTGGTGGACTATCTATGGAAATAATGCTTGAACTAAGAGTGGAAAAATATGAAAATATTTTTGATGAATAATATGAAGGAGCCAGTCAAGGAAAGATCTGGAGTACAAGAAATTTTATCTCTATATTCTTACAGGTTGTGCCCCCAAGGTGTGTGTGTATTAGAGTAGGGAAGTAAGGGGATTCATGTCCTGTCTGTTAGCTATTAACAATGTACAATTAGGAGGTTTGCTTCAAGGGCATCCAGTTGACCCTCCTCTTCATCGTGATAGTAAACACAGCAAAAATAAGCATTCAGGGATGGATTAAAGAAGCTTAATTATATCTTCTAAAATTTTACAGACTTCTTATTTGTGAAAGCCAAAGTTAGTTAGGCCACAAAGAGAGGGACTGGATTTATTGTTACTCTTAGCTGCCCTTATCAATTCCATTGCCCACTTTGATGCCAAGGATTGGTAGAGGAGCCACAGGAATTCTTGAACAATCATTTCTCTCTTTGGCAAATCATCTTTTCTAGGAGTAATATCATTCCTTTTCTTCTTTTTCTGTATATCAAGGCTTTAAATGAAAATGGAAGGTCAAACAGAATTTCCTTAGATTTAATTTTTTTTTAATAGTCTCATACGAGGTCAAGATTTAACATAGAACTTTTTAGGAATATGTAGTTATCTTTCCATTTGAATTGAACACAAGAAATCTGTTCTTCTCATCTCTACTTTCATTCTCAAGCAGAAGTTTCTCCAAATACCTCATTCAAAATTAAATTGTTTTCCATAACTAGACAAGGACGTGTGGTGGTAAATTACTGAAACTGATGAGATTTGATTGAATTTTCCCGAGTTTAAATGTCTAATCAACATTGTACTCACGGCATTATTATTTTCCCATTGCTTGCTGCTATAACAGATGACAGTATTACCAGGACTCAGGATGATACCATATGAAAAAAATGCACAAAGAAGCACACACTCTATTGTGAACATTTGAAAAATAGAGCCAAATAACATTTTCAGAAATGGTTTTTAGAAGAAAGCGTTTAAATTTTTTTTCTGAGTAGAGAAACTAAAAATTTCTCAATATAATTTTTGCTAGGCTTTAACTGCATTCTTATTTATAAACCAAACTGTGGTATGATTGATAACACAACACTGTTAACAGTTATAACATTGAGTATTACCACAGAAATTCCCATAATTCTGTTCTTATCACAATAATGGAAATCAAAAATGAAGGCAAGAACTACTTTTTTTTCTCAGAAATACTACAGTGCACAATTTTCACTATGTAACTTAGGTAACCATACAATTTGTCATCCAACCATGACTGAGATATTTGACTTTTAAAAACAACTATCCAAGTGTCAAGAATATTAAGCCACAATGGAAGAAGGCCATTATCATACTGAAGCTTCAAATACCACAAATTAAAAAGATACAGAGTACTTTTTATAACTTGTAAGCATGAACTATAATGTTATAGAATATCACAAAGTGTTCAAGAGTGTTTGTGATAAAATATATCTGAATTATAAACCAATTTTGACCTTTTGTTCTACTCAAGTTGTATATTTGAGAGCATATATCAAGAATAGGTTCAAGAAAACTCCAGGGCCAATACTAAAAGTTGGCAATGAATTAATTATATAAGAAATATATTTCTGATCAGTCTTGTTTGGCATGTTTCAACACCTGTGCAGAGCTAAACTGTGAAGACCTAGAAGCACTACTTGTACCATGAGTGTAGTATTTAAGATAATGTTTAGTTTTTTCAGCTTATCAAGATTTTCATCATAATACATTGTTTTCTATTGTCATAAAGACATGACTACAGTCTGTTTACAAAGTACCAAATAGAGCTTTGTTCACTGTAGTAACTACAGATGCTCAAAATAGATATTTAAATCTCAAACATATTTTTCCACTGTTCTGTATTGGATTATTAAGATCTAAAAGTATAAACTGTTAGAACTATAAGAAAATTTGCATTATCTTTTTAGTATAATTCAATTATTTTACATATGCAGAAATGGAAACATAGTGAAGTTGAATAGGACTAGACAAGTGCAGAGTGAAGAACTCAGCAATGCAGTACTCTTTCCATTTTCACCATTTTTACTTCACTTTTCACCATCTACCACAATTTTTTTTTGCTATTTTTATTTTTAAAATACATACACATAGTGAAAATTTTTTAAAATAAAATGGTACACAAAGATGTAAAATGGAAAGTACGTTTTTACCAACTTATAGTACTATTATTAGAGATAGACAGTTTCAAGTGTACATGTACAAAAACGTACCTATATACCTACATTTTAAAAATGAGCAGGAATCACACCATTCAAGTTTTCTTTGTATTTCGTTTTCTTTTTAATACTATGTCTTAGAGATTTTATAGAATTTATATTGTAATATATTATGCTATATCATCTTTTTTTTTAACATCTTTATTGGAGTATAATTGCTCTAAAACGGTGTTAGTTTCTGCTTTACAACAAAATGAATCAGTTATACATATACATATGTTCCCATATCTCTTCCCTCTTGCGTCTCCCTCCCTCCCACCCTCCCTATCCCAGCTCTCTAGGTGGTCACAAAGCACCGAGCTGATCTCCCTGTGCTATGTGGCTGCTTCCCACTAGCTACCTACCTTATGTTTGGTAGTGTATATATGTCCACGCCTCTCTCTCGCTTTGTCACAGCTTACCCTTCCCCCTCCCCATATCCTCAAGTCCATTCTCTAGTAGGTCTGGGCCTTTATTCCTGTCTTACCCCTAGGTTCTTCATGACTTTTTTTTTTCCTTAAATTCCATATATATGTGTTAGCATACGGTATTTGTCTCTCTCTTTCTGACTTACTTCACTCCGTATGACAGACTCTAGGTCTGTCCACCTCATTGTAAATAGTTCAATTTCATTTCTTTTTATGGCTGAGTAATATTCCATTGTATATATGTGCCACATCTTCTTTATCCATTCATCTGATGATGGACACTTAGGTTGTTTCCATCTCTGGGCTATTGTAAATAGAGCTGCAATGAACATTTTGGTACATGACTCTTTATGAATTATGGTTTTCTCAGGGTATATGCCCAGTAGTGGGATTCCTGGGTCATATGGTAGTTCTATTTGTAGTTTTCTAAGGAACCTCCATACTGTTCTCCACAGTGGCTGTATCAATTTACATTCTCACCAACAGTGCAAGAGGGTTCCCTTTTCTCCACACCCTCGCCAGCATTTATTGTTTCTAGATTTTATGATGACGGCCATTCTGACTGGTGTGAGATGATATCTCATTGTAGTTTTGATTTTCATTTCTCCAATGATTAGTGATGTTGAGCATCCTTTCATGTGTTTGTTGGCAGTCCATATATCTTCTTTGGAGAAATGTCTATTTAGGTCTTCTGCCCATTTTTGGACTGGGTTGTTTGGTTTTTTGTTACTGAGCTGCATGAGCTGCTTATAAATTTTGGATATTAATCCTTTGTCAGTTGCTTCATTTGCAAATATTTTCTCCCATTCTGAGGGTTGTCTTTTGGTCTTGTTTATGGTTTCCTTTGCTGTGCAAAAGCTTTGAAGTTTCATTAGGTCCCATTTGTTTATTTTTGTTTTTATTTCCATTTCTCTAGGAGGTGGGTCAAAAAGGATCTTGCTGTGATTTATGTCATAGAGTGTACTGCCTATGTTTTCCTCTAAGACTTTTATAGTTTCTGGCCTTACATTTAGGTCTTTAATCCATTTTGAGCTTATTTTTGTGTATGGTGTTAGGTAGTGATCTAATTTCATACTTTTACATGTACCTGTCCAGTTTTCCCAGCACCACTTATTGAAGAGGCTGTCCTTTCTCCACTGTACATTCCTGCCTCCTTTATCAAAGATAAGGTATAGCTTCCTAATATTTCCATTTTATGAGTGTAGCAAAATGTATTTAACCATGGTCTAATTTATGGACACTTGGTTATTTTTAATTTCTTCTCTCTTCAAAAACTATTACAATAAACAGCCTTCTAAGTATATCTTGTATTTATTCTAATGTATACATAGTATAATTTCCTATGTACACTTGTATAATTAAAATTTTGATAGCTTTTAAAAATCTTCCTTTAAAAACATTGTACTAATACATACTTCTAATAACTGTGTATGAGAATACCTACTTTCTTAAGTGTTACCAATACTTGGCTTTAACAAATTTTGTGTTCTAGTTTGAAAAGTGAAAATGATATTTAATCACTGCATTGATTTGCATTTATTTATTTATGAGTTGGACTAAACACCATTTTAAAATTTTGCTATTTGTATTTCTTTTTCCGTGAGTGGCTGTTAAATACTTTCCATTTTTGCTGTAGGTTTTTTTTTTCTTTTTCATCTTCTATTGATTGATTGATTTGTATAACCTCTTTGTATATGGAAAATAACACTTTTTTGTAATAGGTTTTAAAATATTTCTCAGTTTTTTATTTTGCTTTTTGACTTTCGTTATGTTTTTTTTATGTAGCTGCATTTATCAATCATTTCCTTTATAATGTAGACTATTCAATACAAATTACCCATATTTTCTTCTAGTACATTTGTGATTTGGTCTTTTTGAATATTTATAGGTTTAATTCAATGAAAATTTATTTTTGTACACTATATATATATATATTTTTAAATTATTAACACATTTTGGGGAAATTTATTAAACAATTTTTATTTTATCACTTGAAAAAACAGACTTTTTTTTTGTCCCTTGAGTTCCTTAGGAAGGCAGAGATCAGCAGTAACGTAAAAAATAACTGGTAGAATGAGAACTGAAATGTCAAAATTGACATATTTTTCTTTATTTATCAGTCACTGATGTCTATTGTTTATGACATAGGAAAATCCCAAGAAACTTTTTTACTTATGAGACTAAATTATTATATTTTGATAATCTAAGCAATGATTAAATCAGTGAAAGCATCATAGAATAAATCAAACCCCTAGCGAGATACCTTTAACAGCAATTTCAGTTCATATGGCAACGTTAATTTTACTTACTTAAGAAAAGTACTTACTTATCAGTAAGATCTATAACTGTACAAATAAAATAAAAATGTGAACATTCTAATTTTAGCAGGACGCAGTAGCCAGGTGATGAAAAGTTCCTTGAAAAGTTCACTTCAAGTCATCATCATTACTAAAACGCAATTACTTTGTATGGTTTTTCTAAGCTTGAAAAGCAGCCTGGAGACTCTAAGAGTTCTGTTAGCTGACATCTTTGTAAGGTTTGTAAATAAGTAAAGTAGCCATTTAGTTAGAAAGTTGAATATTTACCAATAAGAGAACATTATTCAGTTTAACATCTATTATATTTATGGCTGGAATTGACCTGGAGAGAATTAAGGACAGATGAAATGTGAATCTAAGTGAGGGAGAGGAATCGAGAAATGCGATTTAGCTTTTTCCTATCCTTCACTTGATTTTTAATAGAATATTCATTTTTGCTATTATAAAAGTAACACACCATCATAGTAAAACTATTTGGAAAACACAAAAAGGTAGAAAGAAGACAATAAAACCACCCTTGATGTTATTATTACCACTTAGAAAAAATCATTATTAACATTTTGATGTGTGTATGTTATGTATGCATGCAAAATACATAAGATTATACTCTTTGCATGATTGTGGATTCTGATTTTTCAACTAGCTATATGTTATGAACATTTGTTTCTGTTAATAAATAATTTTTCTCTGGCATGATTTTTTTTTATTGATTATATAGTATCCCATACAATGGATGTGTTAAAATAATTTAGCCAATCTCTTGTTCTTGGACATGTAAGTTGCTTCCAGTTTTTTTCTATTACAAATAACCTGTTGATTAATATCATTGTGTGCACATTCTTATGAACATCTCTGATTATGTCCTTAGGACAAGTTATTACAAGTAGAATAGCTGAGTCAAAGATATACACATTTTTCAAGCTTTTCATGCATCTAGCTATACCACTTACGCATTGCTGTGACTTTACCAGCAGTCTCATGGAGTGTCTGTTTGTTCATATCCTATCAGTTCTTGGTATATAACTTGATATGGCTCACAGGAAAGCTATTCAGTGGTCTGGGAAGTATGAGTACAAAGAGGTGGGAGGAGGTAAAGCAGGGGTAAGAGTCTTTTTTGTCGAGGAGGTGTCGTAGGCTGCTGCAGGCTACGGAGAGCAGCTTTCTCCAAAGCAAACTTGCACTTTTAGAGGTGGCTCAGACTCTGCATGTTAACTTGCCACAGTTCTGATGTCCCTATTTGCTTTGAGGCCGTGGCCCAACCCTCAGGCACAGTGATTGAGACCACTTACTCATACTAATGATTGCACACAGAAAATACATAAAAGATTTGTAATCATTACTCAATATATTTTGCTCCTCAAGTGTCATGAAACATTCAGGGTATATTAACTGGCAAATGCACACCTGGAGTACCTTACTGAGCTTTAGAAACTGCTAATTTAAAAAAATCAAATGTTTACTTTTGAGGAAAAAATCAGTTTTGGATTTTGAGCATATACATCATCTTTCATTTTGGCCCAATTAACCCAGCAGGTGTGTGCAAATTAGGTCACTACTTTGTCACCGTGGTAACATGCTTTGGGGAGGTGGATCTTAACCACCTCCAGCACAGGTGACATTGGCTGAGTTAGTATTAAGAGATGCTTTACAAACAAGGCAGAATTTAATACGTTAGAGTGTAGAAAATAGGGCTGATGCTGGGTACCAGCAGATAATATTCCATGACATGAAAATAAGTACTACCTCAAATTTATATTAACTAGAGAGATCCAATGAGCCTCAGAAATAGAACTTTCAAGTGAAACTTATAATCTCTGAAAGGACAGTAAAACTTACTGATGATCACTCGTGAGGTGACTGTCTGATTCCCTCGTGGAGTAAGGAGTTTAGAAGACCGAACCAGGTTTCCTGGAGTTTAAGGACGTTTTTAGAAGTAAGCCGTGATTTTCAGGGTGTCAACACCTTCCTGCCTATTTGTTCTAGTGACTAAAATCTAGTCAATACCTAAGGTTTTTAAAAGGACAGTGTCTAAACATTTCTTTTAAGTGCTATTTTTTATCATTTTTCATAATTGCTTATGGGTTAAGAAGTTGGCAGACGTGGTCTATGCCAGCACTCCAGCATTAATACAAGTCTCTAACTCAGGCGTCTTCTCACCAGGTGGAAAATCAGACATGCTTCAAGATTGCTGGTAGAGATTGTGCAATCTGTTGGACTGCTGAAGGTTCCAAATCATGTAGGCATTCTGCAACCCCACAGAGTGGTAGAATTTCTTCACTTATCACTGACAAGATCACACCTCTTTTGGTCATTAAAATTGTAAATATGCATTATCAGTTGCAGAAAACAGGCCAAATTAATGATATTAAATGTTATTTCCAAAGAAATGCCATCTCTCATGACCACTTTCAGCACTCAGTCACAAATGATATTTCCATCAAGCCTATGGGGCCAGTTCATATGTGGCTTTATGATTTTCAGTTTGCCCTATATCGTGCTTTATATTTGTATCACTTGTTACAATTTTGAGGTATTTTTGTATATCATATTTTATTTTTGTGATATTTTACACATGGGATTTCAAAGACTTGAATCCCTCTAGTGTTTAAATTCAGTTGACTGTGACCAGTGTTATTACTTATTTCTTGTGTTTTCAATAGTTAATATTTACAGAACGCCTGACCAGACTCTTCAAGATTGCTTCCCCTAATCTCCCTCTCTATGCATCAAGGATGAGAGGCTCATAGTAGAGCCAAGGTGACTTGTGACTTAGCCTGTGTCACAGAGTATGTGAATTCACTTTAAAATGAGAAGTTTGGAGATTTACAAAGGGAAAGCATTGCTAAGTGGAGAAACAGTTAACTCAAGTACTCTTTTACCTCTAATTTCTCTTTCACCAGCATATACTCCCTCCCTGTGTTCAAGACCTCCTTTCTCATCTACTCCTCAGTGGACACTGAAAAAAAAAAAAAAAAAACCTCTTTTAAAGAGCTGGTTCATAACATAAAAGCCTGAAGTCTCAGTTAAATCTGTTAACTTGCTAAGGGTAAGGGTATGTATTGTTCACTGGAGAACAGTAAGTATGCCATATTCTCCCCTGTTTGCTGGGGAACAAGGAGGGTGGCAGCACAAATTAGCATCAGAACAGAGCTTTATCACAGTGGAATCCCAGGTTGTTTTAGGTATAAGACTCAGAAACAAAAATATGTGAAGGGATTGAATCCATCAAATCTAATAAAGGAAATTATAGTATATTCAGGGAACTTGGACCCCTGAATTGTAGTAACCAAGCTGGGGAGGAAATGGGCAGTTAAACAAAGTAGTGCTGTATCTTTCTTTCATTGTTTGATGAAATAATTTTTGCCCCTTTTAACTGGTATGTTTTAAAAAAAAATAATAATAAAAGAGCCTGATATATCTGAAACAAAGAGCTTACACAGTCTCCCGAGCTGGTTGGTTTTTATACCTTCCTTTACTGATTATTGTCCTTCAGTACAATACAGAGCCATTTCTTTGTTCTCACAAGCTGGCAGTTAAATTGTATGTAAATGTATGCAAATTAGATGCTGTCTAATAAAGAGAGTCATTAGGTGGAAGAAATATTTAGTTTAGAAAAAAAAAAATGCAGGTGTATTGTGTAAAAGAAAATGTAAGGCTACAAAAAGCCCAAACTTTTGTGGACAGTTATAAAAAAAAACACATTAAAATAGATTTTAAAAGACTTACGTCTTCCTGACCTTTCCTTTGTGCTTATATATATGTGTGTGTTTTTAAAATATTTACATATAAAACTAGAGGATTGGCTTCTTTCCCAGAATTACTGGAAGCACCTTCACCAGGAACATTTGGACTTGAATAATCTCCACAGCAGCATTTTCTTTCTTGAATTAAACGAATTGTAAAATGGGTGATTGGCCCAGAAATACTGTTTATTTGGGTTCCTTTCCTTTAGGTCTATAGAAGCTTAGTGGCTCCATGGTGGGTACCTTGCAATTGATCATCTTGGCTACTTTAAGGTTCCCCTTCCATACTTCTCCACCCCAGCCTCTTAAAGACTGCCACAGGCTCCTTAAAAGTGGTGTATACTATAAGCTCCTTGAGAGGAACCCACAGTTCCTTTTGAACTTCATCAATGCTATATTAAATGTTTAGCATAATGCCTGGCACTTGGTAAGCGCTCACATTTATTTTTGAATGACTAAGTGAATGATTGAGTTGATAAATAAATGAAACATAATATCACATACATTAAATATTTTAATGGTCAGTAAAGTGGTTATGGGTATGTCAATACCTTTGTAGTCTCCAGAAAACAGTTAGTGAAGCAATTCCTCAGGTTCGCATATAGCAGTTGTATGATAAGTGTGTAGTGAAAAAAAATACTTTCCTGTCCAGTTTTCTCAAGTAACAAATGTGTTGAGTGCTTACCACGTGCATCACTTCTTGTGGCAGCTATTTTGGGGGCAAAGATAAGTAAACAGAGCAGTTTCTTTCTAGGAGCTCCTAGTTTCTAGAGGAATCAACCGTACACATACTTAACACATAGCAAATTGTACAAAGTAGAGTTACAGATACAATATTACGAGAGCATGAGAGAGAAAGAGAGAAATTCTGATTAAAGAGGGTCTGAGTTGGTTTCTTGGAGGAAGGTGGAACTGAAGTAATAAGGCTTGAAAGTCATGAGGAGCAGATGATTGTCTATGGTGGGGTGGAGAAAAGCAGAGTTGCAGAATTCTCTAAGTTGCAATCCCAAGCTAATAGAAATATACTAGATTTTCTTCTATTCTTTTATGAATTTGCAGCAACAGCTTGATTTTAACCTCTGTGGAAACACAAATGAGGCCTGTGATGGATACAATAATGACTAAAGTTAAATTATAATTCCAAGTCAAAATTTAATCACATTTAGCCATTAAATAGGAAATAAGATAAAGTATGCAAAAGACTTTATAACTTTTTAATTCTAAGGTATTAAAAATATAAAATTTTATTATTATTCATAATGTGTAAGGTTTCCATGATATGAAATAAAATTTAGGGAATAAGAGGTTTAGGGACAGAATGGAATACCTCATGTATGTCTTATACCTTATAGTTTGCAAAGTATCTTTCTGAATTAGTCTTATTTTATTTTCATAACAACTCTTAAGGTTGTAGAACTGGCATTATTATTTACATTTTACAAGTGAGGAAACTGAAGTTCTGAGAAGTTAAATGACTTAGCCAAGGTCACACAGTAAGTGTCAGAGCCAGATTTTCCTGACAGATTGTCCAGTTCTTTTTGTATACCTCATTATTACCGAGAAACAGTGTATGGGAGAATTATATAGCTAGAGAATCAGCATACATCTTGGTTCCAATTTTGTTCCAAATATTTTTCATTGATTTGGTTTTATATCCACATTTTCTCCATTTTGGCATGGGTAAAATATGCAAGACTAAAACTGAGGGGGGCATGCATGGACAAGAACTGATTACTTTGGTAACTGATAGGGATAGGAAAAATAATAACGGGTCTATGGATTGAAAGCATTTTGATTTATTTTCTTGACTTTTGAGTTAAAGAAAAGATTTCAACGTGAAGGTGCAAAATATGCTGCACTGAACTCATTTTGGAGGTAACCAAAGGGCTGTGGGACTAACAGCTTTTGATATTACTTAGTGCTTATTATTGTTATTATTATTATTTCTTTTTAATTATGCAAAGTGCTAATCAGTTTGATTATGCACAGTGCTAATCAGGTTAATTATGCAAAGTGCTAATCAGTTCTTCTTGAAGCACACGAGGAGAGCAGAGGTGCTGGCGGTGAATGGCGTAAGCTAGATGGGGGTAGTCACGGCAGTCATTCCTTATTAAGACAGGAGTAGACAAGATAGCAACGGGAATTTATCCACAAAAATAACGAGAAAAAGAAAGATAACTGAGCACAGGAAAGATTGTGGTTTTGGCAGGATGGTGCTTACTCATAGAAAGCTGTTTTTTCCCCCTGTTGCATAGTTTGGTTAGATAGTCTCTGCTATATTTTGAAGGCACTCATTTGAGGCCAAAAAGACTGCAGAGGGAAAGAAACAGAGTATTGTATAGCTAGACAAGTTGTCAAAACAACTTATTGTAGTTGGCAAGCACCAATTCCTGGGAAGACAGTAGAGGAAGTAGAATCTAATAGACCTATACATGAAAGAGGACATCAATAAAGAGAATTGAAAAATTAAGGGAGTGCCATTCTGATAAAATAAACAGGGCCATCTCACCGCTGTATTGTTATTGGGATGGCTGTCTGTGTAGCATATTTCCTGAGGTGAACTGAGGGTTTCTTGGTGCTGGCAGTGGTCTCTATTGAGAGTGGTGATAACGAATATGACAATAAGGGTTTTATGTAATAGCTCCTAGTTGGATCAGCTTTGTTGCTGCTGAAATCAAAGTGAATTTTAATATTAACTTGTAGGTCTGTGCTTATTAAGCTGGGTGACTTCCTGTGAAGATGAGTTTATAGTAATATGTTCATATGTTTTTATAGAACAATGACCCTGGAGCTCCCTTAGGAAAGCCCTTTTATTCAGTCTTCCTGTTCTATTCTGTGGTTTGATAAGCTATCAATGAAATGCTCTGATACCTACTTGTTTGAATATATTCAAAGAGAAGAAAGCATTTCAGGATTACTAAGTGAATAGTAATTTTTTTAAAAAAAATGGTTTTAGTCCATGTAACTTTCCTTTAGTCTGGAATTTGATCAGGACATTTATGTCACTTATATGAGGGTCCGCTTCCCCTTTATAACCTGACAAACAGAGTGTTTATTTACCTTTTAGTCCTCTGTCTAAGCACAACTCATCTTCACAAATGCCTGTAGTGAGCTTAATTTCTAGAAATGTCCAAATAATGGTAAGAATGCTGCAGAGGCAAAGTCATTGGTGATGTCTTCAGAATAGATGTATTAATGAGGTGTTTGTCCAGGCAGCATTGGTACCTGCAATAGAGACAAGCTTTCAGTTTTCATTTTTCCTTTAACCAAGATCAATTTCATTTTAAAATATGAAGAGAATGACATAAATCTTTGGTTTCCAAGGAGTGTCTGGAAAGGAATAGATTGTTAGAGGACAGCACCCACAAACTGAGAAAGCCTGTTGGGGGCCCTTCGAAACCTTGGCTGGAAAATTCCGTTACAAGCCATCCTTCTGCTCAGCTTCATTGGAACAGGGTTTTATAAATGAAACATTGCTTCTGTATTTCCCACCCCACCAATCGAAGATAAGATTGAAATATTCATATTACCACTTTATCAAAATCTATTGCATCATTTATTGATAAGTTTTAAAAAATTTCTTAATGGTTCTACCCAAAGGACACCTTGCAAATTTAATTTATTGGTGGTACACTAAACTCTTGATTCCTGATAAAGGCATTCGAACAGTACCATTTATGTCCTAGATAATGGAGGTACAATTAGCCAAAAAAGAGACAAAATGCCTGGCATTCTAGAGCTCACCTACACAAGATGAGATGGTATTTTTCTCATGATCTTCAGCCTTAGGAGCAAAGAGTTTGTACTTTATTTCTTCTTAGAACTTCTCTCCTTAGTAACCTATATAATTCAACTAGTTGGTCTTAGTATCTTCAATATTTACAAAATAAGAGTCTGGACTACAAGATTTCCAAGGTATCTCCATCTCAAACATGCTATGCTAAAGCATATTAGCTGATTATACTATAAATGTATTAGCTGATTATACTATTACCATACTAAGAGCCTTAGGATAATAGAAAGTGTTTCTTAGGCTTTGGTCTTTGAGGAAATAAAATAATTTTTGGCTAATTCTATGGACACAGCCTCCTTGGATTTAGGCCAATATTGAATGTATAAAGGGTGGACTTTGGAATCGGTCCTGAGTTTGAATGCTGGCTCTTCCAGTTTTTATCTCAGCAAATCATAACTGCTTTGAGCCTCTGTTTCTTCATAGTTCCTACCTCAGAGGATGACTATGAGTATTAGTTCAAATAAACTCTAAATCACTGAACTCAATGCTCAGTGGCACACTGGAGCATAGCTTTGCTCCATAGTCAGTCCCATTTACATTTCTGGCAACTGTAGTCCTTCTGGCTCTTGCTACCAAAAATATCTTGAACTAATTCAACTTCCTTTCCCCAAGCTGCTTTTTCCTGCATTAAGCCTTTACTTCAGGACTTTGGCAACTTAGGACTTGGGAATGGGAAACAACTTGAAAAGTGATTATGTCTGGGGAAGGGTGGAGAGCTCTTCATAAAGTGCCAGAATTTCACTAGAGTAAGAGGGAAAAAATAGAGATGAAAAGGAAAATAAACAGGGAAGAAGGGGAAATGCTTGTTGGAAATAGATGGGATGGAGAGAGGTCTGGGCTGGTAGGTGAAAGGAAGAGTAGAGAGAGATTCTGAGGCCCAGGTGCTGTCCATTACCAATGTGGCCAAGACAGAGAAAAGGGATTCTTCTCTTCCTCTTTTTGGTATTTTCTTGAGAAACTGAACAAAAATTGAAATTGTTTTTAGTATGCTCTTTCTGCTTGGCTACTGTTTCTTTGGATCAAAACTAGGTATAATCTGGACCACAGCTTTGTTCCTACCTTCCCACCTCCATCACCAACACAACACAGTGAAGAAGTGAGGCTCAGAATTGTTCCAGTGTTTCATAAATCGTCTTTAGACTTCTTTTGTGATTTCTGCTCTCTTCATCTGTTGTTCTTGATGTTAAGTTTAACCCCATAAATGTATAGGAGTGATGGCCAACCAGATGTGATTCATACCAGACAGCAGTCACCTCATATGGCCTAATTACTAGTGCATGTCACTTACATGCTGACTTTAATTCATGTGTTTATACTTGTTAGGGGTCAGATTTGCAAAGCAATTTTATACTAGTCACAACAAATTTGTGCTTAGTTTCAGAGGAAGAAACTCTACATTTTAGGCATTATTATGTTTTAGAATAATCTTTGGAGGATTAGATAGCCAATTAATCAAGATGCCTGTAAGAAATGTTAGCAAATAAACAATATCCAGTAAAATACTATTAGTCATTGTTGTTATTTAGGAATTAAGTGTAGTTCAACCAGGGTAATTGTTGAGTCATGAAATTGTTCTCTGTAAGATTAACCACTGACATACGTAGATGTGCTTCAATTGGTGTGTCTGGGAACTTGTTGCCACCCCAGGGCTGGGATTTCAAGGGCTACGTGAACACTTCCTGATGTAATTAATACACTTTTTATAAGGTGGATTTTATACATTATCTAATGTCCATTTTAGAAATTTCTCTTGTTTTTATTTTTGGCATAAAAAAGGAATTCATAAATTTACATTTTATTTTTAAAAAAGGAATTCCCACTGGATTATGTAACATTAAGCATTTGGCTACAGAAAAATTAGAAAAGCTGTGGCCATCAGGAATAAATATTGGTAGTAGCACTGATGGAATTTCACACATGTAGTTAATGTGAGAAAAGTAGAAATACTTACATAGAACTTAGATAAGGACATCAGCTTTTTAATAAAAATATAAATGGAGGCATTTGTTATGAAAATGGTAGCCTTTGAAATTGGCTTCCTCCTTTCACATAAGAGGAAACACCTTAAGTCAGATGATTATTTTTTCTTTGATAAGAGTGAAAAATAATCAAGTCAATCAATACACATTTTATTATGAAAAATACTTGGAAGAATTCTATTGGTATAAGCTAATGCAAGATGACAATTCGTTTATTAAAAAGTGTTTTGAATGTCCTCTTCCATTGATCATGTGCAACTGGTATAAACAAGGATCCTGTGTATGGTAGAGGGCCTATATTTACATCCCTTTGCATACTTAGACATTCTTTAGCAGGACTAATTTATTGACAGTATTTCTCAGTCCTTTGTACAATTATAATGTGTACATCAACAGCAGCAACATTTGAAGGTAGGTTCTGTTAATGTAGCCAGAAGAATATTAAAAAATCATTGTATTGGTTTTGATTCATTGGGTGAAATAGGTTTGCTCCATGAGCTTTCCATTGCACAGGACAAAAATGCTATGGTCAGGAGACATGAAGGCAGCTGAAGAATCAAGAAAAGCTACATTGGTTTTGTTTGGGGAGCGCCTGGCTTCTCATCTGCTTGGGAAAGGAGCAGGCTTTATTGCCAGTTGCCAAGTGCTCTAATGCTGAGAAGTATGTCAGCTGTGGTTACTCTGGGGATTTTGGCGGTGATAAGCACTTTTTCTTGAGAAAAATCAGCATAGATGCCACACACTGGAATTGGAAGAATTGCTTTTATTTTCTATTTTCTTTAAAAAATCAAATTTGCTTTTCCTTCCTTTCCCAGCTGTTGCAGCTTCCTTGATTTTTAGCTCAGATGATGGGAGTAACACATGTTCACTGAAACCTAAAGGAAACCTAAAGGAAAGCTCATTTCTTTTCTTCTTATGTGAACCCCTTGAAGTCACGATACTGGCTAACCCTAACTGAATAATATATTCAGAAGGAAATTTGTCAGGGAGGAGTGTTCATGGGTGAAAACCACAGTGGGTGGAGGTAATTGAATCAGTAGTTCAAGGATATCAGTGTAAATGACATACAGTAGGAAACTTGAAATTGCCATCTCCAGGATGTTTTTAGCTGAAAACCTTGGAGACCTAACCTATTCCATGGAGAAGTCTTTTTATTCCTCATAATTTATAGCAGGGAACAAAATGCATATGTAGAAGTTGGATTGGCTGAATTAGTACACAGTAAGTCAGGCATTAAATAAACCTGACCTTTTCTGTTGATTCTTAAGGTCATATCTGTTCCCACTGAGTTTGCCCTCATGGTAAAGAACCAAAATTCCCTTCCAGGTCACCATAGGGGAGGATGAGAGTAGCTTTTATTCTTGATGTCCAGATCAAACTCGTTTCTCTACCATCTCTTATTTTACATAAAGAAACTAATCAGCTGACTTAGCTGCAGATTGTGTCTTAAAATTTGCCCCCTCCTTTCTTAAGAGCCTAGTGCCTACAGACTATCCTCCTCCTCTGGACCTATCTTTACTCTCATTATTGAAGGAGGCTTTGCCTTCCTGTAATTTCTTTTCTGTTGGCTTTTCTTGGGAAATCAATTTTAGAAACAATTACTGACTATTTCTGTATGACTGTTTCAGGCACTTTACATACTGTATTGGTCAGGATTCTCCAGAGAAAAAGAACCAATAGGATGTATAGATAGGTAGACAGGCAGACAGACAGATTTTTATCTATCTATATCTATCCATCTAGCTGTATATTTATACACACACATATACACATTTATTATAAGGAATTGGCTCACACAGTTATGACAACTGACAAGTCCCAAGATCTGAAGACAAGCTGGAGACCCAGGAGAACTAATGGGGTGGCTCCAGTACAGTCTGAAGGTGGGAACTAGGAGGGCTGATTGTATAGCTCTAATCCAAAGGCTGGTAGGTTCAAGGTTCAGGAAGAGCCAGTGTTTCAGCTCAAGTCCAAAGGCAGGAAAAACTAATGTCCCAGCTCAAAGGCAGGCAGGCAGGAGGAATTCCCTATTAATCCCAGGAGGCTTTGCCTTTTTATTCTATTCAGGCATTCAACTGATTGGATGGGGGCCACTCACATCAGGGAGAGCAATCTGCTTTACTCAGTCTATAGATTCCAATGTTAATATCATCCAAAAAACACCCCACAGACATACCTAGGATATGTTTGACCTAATATCTGTGTACCCTGTGTCCCAGTCAAGCTGACACATACAAGTAACCATCACACATGCTTTACCTCATTTAATCCTGACCAAAATACAGCCAAAAGCCCCGTGAGGTAAATACTGTTGGTTATTATCACCAAATTTAATGATTAAACATATTGGTTTCTGGAGTGAGGTTACCCTTTGTCAAATTCTGTCTCTACGACTTATAGTATAACAGTAGGCAAGTTACTTAACTTCAGTTTCCTCATCTCTAATTTGGGGATGATAATACTTCATGCCTTGTTGAGTTATTGTGAGAATTAAATGAGCTAATGCATGTAAAACACTTTGTTTTGATGACTAGGACATAGCTTACTACTCAATGAAGGCTAGCTACTTTTTATACACACAAAGAAATAAAGGCTCATAGAAGTTAAGATCCTTGGCCAAGCTCACACAGCCAGTAAGTGGTGAAAGTAGGATTTGAACTTATGCTGACTCCAAAATCATGTGTTTAGCCATTCCTCTCTACTGATCTCTGCTTTATTATTAATCAGTATAATAAGGCTAAGGCTATGGTATCAGACTCCATGGGTTCAAATCCTTACCAAAATACTTTAGGCAAGTTACTTAACTTCTCTGTACCTTCGTTTCCTCATCTTTAAAAGAGAAATAATAAAATGGTACCCTTCTCAGGGTAACATAGAATCAAATGATTTTTAGGGACACTGCCTTTATCTGTGAATTTTAAGTGATAGAATTTCAGGCACAGGAAGACTGTTGAGGAGAGATTTCTTCAGTTGCCCTCAAGTTATGCCACTTGATCCCTGGATAGGTAAGATTTATGAAATCTAGAGAAGTATTGAAAGACATTAGTGTATTCTTAATCACAGATAATCTTGTTTTGAAACAAATTTCTTAGAAAACTTTTTTGAGAGAGACTGTGAAAATAATGGTTTTTATTCAGAATAATTTTATGTATCCTCAAAATGAAGTTGAAACCAGTGGATGGGAGGTGGAGGGAAACCAAGGAGGAGGCCATTACAGGGTGAAAACCCGAGGGCCTCCTTTTGTGACTCTCTTGCCCATTTAATAGAAGCCATGAAAGATTCACTACCTGGGACCAAATATTTCCCTTTCCAGTACATAAGACAAGAAGACTCAGAATTTCAGAATGTTGTATCTGACTTTTCAACGGTCAACCAAAAGCAGCTGAAAAGGCGAGAGCCTTCAGAACTGTTTTCCTACATATGTATTTGTTTTTAGACAAATGTGTTTGTTTGAAGGTCTGAACACCATGGAAATGGGCACCATGGAAATGCATAGTTGGGGAGCAGAAGCCTTAGAAGTGTTGACTCAATCCTTAATCATTCTGTGTGATGGATTAAATCCCACATGCTTCAGTTTGCTGTGTGTGAGGTCTTTCAGCACAATTTGTAATAAATGGCAATCCTGTATGAAAGACACAAGAAACTTACTGATTTTTTTTTCAAGAGATTAAGGAGAGGTTGATTGTCATCTGGCTGTTGCTTGTAGAAAGAGAATTCCAGAGAAAAATCATACTGTGTGTCTTAACCCCCCCCCAAATGTGTATAAACACATGAAATCACGTTAAATTTAATATTAAAGGCAGCTTTCAGGGGGAAGCATAAAATCCATGTGCAGATAGAAGGGAGTGTGGAAATGAAGGGGAGAAATGTAGGGTTACTCTCATGTCTAAAAGTGATGGGAGAAATCATAAGCCAATTGCGTATCTTCTTCAACACTTATTCCTTACTTTATTTTAAAATTTAACTCTTGAAGCCATAGCTAGAAATCTGTCTTCCTTACCAAGTTTCTCCTTGAGTTACCTACCACCCATCTGCCTTCTGCAATTTGGAATCTTCTCAAAGTAGGCAGTAGTTGTGAAAACTATTGGAATCAGATGAAAGTTTTATGGTAAACGTCAGATGGAAATGTCCTTTCTGCTATACAATAGCAGTTACTTTATTATTACACCCTTTTTATTTTCATAGAATTATAAGGATTCTTTTTTTTTTTTTTTTTTTTTTGGCTATTGAGATGAACAACATTACTCAAAGAAAAAATACTTAAGAAATAGGAGACCAAGAGGGAAAATACAATTTTTGCCACAGCTAAAGAAATACGAAATAATAAGAAGTACAATATAATAAGAGATGAGAAATACTGAGGTTCAAGCAGACTGTTTTATTTAATTCCATTGAATTTTATTGGATCAAATTTGATAGAGACAATGTCAATGGACATGTGCAAGGAGATTGGTAGTGGAATGCCTGGGGCTGTTTTATCATTGACATGAACATGTATAAACAGAAAAAGAATGTTGAGTAATTCTGAATATAATAGTGATTTTTAGATATCAAATTTCAGTTTTTCAAATGCACAGACCCAGCAGGTTGAAGCAGAACTGTCACTTGAATCTAGTTCTTGATTTCAATATACTAAAAATCAAATACATCAATACCAAATTTTTTCTTTTCTTCCTTTGCAAACAAATGTTTAGTGTTTTCCCGGCGTTGCTGAACTCCTGGCTAAAATATATATTTCAGAAAGCTTAATTTTTGGAGGAGAAATATACCTTAAGTGGGCTGCTAGCAATGTTTAAACATCAAACTTAGATTGCCTTGGATTTCCTTGGTTTTCTTACAGAGTAAAACTTCCATAGCACAGCTGAAGAGTCAGCTTACAGCAGAAATATTTTCAAAAGCTTGATTTTGTGTCCTAAAAGTAAAGCCAAAAGAAATGAGATTGTTTTAAAAAAACTAAACATCTCTGGTGGATTATCAGAGTGAAATAAATTCAGTTATGCATACTCACCAACAAGCCATACTTTGGTCAGCTATGTTTTGAGAGAATCTGTGTAATAGGAACAGAGCTAGCACCCAAAGGTTGACCATAGATGATATCGCCAGCCTTTGTAGGGAGTTTGTAAGACCTTTTTATCTTCTAATATTCTGTGTACTTTTAAATTTCTTTTCATTGAAATGGCCTCATTCTTGATCTTATACATTAAGACTTGTATCTGGAGTCCAATTTTATGTAGTCCAAATGAAGCTCTAGAGTGTATTTGTATAGGTGAAGTTGAGAATTGACAATACGGGTAACTAAAATAGATAACTCAGACCTTTCAGAACTCACCCTGATGCCTAATTAACTTTTCAGACATTGATCAGATTGTCTAAGCAATTGTCAGCTAACCACCCACTTTATGGATACATATTTTAATTAATCAGTACACCTATATTTCTCTGTAGTTTTCTCATGGACATACAGAAAGAGACTGAATTGTCGAAGCACTGGCAAATTAAGTTGGTAAAATGGTAAATCCAAACAAACAGGAATCACTGGTTTATAAAAAATTCTTGACTCATAATTGCATATATACAAAGTTACCCTCCTCTCAGGTACATAAACAATAATTTAAGTTCCATAACGAAAAGACCTTGTATTTATTCCTAGAACACCTTATAATGCCTGACATATAGTATGTGTTCAATAAATATTTGTTAAATCAATGGATTCTATTGTATAGAGGCTCACTGCTACCCTAGATTTAGTTACACACCAGGTCAAATCAAATCTCTTCCTTTCTCCTCCACTTTTAAGAGTAAGCATTTAGAGCTTCCCTGGTGGCGCAGTGGTCGAGAGTCTGCCTGCCGATGCAGGGGACACGGTTCGTGCCCCGGTCCGGGAAGATCCCGCATGCCGCGGAGCGGCTGGCCCCGTGAGCCATGGCAGCTGAGCCTGCATGTTCAGAGCCTGTGCTCCGGCAACGGGAGAGGCCACAACAGTGAGAGGCCCGCGTACCGCAAAAAAAAAAAAAAAAAAAAAAAAAAAGAGTAAGCATTTATATAGGCTGCTTCTAACTTACAAACAGGTTGTGTTTAAAAATTCATACAGTTTAGTCATTTGGAACCAAGACTGCTTCTCTCATACATACATTTATTACGAGTACTGATTCAGCATTCACTCTCGCCCTGGCACAGTTCTAGGCTCGGGGAATACAGTGGTGAACAAGACACAATTCCCTATTTCCACTAGCTCTTAGAACAGTGCCTGGCACATAGCACATGCTCAATATTTGCTAACTACTATTCTTAAAGATTGACCCTACTATTTTCAGGGATGTTTATTCAGAGTCCTTAGTGTCTGAACTAAGCTATCAGCTTATTTCACTTACCAAAACAAATTTGAATGGAAGCACTGTGTAAGAAAAACCAGATGCTATTTTAGATATTTTCTTATATTATTTCATTACTCTTCCTTGAGCACCCACTTTCAAAAAGGAAAGATCTTGCTCTTTTTTTTCTTAATGTCCTTGCTAGGTGGTCTTGGCAAGTCATGGACCTGTCCATGTGATTCTCATCTGAAAATAATGAAGAAATGTTAAAATTCAAAGTCACATGGAGAACACAGCAGAACTTAGTAAATTAATGTTTGCATAGTGCTTAGAAATCTGAGGTTAAAATTGCTAAGGGAAATGTACAGAACTATTATTGCCACTAAAATTATGATAGACATTTTTTCCTCTAACAAAAAATACTTCATTTAATTGGTGTTTGTATTTTAAAAGTTATATGCAATCTTAAAGCAAATGTTCAATGTTTATCTAAAGGAAAAACAGAGATCATGTCATTTCATTATTATGTGATATAAAAAATTTCTAAGGAATCACTAGTTTCAGGTAAATAAATGGCACGTAAGACTTTATGACCTACCAGTCTGGATAGAAGGATGATTGCCTCTTCTTGCTTGAGTGACAGGTGGCAGGTTCAGTGAAATAGATTTCAAAGGTCTCCCGATTTATGCCTCTCTTCTCTAGCCGTTGTTGGCATGGAGTAAAGTAGCGATGCACTCCAATTCCAAGACTAAGGAGGATTTGGGGGCTTTTTGTTTGTTATTTTGGTGTGTGTGTGCCTGTGTCTTGTCAGGTCTTTTGTTAATTCCATCAATTCAGTGGTCTAACTAAAATGGCAGACAATAAACACCCTATAGCAACAGGCTGTGATTTCAAACTGGGTCTGAACATACTCTTCCTAGAAAAGTGACTCTTCCATGTTGACTTCATTCATTGTCTAGAGTGTGAAAGGTCATTGTATGATACCTTCTCTTATCAGCAGAAGATGGTATTTAAATTGTAAAATTTAAGAGAAAATATCTTAGCCCTAAGTTTTATTTATTTGAGAAATATATAGTGAACACCTACCATATGTTAGACACAGTTCTGGTCACTAGTGATGCTATGGGGAGTAAGATGAAAGTCTTTGGCTCACAAAGCTCATATTTTGGTGGGGAAGACACATAATAAGCAAATAAATATATAATTTCAGTAAAGAATAAATACTATGAAAAAATAAAGCAGGGTAGGGTAGAATGAAGGTGGCGAGCCATTTTAATCTGATGGTTGGTGTCGGTCTCCTGAAAAGGCGGTATTTGAGTAGAGATAAGAATAAAGAGAATGAAAATGCCAAGCTCTAGAGGAAGAACATTCCAGGCATAGGTAAAAAGATGTCCTCAGGCGCTGAGGTAACACTTAGCCAGTGTATGCCAAGAAAAAAAAGAACACTTTATGAACTTTGACAATCTTCAGAATCTTGAAGAGTCAGGTAGAGACTGGCCCATATGACGTACTCTTGTTTGCCTTGTACAACCTGTAGGCCTGGAGGACTTTAAGGCATCCTTACAATATAAATTCCAGTCTTAGATTTTAAGACATATTCATGATACTTTTGATTTTAGTAAAACCATAAAAGGAACAAATGCCTTCAGTCAGTGGCACAGGACTGAATCTATTCTCATAAGACTTCAAGTTTACTCCTCCAAAAGTGCTTGAAGAAGGAAGGCCACAAGACAGTTAAAGCACCACAGTGAGAGATGCAGGGTGACTGAGAGGGTAAGAAGAAAGATGAAAGCATAGCACTGTAGGTGTGACTTTATTTTCAGCCTCCTCCACTTAGAAAGCATCTGCCTTCACAATCACCTGTAGGTACTTCCTACCCACTGGTTTTACTGATCTTGTTAGATGCATGAGTATGAGAGGTGTCTGTTGTAATGTTGTTCTTTTTCTGGAAATTTCTGATTGTTCTGAAAATACTGACACTTCTTATATGACAGCAATCTTTCTTAAAACGTTTTATGAAAATAAAAAAAAAATTAAACAACAATTTTTGATGTATTTGGAGTTACTATCTCCTCAGTAGAGGTCTATGGAAAATCATTTTGTAAAACACATTATCAGATCCTAAATTTTCATAACTTCAGAATTTTGTATATTGGGTGTTTATTGTGACAGACACCTGTAGAAACAAATTATTCTCCCATACCTTCTTTGTTATTGGAACATGAAAGACACATTCGTCTCTTACCCTGTTTTGTCTGTAAAAGATAGTTTAAAGCCTCAGACTTGAATCTAGATATGTAGAACAGCAGGGGGGATGATGTCTATTAGTGACATTGTAGTTGTAAAGTAAGTCTGAACCTTTGCTTTATTTATGTACATACTCCACTGTCATTTATTTTGTGCCTTTACAAAAGTAATTGAAGAAATAGTTCTTCACTAGCTATTGCAGTCTTTTGTAAAAGACTACCTTTGTTAGGGTACATCACAAACTGCAGTGTGTAGTACTGGAGGCCATGATGGGAATGTTTGGAAATAGCTTGATCCCTGAAGGCTATTTATGGACTCTTAAGAAAAAAAAAGAGAATGCCATAAGAAGTAACCAAAAATTTTCCTCTAAATCAGCCTTTGGAGTAGTAAAAGCACACGGATTCTGAAACAAAAATATTTTTTCCTTACTCAAAGTTTACCACCACATCCCCCAAATTAAAGAAAAGAGGGAGGGAGGTGGAAGGGGAAAAGGGGGGAAAGGGAAGAAAAGGGAGAGAATGTTAAAAGGGAGAAATGGGAAAGAGAATGCGTCTCTTGGCATGTAAAATACTTCTATTAAAATCTGTAGACATTTTCTGTTTTTTTCAAATATTGTTTTGTTTCATTATGCAGTCTTGAAAGTTTAAAATTGACCGATTTACTGTAAGACACATTAAAGAAATGCAATTTCTATTTTTAATAAAGGTAGCTCATGTTTCATGTGAGATCACACCAGCCCTCCAATGTAATTAAGTGTATGGCTTTCTAATGCACTTCAAATACCCATGATGGGTAGTTAATAGAATTTTTTTAGGTAAGTGTTAGGACACCACAACTATAGTGAAACTATAGTGAGATGATGTAAAATAGATGCTACCAAGTAATGGAAATTACAAGATATTTTGGTCTAATTTGTCTAAAACTGTTCATGACAGAGAAATCTGTTTTAGCTGAATGTCCAAAGTGATAAAGGGCTGGTGTGTTTGAATGAAGAAAAAGTGTGTGAAGCAAAGACTGTACTTTGTAGGCTGTAGAACCTCTCTACACTGCACAGGTATTCCTAGAGAGCTCAAATGTAACCTTATGGGAGGGAGAGTGTACTTGAGGTTAGACTAGTAGCTCCTAAAGCAAATACGATGTCCCATGATTTCCTTTAACATCAGAAGAAGAAAAAAAATAACCCACAAGTAGAAACTGCAGGTGCTCCCTTTTTATTGCACCATGTAAAGAGAAAATGTAAAATGGACAAGCTTTTGACAATCATGTTCTCTTCATCAAGATGTTATTGTTATTTTAGTGAGTCCACTAAAGAGGATTATCTAGAGCTTCTTGTTTTTACTTCTTTGTGTACTTGATGAGTATGATTACCATTTTTACCTCATGTATTTAAACCCCTCTGCCATAATCCCATATTCTGCCTAAAAGCCATGTCTGTAGGAGCTGTTTCCCTTTCCCTGGAATAGTTTTTTGGGATATGACTGCATTTAAGCAGGTGCGGTAAATGCATTTTTGGCGATTTTCACTGTCGTGTGCAAGTGCAAAACATCTGACATAATTAAGCTGTGATTAATAGACTCTATTAGTAAAATAAGCTCGTTTTATGAATGACGACCTCACACCCATTCAACATAGCCTTTCTTTGACAAATGCACTGCATTCACTTATGTAGAACAGCATTGTATGCCTGGAAAGTGAATAAACATTTGCCAGGCTACCTTCCAGAGTTTTCCATTAACCATCTTCTAATTCCCTTCTTGTAGTGTGCAGAGGGAATCAATTTTATTTTTAAATGGAACAAAGGGACTGGCCTAATACCACAAGGGCCAGTGATTGTCAGAATCATGAGAAATCTTTAGTTAATTTTGGTCCTGAATTGTTCTTAGTCCTGTGTTTTTCTCACTTTAGAATTTAAAGCATCCTATTAAAAATGGCCACCATACAAGGGAGGAGGGAGTGAAGGAAAATAATAAAGAACAGTGGCAACTGAGTTGATGCTGTATAAATAAGCACATTTGCTGTGTCTCTTTTCTGCAGTTTTTATGTCCCACTGATGAGAGAACTGGTTTGAGATGTAAATTGCTTCCCTTTGATTGAACCAGGGAGGAGATGTCATGTAACTCATCTCATCAGCATAGAGCATTGTGCGCCTTTGGTGAATTACAGGATAACCCAGCTAGGAAGAATTCCTTAACCTCTCTCTGCAGCTCTGTTCCAGTGTTTAATTACCACTAAAGGGAAGTACTTCCCTTCTGTTCACCTGACTGCCTTCTGTGGTCTGAGCTCATTTCTTCTGATCTTGTCCTTAAATATTTTGTAAAGGATCACTGGAAAGTGCCATGGTTTTAACCACGTGTATCCTGTAAATTAGAATATAAAGTTGTGAGGAGGTTTTTTGTTTGCTTGCTTGTTTTAGGTGGAGAGTATTTAAAAGATTGCTTTGGAAAATGAGAAAGGGGATGAAGAAGTGACCTGGAGGTGACATTTTCCATAGTTTATCTCACTTGCCTAGATTTAGGATAAACCTGGAGGGGCAGCTCTACGTGAAACCGAGAACTGGGTAGGAGCAGAGGTAGAAGTGGCGGGGTAGGAGCTCCCCATGATATCCATGAGATTGTGTTCTCTATGAGCAAAGAATTAGTAACTGGATTTAAAACAAAAGAATTGGAAATAGGCCTGCAATCAATCTAGGCTGGTATCTCAACAAACCAGGGACTTTTTTTTTTTTTTGTAAGAAATTCAGGGCAGATATCACAGCCCTATCATGACAGCACGGCCTTTTCTTCCTCCCCTTCTATTAAGTCTACATTTCGAAGGTGGATGGTGCTGACTCATAAATTAAATTGGAGTAATACATACAGTGTATATATATTTCTGTCACTTTGTCTCAAATTAAACACGAACCTTCTCCCCTGACAAGATGATAGAAAAGTTAATTGCTCACCCTGGCTTTAAATTGGAATTTGAATTTGCAAAATGCTAAAGGTTTATGAGATCTAAATCATGAGGAGCTTAAATTACATTCCTGTGATAAAATATTAATAAATCAATTAAAACATAAGCCGAGTATAATATTACTTTTTTTTTGTAGGAACCTTGAACACAATAATTCATTAGGGTGTAGTGCAGTAACAATTATTGTATCTTTTTTTAATTTTCTTTTTATTAGTTTTTTTTTGATAAATACATCATCAGATAACATTCCACAGGGTGTATTATCATTGCCCCAATGTAGCATCCAGAAATTCTGTTGCACCCCTAAACAAGAGCTCACAGCCTAAATTATCTGCTGTTACTTATCCTTGTTAGCATTAGCTACTTCTTTTGCTGAAGGGGTATTTTCCTCTTGGGAACATCTGTTCAGTGCCAACTCTGCCATTCTGTGGTTTCTGAATCTCTCCTCTAAAATGGGCATACTCATAATATTACTACCTCAGAACTGGCACAAGAATCAAATTAGATAATGTATGTGGAAAACATTTGTAGTTGGTAAAGCACTGTAAAATGTTAATTATTACTATTATAAATTGGGAAATTTTGATCTCTAGGAGGACTCTTAGACATTACTTATTAACCAACCCCCTCATTTTAAATATGAAGGATCATAGGTCCAGAGAGGTTAAGCCACTTGTCTGATGTCACACAGCTAGATAGTGAAATTGCTCAAACTAAAATCAGGACTTCTAAATCCCAACTCAGAGTGTTTTCTACTCTCTACCCTAAACCCACAAAATTGCTAGGAAGGTCACATCAATTTTGTATGTTATTTACTCTCATTTACTCTCTCTATATTGTTTTCTCTTTGAAGCTATTTTTGGTTTATTTGTTTTTTGTTTTTTGGGTTTTTTTGACTGACAACAATAGTGACTTTAGGGAATAATTTTCTAAGGGGCCTAGTGACACAAACATTTATCCCTACAGCTGTCAGGAAGGGTTTCTTTTAGCTGAGGAGATACTGCCCTGTCCTGCTGCTCCCCAAATGATGGCACAGCAGTATGTCTTCCTCTCCTACAGGGTTCTGGAGGAAACCTCAGATGAGGAAAAACAGTGGCCTTGCTTTTTAAATACTTCTCCCATGTGATGATGGATTGAGGATTCACTCACCACCAATTTTACCTCCTTCCTGTTCTCTGGCCCTAGATTGTGGGTTTTCCTGCCTCCCTTCCCTCCCCAAATCACTGGAATTTGCCTTTTATTTATTTTGAAAATAAAGAAAATCACCCTTTAAAACTAAACAGACCTTTTCCAAATAATGATGCTTGGAAATGAATAGATTTATTTCTTCTTCTGATGCTAAGATAACTCTAGCTCAATGGATATCAGCAGATAAGAGAATAAGAGCCTGAGTGCTCATCCTACTTTTCCTAATAGCATGAGATGTGATATCTGACAAGTTTTTACCATTTCATCTTTGTTTCCTCTTCTCAGCAACAGTAATGACAAGATCAACCTATTCTAGTGGTTTGAAGACTTCCATTAAATGATTATGAGATATTTGCAAAATGATAAAGGATTATGTAAGTGCCATATAATAATATTCTGTGATCTTCTAGGTATGAGTTCAGGAAGAGTGGGTAAATTCATAGAAGCCATAATATTCACATACATAATCATATATTGTTTTTGCATAATATTCAGAGCATTGTGAACAAAGATAATATGGTCTCTGTCCTGAAGGTTTACGAGTGGGATATATTATTTTACACGAGAGAAAAAAAAGATACTTAAGACAAAAAGAAGTTAATTGAAACAGAGAAACTGTTGGAACTGTAAGATGAGTAAAGGATATCAATAAAAGCTAGATCCTAAGGAAAAGTAGATTCTATAGTGGCATTTAGAAAAAAGTGAAATGGTTCATGAAAAATAAAGCTGTTGATCAAAGTATTGCAATATATCAGTTGTCAACTGTCTTAAAACCTCAATTAAGAACGTAGAAATAGACAAAATATGCTTTTAAGAAGGCAAATGAGATTTGATGAAACCCAAGAACTTTACATATTACACAGTCCTTCAGAGTATCTCCGATTTTAAAAATGCATACTATGTACCAAACCTTATGTAGATATGATACAATTTTTTTCTCATAACAATACTTATAACATTCATTTTGGGAATGAGGAAATAGATTCAGGGATGTTAAATAAAGTGCACAAGAACAGAGAGCCAGGATTCAACCAGGTCTGTCTGACTTCAGAGCTTCTTTCCCTTTTCATTACTCTGTACTATCTTTCACAGCAGACTTGAGGCAATAAAAAGACATAAAAAAATACACAAGAACTGTATAAACGTACTGTGGAAGAGGAAGCAGGAGGAGAGGAAGTTTTATTCCTAGAGGCAGACTCACTGAAAGCAATGAGAAGTGAAATGGCAGTTCAGAGCTTAGCTGAACAATTAGAAAAAGCACACAAAAGGGTCACAAAAGCATATCATGTTGTATAGGATAAACTGACCCATATGTCTGTATTATCTTTGGCAGTATCATAATACCTTATTTTTATCTGGATTATCTTTTATTATTAAGAAGCTTTTCCTTTTTTGGTTGTTTATTAGTTTACAAAGCATTTTGATATATATTATTTCATTTACAGAAAACCTATATGGTAAGAAAAGGAGTATTCCTTTTCCCATTTTACAGATGGGGGAACTGAGGCTTGAGTAGGTTAAATGATTTGCCAAAGTTTTATTAATAATACATGGCAGACAGAGTGTAAGAATTCAGAACTTCTCACGCCAGTATACTTTCACTATATCAAGTCATTTCTTTAGAAAATTGGAAATAATTATAAAGATTTCCACCTTAATGTTTAAAAGAAAATTGTTTAGTTAACTAGAAAATTTACTTATTTTCTCCTTTTATTCTCTTATTGTAGAAAAAATGAGGCATTGCAGTAGCAAATTCTAGAGATTAAAGCAACTCAAACATATCTGTCAGTCACCCACATGAGGTAATTTTGCAGATACTAATTGTGGTCCTCTAACTTCTTCCCCACATCTTCCATATTACTTGTCATTCTACAACCATAGCTTCATTTCATAGCTTCATCTGGAAGTCTCAGGTTTGGTCTAAGGTTTAAAGTCCCCTATTGCAAATATGCTTATGGTGGGAGACATACAATGGTCAACTAATGTAAATACTTAGTTGACACCTTATAGTGGGTTAGTCCAGTTTTAGGGACAGGAATGGCAAAGCACTTAATTGAGGGAAGAGTTGAAGAGGAGCTAATAAATGAAGTTCTCTTTCTGCCAATTAAGAGGTCATAGATGATAAATGCAATTCTACTTCATACCTTCTTATGCAAAAACCAAATAGGCAATCAAACAAATAAATAAGCAAACAAAAACGAGACACATAAAACCTCTCTTCCTTAGAAGACAGGCACAATCCCAAAGCACAAACCATGGAATACTATGAAATTTAGACCAAGTTAAGGGGGATATCGAGAGTGTGTTTAACATATGTGGTAGCCAGAACCTGCAAAGTAGATGGAATGACCCTGAGGGACACATGCTACTGTTACTTACATGGAACAGGGAATTCTAGGCTCTAGGTGGTCTGTGGATGCAGCCCTGAGCCCTATTCTACAATACAGGTCAACAGAGAACCTGGCAGTGAAAGGAATGGAACCAACCTGCCACATGTACCAGACCAGGATGTGAGGGTGGCAAGGTGAAGATAGTTACCCATGTTAGCTTTTGCCATGTTGATCACATTTAGGAGAAGAAAAAGAAACATTAAATTATGACCAGCAAGATCTGTAACATATAGGACTCCATGCAAGTCCTTTAGGGCTCCCATCAATCCAAATGGGGAAGTTACTGAGCAGAGGCATATTCCTTGAACAGTGTGCATAGCAGAGCTGGAGAGAAAAGATATAATGTGCCAGCAAGCATGGCACCAAAATGAAACTCCATACCACCCCAATTCACTCCTCCAGCCTCTTCTATTCAGCAAAAAGCTGATAAAATTGGCTGATTGAAAAATGAGAAATAATCAGAAAGGAACCAGCATTGGACCTGTTCTTAGCTAATTTAAAGCAAAAGTGACATAAGGAAAAGCAGATCAAGATATATACCAGAAAAAGAGTTATACCAGAAAATAATATATTTTCTCCATAGTAGCAAAGAAATAGAAGAAACTGTAGCTTTTTAAAAATGAGAGGTCAAAGATTAGATATACAGGATTAAAGAGATAAAACAAAAAAAGAGAAATAAAATGACCTATGAAAGAACAGGAAAGGAATGGAAGAGAAAAATAAAACTTTTAGAACTAAAAGCTATGTTAGATATAGAAAGTAGCAGAAGGAAAGAACTTCTAACAATACCACCAGAATTGTGAATGAGAAAAAAACTTAAAAATAGTTTTTAAATGATGTGAGAAAGTGTAATTATGATTGGCAACTCATATCTCAAATAAAAATATTATCTCCCTAATAAATCAGAGCTCCTGCAAATTGATAAGGAAGAAGACCAACAACTCAGTAGGAAAACTGGCACAAAACATTCAAATGGCTCTTAAACATATTAATATATATTCCCCTCATACATAATAAGATAAATAAAGATTAAAATATTCATGATAAGAGAAATGCAAATTAGAAAACCACCAAGATGCATTTTCATCTATCAAAATGCCAAAAATAAACAACTTCAAAGGGAGAATAAATTTTATAATATCTACCAAAATAACAAGTACATATGCTCCTTAACCCATCAATTCTGGTTTTAAGAACTTATTCCACATAAGTAAAATAATATATACATAAGATTATTCACTACAGCATTGGTTGTTGTTGGAAATATTGGAAACAATCTAAATGTTTGTCAGAAGGGGCTTAGGTTAATGAACTATTGGATTTCCATTCAATATACATATTTTAAGTGAAAAATGCAAGATGTAGAGCAGCATGTATTATATAAAAACATACATACAAAGAATATATTTTGTTTTTACTGGCATATCTGTTTTTTGAAAAGCAACAAACTAATAGCAGTAGTTACCTGTCAGAGGATGGTGTAAGAACTGGGTGGATGGAAAACAGGATGAAAGGTAGACTTTTTACTGTGTATCATTTCATACATTTGTATTTTGGAATCATGTAAATGTGTTATCTGTTAAAATTGAATAAACAACATTTTATGTTACACCTTTGGAAGGCAAAGGAATAATTGGGACAACTGATATTTGTGAAGGAAATAAAGAACAGAACAAAATGGAAAACAATTTCAATGTATAATAGAATAAAACTTTTCTGGAAATAGTCCTGAATTTTTATACTGAAAAGGGCACACTGTATCCTAGGAAAATCATGGTGCTGAGCAATAAGCACTGAGATCCATCTTGATGAAATTACAGAAATTCCTGGCTGAAGAAAGATAACTGGAAAGCATATATGAAAAATATCAAAAGGTGAGAGATTGGATTTGCCTCAAAATTTTAAAATGTAAGTACTCAGAGTCTATAACACCATGAACTATTCTGGTAAACAAGCAAAACAGCAAAATTTTAGTGATGAGTTTAGGCTACCAAAATATTAAGAGAAGCCATGATAAATAAACATTAGTGAATCTCAAATCAACTTAAAAATAGACTTATGACTAAACAATGTGGGTAGGGAGGGGAGGATGTTACAGAATAGAAAGTAAATGGTGTAAACCTTGATGATATAGAAATAATAACATGACAGAACCTGAGAGGTTTGAAAGGTAAAGAGGAAATAATAGGATGCAAGTGTGGATTCATTCACCTGTGTTTCATAGCTGGGAATGAGGGATCAATAATGTCTAAATTTGGCAAACTAAGTAAAACAGATGTAGATGCATCATTTAAAGCTATAAAAATAATAAGAATTAAAAGTAACAACTGAATCAAAGTCCAGTCATGAGAGGAAAGAGAGAGTGGAGGACAAAAGGAAGTGTAGGGGAGTATTTTCATGATTTTTAGAGTAATTTTTTAGATAATCCAAAGTTGTATTATAAAGTCATGAAATCAAAAATAGGACTTTAACTCCATTATTAAAATGTATAAAGTTAACCATTAGAACAGTGTATTCAAGATGTGGTCATCAGACCATCAGAATGAGTATTATAAAATCCTTTAAAAAAATACCCAGTATCTCAATACAGACCTACTGAATCTTTTGATGGAGAGGGATGAGAGTTGGAATCTATGTTTTAAATAAAGCCTGTAGTTTTGAGAAACACTGCAATAGAAGAATTAACAAACTAAGATAAAACTTCCAAACTGTTAGGAAGAAAACACAGTAATGAAGCAAATCAGAGAAAAGAAAGGAAGTGATTTTTAAAATAATATAAAATAAGGTGGCAGAATTAAGATCAAGAATATATTTTAAAGCAATAAGTATAAGACTAAAGTCATCTATTACAAATATAGTTTATTATTCAGAAGTAAAATTAAAACTATTATCTCTTGGTAAACTTTAAACTTTTAAAATCCATTTTCTCAATTAAACAAAGATTACAGAATTTACAGAAAATAAGCACATATGGGTATAGTTAGAGCAGTGTTCAGAGGAAAATCCATGGCTTTAGATATTAACATTACAGGAAAAAATAATTATAAACATACTAGCATTCATCTCAGGAAGTTTGTTAAAAGAAAAAAAATCTGCAAAGCAGAAAGAAAAAAATTGATAAAAAATAAAACTGGAAATTAATGAATTAGAGAATAGAAAGAGAGACACTAATAAATTAGAATTGGGTTTTACAAAGAGAATGACAAAACAATAAATAAATCAACATTCCATGATTTAATCACCAAATGAGAAAGCCTACAAATGCACAAAACTAGAAATACGGGAAGGGAAGTAACCATAGAAATAGAAGAAGTTAAAATAATTATTATGAATACCTTACATATAAATTTGAAAAAATGTGGACAAACTAGATGATTTCTGGGTAGATATAAACTACCATTAAGAGATCCAAGAGAAATAAAAAGAAATTTAGAGAATTTTTTTCTTCTTATCTCTTAAATGTTCCACCTTTTGTCCATTAGCATTGAGTATCCAAGAACAGACTCCGCTAGAGTTTCTGTTCGTCTTGTCTCCTTGTTTTGCTTTACTGAGTTATGGGGAACTGGCAGAGGTAAAATCTCTGTGTCATTCACTCAGGTTTCTTCTGCCATGGAAGGCCAGTCACCCGAGGGCGTTAGGGCTGAGAAGGTAATGACAGGAGCTCTGGTTTCTGAGCTTGGTTCTTCTGTTTTTTTCTTATAATATGTAACATTTACATGCATTGGTCCATGGCTTTATTTCCTTAATCTCTCAATTGAGAGATTTAGACTAGCTTCATGGTTCATATTCTTTTCTCAGAAAAGTGTATCTATCCACAAAATTTTGAGGTTTCACAGTCTTTCCAAACCTCCTCCTCCAACTTGGAATTCTAGAACCATGCACTAGATAGTTTTAAATTGCTTTAGCTCTAACATTTACAGCCTCTGGAACCACATATCTTTAAATTAGACATGGACCTCGGAATGATCAGCACTATGAAAAGTTCAACACAGTGATTATTATTAGACTCTGCCTCAAGCAAGTTACTTAACCTCTCTGTGCCTCAGTTTCCTCATCTGTAAATGGAGGAAATAATAGTACATACTTATTTGGTTGTTGTAAGGATTGAATGAGTACATTCATATAAAGCTCTTAAAAGAGTATCTAGCACATAGTAAGCTCTTGACAAGTGTGAACTGTTACTAATGTCTCTTTCTAGCTGTGAAGTATTTTAGCGCAAAGATAAACACATGTCATTGTCTTCAATCTACTCATTGTGAAAAACCCTGTTCATATTTTTGTCATGGCTGAAATAGCACCTTTCCCTTTGTGAACCCATAATTAGATCCATTGCTCTGCGATTGACTAGTAGTTATGAACATTATATGCAGAATGCTTTGGTAGAAGCCCCTTGATTTTAGAATTGACTTCCTTAATTTGGGGCTGTTTATGAAGCATCTCTGATCAGTGGAGGAAGTGATTAAATTAAATTAGGAATTAACTTTATCCTAAACAGGGAATTATTTTTTCATACGTTCTCTGTTGTTGTAGTTTTATTTACTATGTATGTGTATATGATCTATGACCTAAGGACAAGTACTTTCTTTGAAAACATAATAAAGTGAAAAATATAAAATTATGACTTTATTTAACTATACTTAGCATATATTGTTTTCTTTGAGTGGCATTTAAACTTGAAAGATTATTAAGGAAAAACAAACAGTATTTTGATATTTCAGCATGTAAATATCAACTGTCAATTAGAAAATTGACAAAAATTAATATACATTGTTTCAGGTAAGACAATATAGTTTGTTATGCCTCTGTCTTTATTGGTAGAAAGCATTTTGGTGATTTACACATGATCATAGGGAAAGTGTATCCAAGGTACAATTAAGTTTCAAAATATTGAATTAGTTTATATGGAGCCAATTTTATCTCAAATTTATAAACAGTTGTATAGAATAAATTCACATAATATCAAAAGCTGCCTTGGTATTGAAGATAAAAGCCAAGATTCTTACACTTAAAAGAGTGGTTGATTTATGATGAATTTCAAAGGAAATGATTAGATGATCTGTGTTGCCTAGTTATCACGATTGTTTCATGTGCTCTGAACTTTTTTATTTTTTTAAAGAAGTTGGAGCTTTCCTAGGGAGCCAGGGACTATCTCGATACTTACCATTTTTGTATTTTATATCATATTTAACATTTTGAAAATCTATGAACCAAACTACTTTCTCTACAGGTTTTATGTTGGGCTGGCGCCATCTGTGGTTATGAAGCCAAGTGTTCTGCTGGGGCAGAATAATCAAATCAAAGTTAATGGGGTGACCATCTAAGCAGGGCTCTTTGTCATTAAGGTCCACTCTTGTGATAGTCGTGCATTATCCTGCTGATTGGATTTGTAGGAAGGCATCCACCTGTGGCCCACGTTGGCAGAGAAGAGACTCACTGCAGAGGCAGTCCTGGCGAAGCAGGAGGTAGCTGTCCTGGGCAGCAGATTCTTTTGCTGGAAAGCCAAAGCGTGCAAGACAGCATCAGCACTATTAGTAGAGGGTTATTCACACATTATTTGGTTGATTTAGGTCCTGAAGTAGAGTAAGCAAAAGCAGAGGAATATGTCATTAAAAAGGAATGACTAGTCTTAAGCAGGAGAAAAGCAAGTACACGTAGAGACACTGAGCAGATGATCAGACAAGATTTAAGCACACAAAGCCCTTTACCTCCATCTCAGGAATGATGTTCTCTGTTTGGATGAGAGCTATTGTAAGAATTTCCATGTCTGTTGGGGGCACTGAGGTTCTCACAGACTATGGTAAACACGATTTGGCTCACACGCTCTCATAATCAGGCTGACTTGCACTGAAACAGAGGGTGCTCTATAGCAGTGCCAGGCCTCTAGCAGTACCAACTGTTAAATAATAAACAGGCCCTGTTTGTTGGCAGCCTCTTCCCCTCCCGCCAACATGGAGTGCCCATTCTCTGGGTTTACCTGCCTGCATGTGTTCAGACACTCAGAACAGTGTGCTTGTTGTGTGAGGTGGTGATGGCATGGAGGCATCAGTCTACATCTAATCTGCTTAGTTTATTATTCTCCCAGGACCTCGGGTGAGCTAGCAAACATGCAGGGCTCTGGCAGCATGAACAATGGCTATGCTGTCATTCTAGATAACGTTACAGGCTTTGCAGACTGCAATGGCTAATTGTTTTTCTTACGTTCATTTTCCCCTTTATGTTCTTTTCTTCCTTTGAATTGGTTTGCAGGGAGTGGGGATTAGGAAGGGTGAGAGTGGTTCTTCCAATTCGCTACTTTACTTCCACTTCCGGGAAGTTAGAAAGTATTTGTGTTGCTTGTTTTATTTTAATAGCAATATGTATGTGGCTTATTCACATTGAAAGTGAGTCAGACATAATCAACAAATTCTTACTGAAGACCCACAGGGTACATAGAACCCTAAACTAGGTGCTCAAATTAACTCATTATACTTTATTTACCGTGTTACTCTATGACAACCTTCTTGGTAAGGTCAGAGTTTTCCTTCAGATTCCAGGCAGAAGATACTGGAAGAGCAGGTCAATTAAGAGACAAGCTGGAAACATGCACACATGTACTTCAGATGAAAAGTGATTCCTAAAAGTCCTCTATTTTGTCGTGGAGAATTTTTCTCATTCTCTAGTCCCAGGAATAGGGCCCTTGGTAATCTCAATTTTATATTTCTTTTTTGGCCAAAGGAGTTTGGTATGCCACACAGATGCGGTGGTCAAAAATAGACTCTCTTAATCCCCATAAACCCCTAACCCTCAGCAAAGCCCAGGATAAGTAGGCCATGATACCAATCCCAGGAGGAGGCTCTTTGCTGATCAGTGTAAGTGAGGCACATTCGTATTAGTAATCAGGGGCATGTGGTGGTAGAGAAAGGGTAACTATGAAGCAAAAAGACTGTTTTTTTTCAGGAACTAATTCTAAAGGCAATGCCCCAACTTCCAAGTAATGACAGTATCCCTGGAGTAAGTTTCTACCAGGATGACTACTATGAAAAATAGCCCTTATTAGAGATCTACGTTAAAATACATCTGTTTAAAAAAATTCTGTCACATTTCATTATAATGATGGCTCGCACATGATGAAGCCTTCCTTTGGTTAGAAAACCAAAACCATTTGCTTGACTGAAATGAAATTTCTCCTATCTCAGATCACTAAATATGCTTTCAGCTGAGGGGTAATCATTCAGTTTCTTGGGCTAGCATATTTTTAGATCAAGAGTACATATTTGAATTAAGAACTCTGGTGACAGTTCAGGGGGTACTGCAGAAAGTTAGGATAGTATTCTATATTCATCCTAATTTTCCCTAAATTCATACCTTAGTGGTTCGTAATGGATATACCTGTGGTGATTTTATTTTCCTTTATGAGAAATGCAAAGCCTTATCTTCTTAGTATCTTTTAAGAAAGAGTTAGCTAGTTTATAGTGTCAAAAGTGCTTTAATAAGTCAGGAAGCATTAATTCACTCAGAATATTCACAAATACCTGGTGGTAAAATTCATAGGGAAAGAATAATTTAAAAAGCAACTTGCATTAAATAACAAAATAATGAATTCCTATTTGCTGTCAATCTCCTATTGGATCCATATCACCTTGTCACTGAGTCTCGAATATTTCATCCTTTGAGAACATCAGACCCTTCCTCCCAGAAATTTTGCCCATTTCCACTAAGCTTCCTCCTAACCAGCAGGCCTCGGTGACCCCACCAGGACACTGCTTAGATGGGCTCTATCAGAGCTCTCATTTCTCCCCATGTCAGGCTGCTTGCAGCTAGTATCAACCACAGATCCACCTACACTGTTGAGTTATCAACATTTAATCTGTTGAGGATAGGAAAGCAGATGCCAGAGTTTTTAGAATTGTGTCTAAATGGAGAATATGTAAGCTCTGAGTGAGGGGGACCTGAGAAGCTCTCTTAGGAGTAAAGTCCATCAATGTGGCAAATTCTGTTGGCTGCTTGACCATTTTATCTCCTGTGTTCCAGTGAGTTGAATTTTGATGTTATACACACACACACACACACACACACACACACACACACACACGCACAAAAATGTAGGTATATATAGTTATACATATAACATATGTATGTCTACCACATCATGTGTTTATCTATCTATTTACTTATATACATCTCTGGTAATTGTTCCTAGTGATTTAGATGCTAAAATATAATAAAATAAGCTTTTTCTTGCGGGAAATACCTATTTAAGCATCCATATATCTGGAAATCCTTGAGGTGCTTATAGGACTCTACCAGATTTGTATGGCCAAGATGTGCAATTGAGGACCAATATAGTACATTATCATATTACTTATTAGAAAAAAACTTTTACTGCCTAATTTAGTGTTTTGCATAATGTAAGAATGTTTTTGGTATATGTAATTAAAAATATGGATATAGTTGTAGTTGACTTTGGTTGTTGAGAAAATGGGATTACTAGAACAGCACTTAAATAAAATGAATAGTACTGACCTACTTAGAAAAATTAATTATGAAACAAAAAATAATGGATTAGAGTTTCAGATAATGGTTTTGGGGACGCTGTTGGTTGAAATCCATCCTGAGGCTTATTTATAATTGGCACAATTAGAGTTTTTGAGAATTCATCAGCTTTAATTTATTTACAAAGATTCATATAGGATTTGAGTTACTGGGGGCGTGGAAAATGGAGATGGGTAGGGGACTTACTACTTTAAGTTCTACAGAATCTCAAATTCATATTTTGGGGGAGAAAGAATTTGTCTCCAGGTAAAAAGTACCAGGTTCTTTAACTGGAAGAATTTAATACATTTGGGTACTTATATCAATAAACATTTGTATTAGATCAGATAACAAAAATTGAACATGCCTTTGCACTTAAGACTACTTTATTTTCTATGTTGTCTACAAACTGTCTCCACAATTTGCATTTAACTTCTTGAAATTTTTATTTATTAATCAAATGTTCATTGAATACCTACTGTATATTAGGTACCATTCTAGACACTTGGAATCCATCAATGAAAAGTGAATCATGAAGTATGTTAGGAGATGATCAGTGCACTATCCATTTACACATGATCCAGAAAAGAATAAATTGAACTTCATCAAAAGTAAAAACTTCTGCTCTTTGAAAACATTATTAAGACAATGAAAAGACAAGCCACAGACTATAAGAAAATATTTGTAAAGAATATATTTGATGAAGGACTTGTAGCCAGAAAATATCAAAAAATATCAAAATTCAGTATGACCCAATCTTTTTATTTATTTATTTTTTCATATACATATTATTTATTAAATTGCTTTCAAATAAGTTATGAGAAGGAAGAAATATCTATTTATATTCTTCTTAAAAAATATAATTACCTAATTACCTTTAGTAGTACTCTCTGTTCTTTGTTTGTTTTGTTTTGTTTTTTTCTTTTATATGTTCTTTTTTTAAACATCTTTATTGGAGTATAATTGCTTTACAATGGCATGTTAGTTTCTGCTTTATAACAAAGTGAATCAGCTATACATATATATATCCCCATATCTACTCCCTCTTGCGTCTCCCTCCCACCCTCCCTATCCCACCCCTCTAGGTGGTCACAAAGCACCGAGCTGATCTCCGTGTGCTATGCAGCTGCTTCCCACTAGCTAGCTGTTTTACATTTGGTAGTATATATAAGTCCATAACACTCTCTGACTTCATCCCAGCTTACCCTTCCCCCTCCCCATGTCCTCAAGTCCATTCTCTACATCTGCATCTTTATTCCTGTCCTCCCCTAGGTTCTTCAGAACCTTTATTTTTTTTTATTTTTTTTTTTAGATTCCATATATGTGTGTTAGCATACAGTATTGATCTTTCTCTTTCTGACTTACTTCACTCTGTATGACAGTCTCTAGGTCTATCCACCTCACTACAAATAACTCAATTTCATTTCTTTTTATGGCTGAATAATATTCCATTGTATATATGCACCACATCTTCTTTATCCATTCATCTGTTGATGGACACTTAGGTTGCTTCCACGTCCTGGCTATTGTAAATAGAGCTGCAGTGAACATTGTGGTACATGACTCTTTTTGAATTATGGTTTTCTCAGGGTATATGCCCAGTAGTGGGATTGCTGGGTCGTATGGCAGTTCTGTTTTTAGTTTTTTAAGGAACCTCCATACTGTTCTCCATAGTGGCTGTATCAATTTACATTCCCACCAGCAGTGCAAGAGTGTTCCCTTTTCTCCACACCCTCTCCAGCATTTATTGTTTGTAGATTTTTTGATGATGGCCCTTCTGACTGGTGTAAGGTGATACCTCATTGTAGTTTTGATTTGCATTTCTCCAATGATTAGTGATGTTGAGCATCCTTTCATGTGTTTGTTGGCAATCTGTATATCTTCTTTGGAGAAATGTCTATTTAGGTCTTCTGCCCATTTTTGGATTGGGTTGTTTGTTTTTCTGATATTGAGCTGCATGTGCTCCTTGTAGTTGAGCACACTTTCCCAAGAAGATAAAGGGATGGTAAATTAGCGTATGAAAAGATGTTCAGCATCATCACTCAATAGGGAAATGTAAATTAAAACCACAATGAGATACTACTCCACACCTATTACAATGGCTGAAATTAAAAAGACTGACCATACCAAATATTGGCAAAGATGTGGCGAAACCAGAACCCTCTTACATTACTGATGGAAAAGCAAAATGGTACAGCCACTTTGGAAAACATTCTGACAGTTTTTTTAAATTAAACATACACCCATGTGATCCAGTCATTCTTCTCCTATGTATATACACAAAAGAAAGTATATGTCTTTGTAAAGGCTTGTACACAGATGTTCATAGCAGCTTTATTTGTATAAGCTAAAAATTATAAACAGCCTAATGTCCATAAAGAGATGAATGGATATGGATACACAAATTGTAATATATCTATACAATGGAGTACTGCTCAACAATAAAAAGAGCAATTTATTGTTACATACTACAACATGGTGGATCTCAAAATTATTATACTGAGTGAAAGTAGACAAAACAAGTGCATTCTATAAGAATCCATTTATATAAAATTCTGGAAAATATAAGCTAATGTGTAGTGACAGAAGGTAGATCAATGGTTGCATAAGGAAACTTTCGGGGGTGATGAATAATTTTACTCTCTTGATTGTGGTAGTGATTTCATTGGTCAATGTGTCAAAACTTATCAAATTGTACACTTTAAATTTGTGCAATTTATTGTTTTTCAATTATACGTTAACAAAGTTCTTTTTAAAAATAGGGCAAAAGAGATGGAGATTTATGTATGGTGAGTAGGTGGATAGTAAATTTAAATAGGGTAGTCAGGCTAGTATATTTAGAAATATTTTTTAAGCATCTCTATTGTTTGCTGAAAGAACCCCCTTACAGTTTCCCATTAGCACAGAGCACTTATTTGGCAAAAGCAGTGGTGTGGGGTAGAACAAATAGATGCTTTAAAACCAATCAACTAATTTCATGTTCTGAGTACCCATTTACTGGCTTGTAATCTTGGGCAGATTACCTACTATTTCAGATGATTTTCTCTTCTGTAAAATGTGAATAATATAACTCAGATTCATGGAGACTAAATAAGAAAATGTATTTAAAATTCTTTCCTTGCCTTCAAATCTGGACTCAGGAGGAGAGAAATTAAATGCCTGCCTACTTGGTGTGAGTTGAGGTGTGTGCACCTACTTGAATGGTGCAATTCCAGGAGTGTCACAATTTAAGGAGATTCTTTCTTTTGGATCAAGTATAGCAAACTCTGGGATTTCCTTTTTGAAAATATAAAAGGTAGTCCGTTAACCTATAAGCTTCATTTTCATTTTTTGAATTAATTGATAGGCTCACTTTTTTTCGTTACAACAGTGGCCAAGATAGTTGACTTCAACCATCCTTTAAGTCTCAGTGTAAATGTTACTTGTTCTAAGATGTGTTCCGCAGCCTCTTGAGGGTAGGTTGGGTCTGCCTGTTGTTTGCTCCCCCAGCTCCTTACTCCTCTATTTCTTAACTTTAAGTATATTTAGTTGTTACATCTGCCGTCCTGCTATCGTGTATGATCCATGCAGGTGGAGATTGGGTGTGACTTATTAACTCCTGTATTCACAAAGTATCTAGCTTAGTAACTAATTGGTGAGTGAATGAACAAATGGTTTTACAGAAGGAAAGATAGAGATAGAGAAGGTCGGAAGCTCTAAGCTCTAAGAAATAGTTCTCCTACTTCATAATTTTGCCTCAGTTTAACCCTTCTGTCCTTAGAGCAGCTCTAGATGGAGAGGTTTTTGATTGATATGTACACAAAGCTTAACACCTTTAGCGATGCCAAGTAGGCTATTGCCCAGGCTAGCGTTAAGGAAGAAGCTGTAAGCAGTTGATGTTTGAGAGCAGAGTAGTGTTAAGGAAAGAAAACTATGCTGGAAATAAGTTTCAAGTTGCAGTCTTCACATTGGTGTGCAGTGACCTCAGGCCTAACTTCTTGGAACCTTGATTCTTACCTGTAAAGAGTTATACTGCCACCCCTGCTTATTTCATAAGCTTGTTTGAGAGCCAAAAAGGAGAATGCATGTAAGGGAAAGTGTTGAATTGCTATAGAAAAGCAAGAGTTTGTTATGAAGGGGAATTACGAAGTCCTTTAAAGGCAGTCTTACTTAACCTTTGCAGTATTAAAGATGGTTGTTCTCAAGACTCTCTGTTAGGCTCTCTTCACTTTGGATAGAACTCCTGGTCAATCTCATTTACTCCCATAGCTTCAATTAGTATCTTCATATGGATGGCCACCACATTTTTCTCTCCTACCCAGACTTATCTCTGAGTACTGCCTTCTAGACTTCTTTTCTTGATTACCCATGGACACCCCAAACAACATATCCCAAAGGAAACTCATAATCTTCCCTGCAGACATGCCCTTACCTTCAGTGTCGAAACATAATTGCATACATGAGAAACCTGGCATTATCCTTACCTTCTCCATATCCCCTACTGTCCCCATGTTCATTCAGTCTCCAAGTTTTCTTGATCTTCCTCCTAAGTATGTTTTAAATCTGTTCATTCCTCTCCATATCAAAGCTTACCATTCTAGTTTATGGTACCATTTTATCTCACCTAAGTTATTGCAACGTTCTCCTGATGTCCTTAATCTTAAAATCTGGCCCCTGTCTCCTCTTCCAGCCTGACTTATATCACTTTTCCCCTGGCTTTCTATGCTCCAATCATACTGAACTTCTTTTCATGCCTTCAATGCACACCTCACTCCCATTTCTGGTCTGTCCTCCCCTTCATTTGGAATAAGTCTCCAGTTTTCTCTTCTCCCCCTTACTGAAATAACTTAGCAAGTCTCAACTTAAAGCTCATTTTCTTTGGATGCCTTCCCTCATTACCCAACTAATTAGGGTTGCCTTACATTGTACTCCTATAATGTGTGCCTTATTTTAATTGATTATTTTATCCAAATCTCCTTTAAGATAGAGAATGGATATCTCATTCAAGACTGTATCTCTAGCACCTAACATAATGCCTGGTATTGATGAGGCATTTAATAAATATTTGTTGAGAGAATGAATGAGTGAAAGAATAAATAAATAAATGTTAACAGCCACAAGTAATATTATAGCTAATCTATTATATTTTTCAATTTAATTTTTTTATAATATTTGCCAAGTTTGTCCTTAGAAAAGTAAAAAAGAGCAATTCTTGAAAAATTTTTTCACTTTTGTTGTGTGTATTTTCAATAGCTTTAACTAGAGTCTCAATTTTCTGGCGTTAAGGAGTTATTCCAGAATATGAAATACCCAAACTGCATGATTCCTATATTGTCCCTCTAGGAAAATTATTGTTACATCTCCTTTTATTTTTTTGTCTTCCTTAATATCAGGGATAACCAAAGGTGTTCACAGTTGGTATGAATTTGACAACTTTGTCCTAGAGATTATTATGCTGTTGTCAATTTTCTTAGACTAACATTTAGGAAAATTCTATTTTCACAGTCTTTGCTTCTTACCTGGCTGTCTTAAGCCCAAGCTAGATGCAAATATTTTCCAGTAATACTCTGGCATTACTTTCCATTATTTGTCTATAAGAAACTAGGGAGGATATTAAATGAGACAGTAAAGGAACCTGACTGAATATGGTTCCACTGACAACCGAGGAGGTTGCTTAAAATGGCATGAATAGTAAGTTTGAAATAAAGATTTGTCAAAACATTTGGTATTGCACAACCAGTTTCCACATTAATCAATCCCTTATGCTCTAATTGCTAAAATGTTGATTCTCAAGGAAAACAACTGTTTTTAATTTTTATAGATATGTGGCACATTTTTGAATTTATTATTAATAGGTTGAGTATTGAATATTGATCAGAATAATATTCTGCTGTTGTAATGCTGACAGCAAGTGAGGTATTTTCATATCTCCATATCCCACAGTGATCCTACAATGAGAGCTTACCATGATTTTACTAATGAAAAGCCTGAACATCAGAGATTTAAAGTAACTTCCATTTTTACATCACACAACTTATACAGAGAAAATCTAGATTTAAAATCTGAGTCTATCTTGCTTAAATGTTCTCTCTAATCCATTCCATTACCTCTCTGCAAAGCAATTACTTGTTCTAGGTATATCAGTTTCCTAGGGTAATATGTGCTCTAACATATTGCCACAAACTTGATGGCTTAAAACAACAGAAGTAGTCTCTTACAGCTCTGGAGGCCAGAAGTCAGAAATCTGAAATCAAGGAATCAGCAGGGCCACACCCACTCTGAAGGCTCTAGGGGAGAATTACTTGCTCTTCCAGCTTCTGGTGGTTCCAGGCATTCCTTGGCTTGCAGCTCTATATAACTGCAGTCTATGCTTCCTTCTTCACGTGGCCTTCCCTTTGTGTCTCTGTCTTCTCCTCTGTCTCTTATAAACGCATGTCATTGTATTTAGGATAATCCAGGGTGACAAACTTGGATAATCCAGGATGATCTCATCTAGAGATCCTTAACCTAATTAGATCCGCAAAAACACTTTTTCCAAATAAAACCGCACTCCCAGCTTCTGGGGATTAAGATGTGGGCATATCTTTTAGAGAGCCAGCATTCAACCCACGAGACTCAAGACTCGGTATCAGAGGAACTGTTTTGCTCTCAAAACAGTAGGTATATCTTTGGAATTTAGGGTAGTCAGAGTGCAGAAAGCTAAAGTTACAAATATACAGAGATATTTGCAAATGGCTAGTTAATGCTGATTCTCCATGGAGACCAGCAGTAGCACAGTGACTGTCACTCTGTTGCTAATAGGCAAGAATGATAACATCTTAAAGGAATGCTGCTCATGCTTTTGGAATAGCTTCATCAAAGCTATGATCCATCCTGCTTATTTGGTTGCAAAAGGAGACATCAATAAATAGGTTGAAAGACATTTGATTTTCTTCCATGACGCCAACCTCGAATATAAATACATTGTAATCTATTTTGGTATATCTTCCATGAAATTTCTCCAACTACCTAGTTAATCTGTAAATCCTTGCTACCTTTCAAGGGAGGTATTCTTTAAAATACTGAAGAGTATTTCATTCTCTGACTCTATTTTTTTTTAACATCTTTTTTTTTTTTTTAGCGTTTTTTTTTTAACATCTTTATTGGGGTATAATTGCTTTACAATGGTGTGTTAGTTTCTGCTTTATAACAAAGTGAATCAGTTATACATATACATATGTTCCCATATCTCTTCCCTCTTGCGTCTCCCTCCCTCCCACCCTCCCTATCCCACCCCTCCAGGCGGTCACAAAGCACCAAGCTGATCTCCCTGTGCTATGAGGCTGCTTCCCACTAGCTATCTACCTTACATTTGGTAGTGTATATATGTCCATGCCTCTCTCTCGCTTTGTCACAGCTCACCCTTCCCCCTCCCCATATCCTCATGTCCCTTCTCCAGTAGGTCTGTGTCTTTATTCCTGTCTTACCCCTAGGTTCTTCATGACATTTTTTTCCCCTTAAATTCCATATATATGTGTTAGCATACGGTATTTGTCTTTCTCTTTCTGACTTACTTCACTCTGTATGACAGACTCTAGGTCTATCCACTTCATTAAAAATAGCTCAATTTCGTTTCTTTTTATGGCTGAGTAATATTCCATTGTATATATGTGCCACATCTTCTTTATCCATTCATCTGATGATGGGCACTTAGGTTGTTTCCATCTCTGGGCTATTGTAAATAGAGCTGCAATGAACATTTTGGTACACAACTCTTTGAATTATGGTTTTCTTAGGATATATGCCCAGTAGTGGGATTGCTGGGTCATATGGTAGTTCTATTTGTAGTTTTCTAAGGAACCTCCATACTGTTCTCCATAGTGCCTGTACCAATTCACATTCCCACCAGCAGTGCAGGAGTGTTCCCTTTTCTCCACACCCTCTCCAGCATTTATTGTTTCTAGATTTTTTGATGACGGCCATTCTGACTGGTGTGAGATGATATCTCATTGTAGTTTTGATTTGCATTTCCCTAATGATTAATGATGTTGAGCATTCTTTCATGTGTTTGTTGGCAGTCTGTATATCTTCTTTGAAGAAATGTCTATTTAGGTCTTCTGCCCATTTTTGGATTGGGTTGTTTGTTTTTTTGTTACTGAGCTGCATGAGCTGCTTGTAAATTTTGGAAGTTAATCGTTTGTCAGTTGCTTCATTTGCAAATATTTTCTCCCATTCTGAGGGTTGTCTTTTGGTCTTGTTTACGGTTTCCTTTGCTGTGCAAAAGCTTTGAAGTTTCATTAGGTCCCATTTGTTTATTTTTATTTCCATTTCTCTAGGAGGTGGGTCAAAAAGGATCTTGCTGTGATTTATGTCATAGAGTGTACTGCCTATGTTTTCCTCTAAGAGTTTGATAGTTTCTGACCTTACATTTAGGTCTTTAATCCATTTTGAGCTTATTTTTGTGTATGGTGTTAGATAGTGAGCTAATCTCATACTTTTACATGTACCTGTCCAGTTTTCCCAGCACCACTTATTGAAGAGGCTGTCCTTTCTCCACTGTACATTTCTGTCTCCTTTATCAAAGATAAGGGAACCATATGTGTGTGGGTTTATCTCTGGGCTTTCTATCCTGTTCTATTGATCTATCCTTCTGTTTTTGTGCCAGTACCATACTGTCTTCATTACTGTAGCTTTGTAGTATAGTCTGAAGTCAGGGAGCCTGATTCCTCCAGCTGTTTTTCGTTCTCAAATTGCTTTGGCTATTTGGGGTCTTTGGTGTTTCTATACAAATTGTGAAATTTTTTGTTCTAGTTCTGTGAAAAATGCCAGTGGTAGTTTGATAGGGATTGCATTGAATCTGTAGATTGCTTTGGGTAGTAGAGTCATTTCCACAATATTGATTCTTCCAATCCAAGAACATGGTATATCTCTCCATCTATTTGTATCACCTTTAATTTCTTTCATCAGTGTCTTATAATTTTCTGCATACAGGTCTTTTGTCTCCTTAGGTAGGTTTATTCCTAGATATTTTATTCTTTTTGTTGCAATGGTAAATGGGAGTGTTTTCTTGATTTCACTTTCAGATTTTTCATCATTAGTATATAGGAATGCAAGAGATTTCTGTGCATTAATTTTGTATCCTGCAACTTTACCAAATTCATTGATTAGCTCTAGTAGTTTTCTGGTAGCATCTTTAGGATTCTCTATGTATAGTATCATGTCATCTGCAAACAGTGACAGCTTTACTTCTTCTTTTCCGATTTGGATTCCTTTTATTTCCTTTTTTCTCTGATTGCTGTGGCTAAAACATCCAAAACTATATTGAATAAGAGTGGTGAGAGCAGGCAACCTCGTGTTGTTCCTGATCTTAGTGGAAATGCTTTCAGTTTTTCACCATTCAGGATGATGTTGGCTGTGGGTTTGTCATATATGGCCTTTATTATGTTGAGGAAAGTTCCCTCTATGCCTACTTTCTGCAGGGTTTTTATCATAAATAGATGTTGAATTTTGTCAAAAGCTTTCTCTGCATCTATTGAGATGATCATATAGTTTTTCTCCTTCAATTTGTTAATATGATTTATCACATTGATTGATTTGCGTATATTGAAGAATCCTTGCATTCCTGGAATAAACCCCACTTGATCGTGGTGTATGATCCTTTTAATGTGCTGTTGGATTCTGTTTGCTAGTATTTTGTTGAGGATTTTTGCATCTATGTTCATCAATGATATTGGCCTGTAGTTTTCTTTCTTTGTGACATCCTTGTCTGGTTTTGGTATCAAGGTGATGGTGGCCTCGTAGAATGAATTTGGGAGTGTTCCTCCCTCTGCTATATTTTGGAAGAGTTTGAGAAGGGTAAGTGTTAGCTCTTCTCTAAATGTTTGATAGAATTCGCCTGTGAAGCCATCTGGTCCTGGGCTTTTGTTTGTTGGAAGATTTTTAATCACAGTTTCAATTTCAGTGTTTGTGATTGGTCTATTCATATTTTCTATTTCTTCCTGATTCAGTCTTGGCAGGTTGTGCATTTCTAAGAATTTGTCCATTTCTTCCAGGTTGTCTTTATTGGAGTATAATTGCTTTACAATGGTGTGTTAGTTTCTGCTTTATAACAAAGTGAATCAGTTATACATATACATATGTTCCCATATCTCTTCCCTCTTGCGTCTCCCTCCCTCCCACCCTCCCTATCCCACCCCTCTAGGTGGTCACAAAGCACTGAGCTGATCTCCCTGTGCTATGCGGCTGCTTCCCACTAGCTATCTATTTTATGTTTGGTAATGTATGTATGTCCGTGCCACTCTTTCACTTTGTCACAGCTCACCCTTTCCCCTCCCCATATCCTCAAGTCCATTCTCTGGTAAGTCTGTGTCTTTATTCCCGTCTTGCCCCTAGGTTCTTCATGACCATTTTTTTTTTCTTAGATTCCATATATATGTGTTAGCATATGGTATTTGTTTTTCTGTTTCTGACTTACTTTACTCTTTATGACAGACTCTAGGTCCATCCACCTCACTACAAATAACTCAATTTTGTTTCTTCTTATGGCTGAGTATGTGCCACATCTCCTTTATCCATTCATCCAATGATGGACACTTAGGTTGTTTCCGTGTCCTGGCTATTGTAAATAGAGCGGCAATGAACATTTTGGTACATGACTCTTTTTGAGTTATCGTTTTCTCAGGGTATATGCCCAGTAGTGGGATTGCTGGGTCGTATGGCAGTTCTATTTTTAGTTTTTTAAGGAACCTCCATATTGTTGTCCATAGTGACTGTATCAATTTACATTCCCACCAACAGTGCAAGAGTGTTCCCCTTTCTCCACACCCTCTCCTCTGACTCTATTTTTACTTTTCCAAACTTGAACTTTGTCCTATAGTAGTAATATTTTAGGATTTTATGAATAATTATGTGCTTATCCTGTCCATAACTTCCATAATCCCATTATATAATAGACCAGGTTCAGTGCCCTTCCTTTAAGTTTTCAGACATTTTAACCCCAAGTCATACTGTAGATCTTTCAATTCCAAAACTGCACACAGCCCTCTCCATTTGAGCTTTCATGGATTGTACAGACTAGAAATGCATCATTATATACATTCAAATATGTCATAATTTTACATAAAAATAGGAAAACCTTTCTAACTTGTTTTCAGTACATGTGATGAGTCCCAACATTTTATTAGTCTTTTTGGCTACAGGTTCATATTAAGCTAATATCATTTGTAAACAGTTCAAAGCGATTTATAGATACTTTTTCAACTGTATCTGATATCTCAAATCATCTTAAAAATATAATTTCCGTTATTTTTTCCCAAAGGGCTTGCCTTGATTTTATTCTAAGAATAATAACTTACATTTATCCAGTGCCTTTGACCTGTGAGGCCCTGTATTAAATATTCCATATGAGTTACCTCAGTAAATCTCCAACATGTACAACTACTTTCTATATTTTTCAGATAAAGAAACTGAGACTGTATTACTACTTTTTGCTTACTCACATGACCTGATTTTCTGACTGGTTATCTCTTTGGTTTGAATGGCTCAATGTCACTACTTTGAGGAGTTTTTATTCACTACTTTTCTTCATTATTGTCAAGATGTTGAATTAGGACAGGTTCCAGTACTAATCCATGGGACATTCGTTTTTTATTCATTCACTTATTAAATTCCAGGAATTATTCTGCACACTGAGAGTACAGTGGTAGTTGGTGGTGGTAGGCAACTCCTAAACTGGCCGCCAATAATCTCCATATTCTATATCCCAACCCCTTGTGTAATTCCCTCTCCTTTAGTATTGACTAGACCTAGTGACTTATTTCTAAAAAAGACAAAAATGATGGGATGTAACTTCCAAGATTAAGTTTAAAATAAAAGACTGTGGCTTTCATCTTGAATGCATCTCTCACTGTCTCCTGTGTTACTTTGTCTGGCGAGAGCCAAATGCCATGTCATAAGGCAGCCCTGTGGAGACACCCACCTGACAAAGGACTAAGACCTGCCAACAGCCAAGCGAGTAAATTTAGAATGTGGTTTTCAGTTCAAACCACAGCCCTGGCTGACAGGTTGATTACAACCTCATGAAGGACTTTGAACTTTGACCTAGAAGCACCTAGTTATGCTGCACACAGATTCCGGGCCCACAGAAACTGTGAGATAATAAATGTTTGGTTTTTTAAGCTACTAGATTTTGGGATAACTTGTCAAGCAATAAAAGATAACTGATAGAGCAATATGGCTGAGGACCTCATTTTCATGAAAGTTACACTCTGGTAAAGAACACATCCCTCCACAACACACGCAATATATATAAATGAGGAAGATACTAGTAATTCATTCCAAGAGGAAAATAAAGCAGGATAGAGTGAATTGGGGATGCTTTGGAGACCATGATCAGGGAAAGACCGACCTCTCTGTGAAGTTACATTCAGCTAAGAGTAATGAGGAATCAGCCATGTGAAGATGTAGAGGCAGGACAGTCCAGGCAGAGGGGATAGCTGGAGTAGGGATAGTAGGAATAGTCTTGGCTTGCTTGAGGGACATAATGGGTCACTGAAGCAGAAGCACAGTGAGTAAGTGAAGAGTGGTAGGAGATGAGATCAGACAGGTGGGCAGGAACAGATAATGGAGGAACTTACTAGTTAGGGTTTTGAATTTGGATTTCATTCTTCTTGCAACATACATACACTGTGGATTTTATACAAGGGAATGGTATGATTTGCCTTGCATTTCAAGGCCACTTTGGCTTCAGTTTAGAAAGTGGATTGTCAGAGACAAGAATGGAAACAGAGAAGTTGATTAGGAGACCAGTTAAGAGGTAATCATGTTTTGGGTTGGTGATAGCAGAGATGGTGAGAAATGTTTGAGTTTGGAATGTAATTTTCAGTTTGAGTTAATGGGGATTCTTCATGGATTCGATGTGTTGAGTGAGGCAAAAGGAATCTGAAGGCTCCTAATGTTTGGCCTGATCAATAGGGTGATGGTGGCACCTTTCACTGAGATGAAGGAAATGCAGTTTGGTTGGAGGCGGAAGTGACAACATCGGTGTTAAGGACTCAGGGTTTTTGTTTTGGGTGTGTTATATTAGCCCATAGCATGTGAACCTAGCAAGGGAAGTGCCCACTGATCTCTATTCTGTGCTTTAAGCCAGTTTCTTGCTATGGAAAACCACCTCTAATGTCCCATAATATGTTGTGTCCTGGTGAGTTCTATTTTTTTTTTTAGGGCTTGTGGTGGAATTTTGTCAGAGACTATTTGAATGCTTAAATAGCAAACATTAACTTCATCCTTTCAATATAGTGAGTTAATCAGGCAATAATTTCTCTTACGGAGTGCTACAAAATCCACCGAAGAAAAAAAATCAGTGTAGTATTTTGGTTATAATTTATTACAACACAGATAGCACATACAGGGTAACCTTTGCTCTCTCCTTGATTCAAACTTTGTTACAGCTTATAATCATATATTTCTGTATTTATTAGTAATTGATTCATGCCACCTCACTCACTTTAAAATTTAGTAGCAGCTTTCTTATAAGTCCTGTAAGTGCAGTGGGGAATTTGAGTGGATTGTTGCTTCCCTTCCTGTACAAACTCTGTAGTAAGAATAAGAGGTGAGAATAATTGTGGTTACATATATGCATTTGTCCCATAAGACAAAGTGATCAGAAAAATCCAGAGGAAATGCTGATAATACCAACAGTGTTTTGTAATGAGAGGGTGAACAACTGCTTAAAGAATTTTGTTAAAAAAGATAAATATCACCCAGGCTAGTTGAACATCAGTGCTCTGCATGCATAGTTAGCAAAAATGTATTTAGCTATCTATGTGTTGCCAAATATGGGGAGATTCTCCAGCCCACTGGAAAATTTAGACTTGCCTCTCAGATACGAAAATAATAAACTGAGAGGCATAGGCTTGATTTGCTAATTCTAAGCCAATACATTGCAACTGCTGTGCATTGTGAGATACTAGTATGAACTGGTATATTATAAAATTAAATTGTATTGTATAGTGCATTGTATTGTTCCGTCAGATTTTGATATCCTCACTTTAAATAATTCATGGGAAGAAATGATCACTTTATAATGCCATAAACTCACAGCAGGCAAAACTAATTTTACACAATATGAAAACAGATTTTATTTATTTAAAAGGAATATTAAAAAAACACAACAACAACTTTTTTGACACCAGCTGCTGAGAAATAAATAGAATACTTTATGACAAAAAAATATCTAAATCTCTAAAAGCTATTCCTGGGAGACCAAGTTGAGGATTGTAAAGATACATTTAAATGCCTTGGTCAATGCCATAAGCCTTATTTGGAGGGAAAATACCCTTCCATCTTGTTTACTCCCTATGGGGATAAAATGGTACTGAGAGAAAATTAGCTTTACAAAATCCTCCTAACATCTACAACAGAATGTCAAGGAAGTGACAAACTTAGGTATCACTCCAAGGACCCCTCAGTAGGCCAGGTAACATCCATAGTAACTAGTATCTCTAAATACAAACTAGAAATTATTGCTTAGCTTTGCCCAAACCAGACCTTAACTGGCAGTGGAAAAGAATATTTTGGACTGACCACAACAATTTTCCTTTCACTGTGGCTTTAAGGATGGAATGAGGAAATAGGGTGAAAATATAATAAGACTATTTTCTTTGGGAGAGTTTATTAGTCATTTTTTATACAAATATCATACATTTTTTTATACAAATAGCAAAAAAAATACAGACTTGCTGTTCAATTTGATAATATCTCCATATCTGACTCAATCAGATGCTGGCTTTAGACAAAGAATGGGACCCATGCCATGGGTGGGTCTGGGTTTAATCTCAGAAGTGTGAGGGTCCAGGCATCCAGGCAGTTTGCAGTCCTCTTCCCTGAAGCTTCGAGAGAGAACAAGTGTGGAGAGGGTGCATGGTTTTTAGCAGGGAAGCTAAGAGATGGACAAAAGAGAGAAAGAAGAGAGCAAAGTCTAAAAAATCAGATATTTTAGCACCAAAGTGATGAAAACACATTCTATTCGTAATATATTATTTATTGAATTTTTACTTCTGAAAAATGTTTAACTTAAAAACTCTTGCTGACAGTGGGAATGTAAATATGAAGCTGAGAGACTGACTCACCAGAAGTTTATTATCTCTGATAACAGCTGAATTCCAGTCTTCTTTGTGTAGTATAAAATGGGGCAGATTTGTATATCCATGGCGTCATAGGCACAGTTGGAAGGGCTTTGTCTCTGGTTTTGTTATAAATTTCCTTCTCCAGGGTTTATAAGTCAGGAATTAGAAATTCATTTTATATTTCTTAGATTTTAAAGGGTTACAAAATTAGAGGGATATGGCGCTATTCTTTAACTTTCAAGATTTAGAATACTTTACAATACAGCTGAGACTTAAAACATTCAATAGATATTACCAAGCTCTTTGATGGGATGGTGTTTTTAGTATTGTTCTGTATTTCCTAGGAGCAGTATCATATACAGAGATAATGGGTCTCCTTTATCAGTGCAGTCTGATGTGTATATTAGCGAGGTTGTTTTGGGAATAATAGAACACTGAGATTCCAATACAGAAAGTCAAAGTTCAAAGTCTGGCTTAACTCTACTTGGTAGTTGTTGACCTTATGCTACTCATTTTAGCCTTTCTGTGCCTTATTATTATTTTTTACATCTTTATTGGAGTATAATTGCTTTACAATGGTGTGTTAGTTTCTGCTTTATAACAAAGTGAATCCGTTATACATATACATATGTTCCCATATCTTTTCCCTCTTGCGTCTCCCTCCCTCCCACCCTCCCTATCCCACTCCTCTAGGTGGTCACAAAGCACTGAGCTGATCTCCCTGTGCTATGTGGCTGCTTCCCACGAGCTATCTATTTTACGTTTGGTAGTGTATATATGTCCATGCCACTCTCTCGCTTTGTCACAGCTTACCCTTCCCCCTCCCCATATCCTCAAGTCCCTTCTGTAGTAGGTCTGTGTCTTTATTCCCATCTTACCCCTAGGTTCTTCATGACATTTTTTTTTTCTTAGATTCCATATATATGTGTTAGCATACGGTATTTGTCTTTCTCTTTCTGACCTACTTCTCTGTGCCTTATTATTATTATTAATCTGTAAAATGGGATTAATAACACCTACTATAAGGTTCTCTTACTATTCAATGAAATAATAGGAAACTTATTAGGGAAGCTTAAAGTGCTATGAAAATGTTGACTTAATCATTTTAATGAATATTATATAAAGTCTGTTTCTCAAAAGCAATAGTGTTGCACTTTAAGGGATGATTTTGTATGTATATAATGTAATAAATGTAAGAACAACTCTGTTTCTGCTGAGTGTTCTCCTATAACACAACCAGAATTATCATGCAGACATTAACCAAAACAAAGCTGGTGTAGCATCAGACAATCTAAGTAATATTGTAATGATTTTTCAGTAAATCAATATATATGGGCCAGACTATTTTTTTATGTATAGTAAGAAGTAAAACCAGTTTCCAAAATTTTTAATTTCATTTCTTTGCTTTTTCTAATATTTCTAACCTTTCAGAGTATAAAGCTCATATCCTTTTTACTGAAGTCTTTCCTTCAGCATCAAGCTTTTCTTCACAATGTAAGGGCTGCAGATAGAATGAGAGTTAAACATTATTTAAGCAGAATTATTAAAAGGCCATATTAGTGTTATGAAATTGTCGATATCCTGAAATAAGCTGTCACCTTTCCACCTTCTCAGACAAATGCTATATAAGTCAATTATCAAAAATAGAACACTGGCCTAAAATATTCATCTGTTTTTACATAAGAACAGAAATGGTCACATCTAAGTGGGGGAGGGGAGATTCATTTAATGCTCAAATTTAGTATCTAAGATTTGAAACATCATAGCTGTCCATGCAATTAAGAATACTTAATTAAACTTTGAGCATAGAGATTTTTAGAAATAGAGAAGATAATGTTTCATGGCTTTTAGGAATACAATGACATCATTTTTATTTACAGAAAAGTGCATTTTTAAAATGCACTCAGTTAAAAATGTCAAAGATTTTATCACTAGTGAATTTGGGATGCTTGTTCATTTGCCCCCTTGTGGAATTTACTTTGTTGGAATAGATTGTCACTCTCTTTGAAGACAGTTGCTTTCATATTGATACCAGGCCTTCATTAGATCTAGAAATGAATAATGAGGCACATGAGTAACACAGCCATATTCAGCCATAATACAATTAGCTGAGTGTTATATATATCACAGAATAAGGTGATTTTTGGTAGGGAAGTAGTCAGACTTGGATTCACTTTTGTGGAAAAGAACACTTAATGATTATTATGTCAACTTAGCATTCCATCTAAACCTGGAATTTGTGTTTACCCAAAGGATGGCTCTGAGATTCAGCAAGATGATTGAAAATGGACTGGGCCAGTTTGGGCAGAGAGAGGGCAGGATCTGCTGACATGACAGAATAGGTTTTTGTGTTATCACCTCAAGAGTAACATTAAATTCCTTTCTATGAAATTATAATATCTTTAATTTTCCAGGAAACCCATCAATAGAATCTAAGAAGCTTATTCTCTGCCTTGGAAATAATGCTGTTAAGCTGCTTGAAATCTCAACAGATTAATATAAATATTCAGGTAAAAAGTTAGTCTTTTAATGGTAGTCTTCAAACATAATTAGTAATGAAATTTAAGCAGGGTCTAAGGGAATAGGACCATAGAATCCTAGAATCCTAGAATAAAACCGTATCATCTTAGAGGTAGAAGTATAGTCCTATTCCTCTGTGTAATATATGATGTAGGTAAAGTGACTAGTCCAAGGTCTCTAAATTGGGGTGTGTGGAAGAGCTGGGACTAGAAGCAAGTCTCTGGTCTCCAGTCAGGTGCTTTTTCTAGTAGAGCTTAATTTCTTTATATCTGGACAATAAAGTCAATCTCATAGAATGATATAGGTCATAAATTTTTCCATGCTGTTAAGTGTTTGTCCACTCCTATAGCATCTATAACAATGGCAAACATTTATAGCACTTACAACCTGCTAGAACAGGGCAGTTTGTAAGTGCTATAGGGCAGGACTCTAATTGTTCTACTTACAGTCTCTTTTTTAAATCTTCATAAGATACCTGACATATAGTACTATTGCTATATTCATTTCATAGTTGGAGGAGGAAACTAAAGCATAGGAGGGAGATTAAGTAAATTCACAAGGAAGCAGATGCATTAAGTGGTAAAGCTTGGATGTGAATGAACTCAGGCAGTCTGAGTTCCAGAGCTTGTGTCCTCTATCACTATGCTATGCAGCCTCTCAAGCATTTGTTAGTTATATGCCTGCTTAGAAATGTCATAGGTAAGTTCTCAGTGCTCCAGAAGAACGAGTTTGAAGAAAGAATAAGATATACATGAATAGTAGACATACCCATCGCATAAAATATAAGGTTGGAAGAACTGGAGAGTTTCACCTGGAAGAGAAAAAACCGTGAGAGAAATATGATAGCTATGGGGAAATCAGGTTATAATTGTTTTCGACAACCATATAGCAAAACTAGGACCAATAGGTGGGAATTATAAGGAGATACGTTCTGGTTTAACATAGCAGTGCAGTAATCAGAATAGGCAACCTTATTAGTGAGTCCCCTGTCTCTGTTTATACAGGTTGCATGGCAGGTCTCTGTTGCTGTAGACAGAGTTGCTGCACTGGAATAGTACATTGGAGTACAACTATGCTCAGCTAGGTGAGAGGTAAGGGACGCCATTAATTTCATCTGAAGCAGTATTGTACGGCATGTAAGGGCAAGAGCTCTGGACAGATCTGGCTTTGAATTCTGACACTATAATTTATTAGCTGCATGAACTTAGTCAAGTTACTTAACTCTAACTTCTCTGAGTCCCAATTTCCTCATCTATAATTGGGATAATTGTATTAATCTTCTAGAGTTGTGATGAAGAGGAATAAATTAGATCGTTATGTAAAATGCTTAGCACTGTGCCAGGCACATAGTAAGTGTTCAGAAGATACTAATTTTTCAGGAGTGAAAGATTCCTTAATTTTTCAAAAATGAACTACAGTGCTAATTACTCTTTCATATGGAAAAAGAATCTTGGCCTAGCAGGTAATAAGTGATAGGACTTTATGCTTACCAATCTCTCACTGCCTTTGGATAAGGTCGCCATGAACTCTGGATTGTGAAAAACACTTATAAAGGAAGCTTTGTAAATCAATTTATTTAAAATGCAGTAGAGCAACTTATGATTTAAAAGCATCCTGTGGTGAATCCTTTTACAATGTGAATAATCATCCCCTAATTTATCTGTTTGGTAAGTTCAGAATTTGGCTTATTGAGTCTTCTTAAAGCAAAGAGTACACCTGCACTCTTATCCCTACAAGGTAGGCCGTATTTCCATGCTGGGCTGATTTTCAGAGAAATATAGGGTGCCTCTTGGATTCAGGATGACATAGGCTGGGTAACCGCAGGAACATACAAGGTCACTGTAGTCAGTTAGAACATTAATTGTGCTTTGTGATGCATACAATTTTAATGAGCATGCAAGCTCATATAGGTCAGTTGACCATTAGACCATTGCACATATGAATTTTGCCTGAATTGAAGAGCTGGATACTTAAGAGTAATTTTCCTTATATCTCTTTTTCTTTCTCTGAAATTTCAGTGGAAGTCAACTGACATTGTGACATGATACATAGACCCTTCAGGAAAAAACAAACAGCAGTGGAAAGTTGTGAAACAGAAAGAGCACTGGGTTGGGAACCCTGAATAAGACCTGCCATGTACTAACTGCATGGCATGGGATAGGAAGCTACTATTTTTTTCTGTGTCCTAGTGTCCTAATTGTAAAATAATCAGGTTGGACTTAGATCTCCTATATAACTTCTAGGTAAAAAAAAATTTTATTGCATCTGATTCATAAAATGAGGTAAAACTATTTTGTTTCTTTCTTTCCAGTAGAAAGTATAGAACAGAAAATCATAGAAAGAACGTGTATGAATAGTTAAGCGGTTTTCTTATTCCCAGTCAACAATACTTGTCACTCTGCCTCAGCTTGAACCCTCTTTTGCAGATGTGATGATTTATGACATTTTATTTTGCTATGACATAGAAATGAATATGAACATGGGAAAACTTAAACCAAATGGGTTCTCTCTTCAGCCAGCAAACCTTGACCTGTGTTTGGAGAAGCTTGAATGTGTTTAAGAGAAAATCACCTTACCCACAATTAATTATATATAGGGCTAAAATAATTATATCTTTTCATTGATTTACTTTATTTTCACAGTATCCATGGGAATTTTGCCAGTTCTTTATAGAGTGCTTTAAACTTATTTATCACCAGCTTAGATAAAGTACACTTTGAATATATGCTGGTGATTCTGCTCTTCAAGATGAATGGGGGGATAACATGCATCAGATGTGTATGCTTAAACTCTCCAGTGCTTCTCAAAGAGGGCACCTTAAGAGCTCAGGTGACCATAAGAGCTCTGAATCCACTTCAGAATTTCTCAACTTTTCATGCTGGTTACATTCCAGGCAGGGTGATGAAAGGAATCAGAATTCATAAATGAAACTGGCTTATCTTTTACAAAATGAGAATTTAAAACACATTTTTATACAAATGTATACATTATAAAGGACTACTATTTAGCCCTGAATTTCTTATTTATCAGAAGCTTCAAGGTCATTTTTGAGAGAAACTGTTAAGCTTAATTCAATTAGGGAATAATGGAACTTCAAATTTAACCAAATTGTAAATGCAGACAAAGCCTTAGTATTCCATAATCATCTTCAGAATTATCCTGTCAACCCTAAAGATGCTAAAGTCATCAAGATTGCAACATGTGTGATGAGAAGGTCAACATGACACCAGGTATAATGGCCAATGGCCATCGGTGGCTCTGAAGAATTTTACAATATGAAGGTGAAGAAGAATTTTACTTAGTCTTTCATTTTAATTCTTAAGAACATTGCTGTGTATGGTTATGTCATTGCCAATTTTTTAATGTGTAGACAAGTAAAAAACCTACTCAGTCTTTCTAGTATAAAAACAAAAAACATTAAAAAGTTAATCACATAACAACACAATTTCCATGTTCCATTTTCTCTTAAGAACATAGCAAAAATAGGAGACACAAAGAAAGCAGCTATCGTTAGAAATAACTAGAATAAGTCATTTAGTATAAATTCAAGAAAGGTGAAACTACAGTTATAGAAAAAAATTCTAACATATGGAGTAGAGATTAAGATTTAATCCTACATCATCCTACCAGGAACATAGTACAGAAATTTCTCTATGCAATAAAGGATCAAGAAATATTTATTGAGTACTTATTCAGGGCTCAATATTTGATGTCATTATAAATATGAATAATAAATATAAATAATTGCTTCAGATTGATCTACTTGACAGTAAGATTACCTCTATAGGTCCTATAGAATAATTTAAATCCTTTCAGTAGGTATATAAATTATGAACCTATTACAAGATTAAAATATGTTTGCAAAAATATGTTTGCAAAAATAGCTCCATCAGTTAACCACATGTAATCTCACCTTGACATCTCAGGAAGTTTCTGTAGTTATCTAACTAGAATGTAGACTTTTGGAGACCTCTTGTGGGTCCTACATTTGTGAAGCCTACAAGTGTACTACTGGTAGAAACAAGGCAATTACAAGGGAAAATAGGAACGAGGCCCAAGGTCTACTTGAGATATCCTTACATCTGTATTGAAGTATTGGATATGGGTTCCATGATGAAGTCCACATTATGCTAAGACAGAACATGTTTTCTAAGAGATACTTGGTTTTCATACTGGAGAATTGACAACTCATAAAAGCCCAAGAGCACCCTCTAGTGAAATTTCTGGAGTAGGCTTAAGGGGCTTGCTCTTGACCTGGGCTCTCCTTTTCAAATGACCTTTTAATACCCAAAATATAGAAGCTGGATTTCTGCTATCTGGCTTTATCTTCAAACAACTTCCAGAGCACAGTGAAGGTGGTATGCTTGTCAAGTATTTCTAGTGGTAGAAATGCTTAAACTCCAGGACCTAATATTCCATTGTTCCCATGATTTTTTGTTTTTACTTATAATACCAGCCTGTCACACATGACTTCTACCTATAGTCATGTGTTAAAATAGTTCCTGGAGCTAATATAAAGAAATGGTATGAAACATAAGAAATGTGTTACCAAATTATTATACTTCTGCCCCTCCCTCCACCTTTCTCAAGCGTCTTAGCGCAGGTACTACCATCCGGGAATTTTTTAGTACTTGGCAGTATTAGAGGTCATGAGTAGCAGGCTGAGATTTTAAACGGTGATCAAAAATTATAGGAGGGGTCAAGAAGATTAAGTCCTAGTATTTATGCACTTCTGAGTTTTTATATTATCTGATTACTGCAAAGATATATTTTCACCTAAATCTTGAGCAGAAATGAAAGTGACATATCCCTGAATGTTCAAGGTAGCACCTTATTATATCAGAGCTGCAGTTAGAGAGATGACTACAAAGCAGGCCAGATCTTTGCTGTAATTTAGTTAAAGCTGAGGATATACCACTCACTTAGATTAGTAACTGTTACATAATAAATGAAACAAAACAAATCATTACTTGACTTCATAGGTAACTTGCTATCGAATGCTATTATTAGAAGGAAACTTTGAGACCTAAATCTCCCCATTTTAGGAAAAATTAAAACATGCATCTAAAATAGTTAAGTAACTTGTCCATGATGATACAATTTGATGGTGGCAGCTTCAGGACTATAATATAGGTCTGTCGTGCCCATTTTAGCATTCATTATGCTACAAGAATTCACTTGTTTAGAAGCTTGCTATGTAATTTCAAACAGTTTCATTCACATTGGTTATTGGTTTTTATGCCTCTAATAATTTATGGGGATGTCTTCAGACTTATACTGAGAAAAAAAGTGTATGCCTTCCAATTTCATCGCTTCTGTTTTTGCTTTCATGTATGGAAGAATAAGTTACTCATGTGGTTACTGTTAGGAAGAATACAAAAGCATAATCATTTGATAGGAGTCATGTTTATTTATTGAAACACTGTGCCACCCTGTGTTAACTTTGTACACTGAGAAAATGGGGGTACCCACTGATATTCTAGCACTGCTGATAGCCACCCCTTTGGTTCTGTGTTCTACTAGTACTTACCTTCTAGTGTTAATGGAAGGGTTGCATGAGTTAATGCAAATAAAACAGGTGGAACATAGTTGGCATTAATTAATTGCAGTATCTGTATTAAGTGCAAATGTCTCATTTCAAAAAAAAGAACAGGATATTCTTAGGATTATCCAGTAGAGGTCAGCGCTATGAACTCTGTTAAATACTTTTTTAGTATTATGGTCTGATTTCTTGAAAATGAAAACAAAAACTCCAAGATCTCTCCAAGTTGTTGTTTTTAATTGAGAATTATTGTATAAGAAATTGCCATTTGTCAAGGCATATCACATTTTAGTTCAATAGAAGTTTATAATTCTTTCATTTTTCAATTCATTATTATATTCTTAGTCTTGGCTTTAACCTTAATCTTATCACATGTGACCTTAATATTCAACCTTTCATTTATATTATTGATGATGTTTAGTGGGTGAAGTGATCGTGTATGGCAACTCCAGGCATAAGTATATACCTTCAATTTTGCTGGAAAGTTAGTACCTTAATGAAGTTTTGTTCCTTGTTATTTGCCTACTTTGCTATTCCTCAACACACAGTGTTGGTATTTAGAATCATAAAACCAGCAAATATTAGAACTAGAAGTGATCATGGATATCAACAGGTCTGATTCCTCCATCTTACAGATGAAGAAACTGACACCCCAACAGGGAAGATAACTGGTTGAGTTTCGGTGATAGAAGATTATATTTCCTTATATTTATAAAAACAATTGAATCTGGAGAAGCAATTGATTCTTTAATTTTTTCTGATACTCTGAACCAATAGATCGACAATATAGCTCAATGTTATCTACGAGTAGACAGTATGCAGTATTTTTATCCTATCTAATTCAGTAGTACAGTATATCATGTATGCCTGCCACTTTTTTAATTCCTGTCACTTCGCAATGATGGTGAAACCCACACTGAAACTCTTAAGTGATTATCTTTAAGGATTTTATTCTCCAGCTATGCAACTAAACAGTCTGAGTAATGAGACTACATGGTCTCTGCATGGTCAACTAAATACTTCTAGGAAGTGGAACCCCCTTCTAGAGTTATGAGAGAAACATCACTTCTAAAATGCCTTTAAAAGTACTCCAGCATAAGCATTACACTGGAACATTTCATTAGCTTTTTGAGAACAACAAAGAAATGTGGAGCATAATAGGCTAATATGTTTAAGTGGCCTTGGTAGAACCCTACTTAACTCAGTGGGATTTTCTACAGCATGCAGAGGTGGAAAACCATTCCCTAAATATTTATTGTGTGGGACTGCCTCCTTCTTTATTTCATGCAGTTTGTATCAAAGAGAAGTGACTTTCCACCTGTAATTCTAAATTGAGGAAAGTCTCAAAATACAAGTTTTAGAAGAATCAATATTTAGATATGATGAACAGTAACCAGCAGCACAGGCTTTTGGCACTTGGAATTTCTGTCAGTAAAGACGGAAGAGGGGCCAGCTTCAGTCTCAGTGTTTTCTATCCTCTAAGGACTTAAATATCCATCAGGATATTAAGGTTTGGGAAGTCCTTAATTTCCTGAAGAAAAAGGCAAGATGTATGCCAAACCTTATTCGTTACGAATTACAAAAATTATTAAATTAATTAATTTTTTTCAGTTACTTAAGCCAGCAATAAAACTGTTCTGCACAATGTTTTGAATTAAGTGAAATTATAGGTTAATGAAAAAATGTAAGATGATAATTTGTATGGTTTTATTAGGATTCCAAGTGACTGCACTGAGTATATTGCTGGGCTTGCAGTATGATCCCTGCCAATATTCTTTATCTCTCTGAGCTTCTATTTTCTCTGACATAAATTGGGACTCGTAGTCTTAGGAACACTATGATTGTTGAGATTTTCTTGAGCTTTTAGGGAAAAAAGTGTAAATTAAATAAATTATAATATTTTAAGTAAGTTCAAATGGACATACATGATGACAAAGCAAAGGTTTCCCTGTAGGTGTTGGTTTCCTTTGTGTAGACGAGTTGTCACCAAAATTTGTTGAAAAGTAAGAATTCCTATTTGTATGGCATTGAATTAATGATGCAGGAAAAAAAAGCCTCTTGAATGACTGCTCTAATGGCTGAAGTGGCATATTTAAACCATTATTTTTGTTTGTTTCACTTTCTGTCAAACTCTGTCTTAGAATTACTATCAACAGGTTGTACTGATAGATGGAATCTGTCTTTCAGTTCCAAGATGTGTTTTGTATCAAAGTTTTTCTTCATCGGTTTTTGGAATCTATAGGCAAAATAACACATAAAAACAAATGTAAATCCCAGCTATAATTGTTTCTCAGCATTTGGTGACATCATAAATCCCATAAGATTTATACTTGTATTGTATTGTAAATATCACCAGAAACATTCAGTAGGAGGATGAAAAAACTCTAAACAAAACTTGAAAATAATACATATTCTTCTTTCTCACTATGAGGAGCGTTTCCTAGCTACCCTATTTACCCCAGTGGAATTTTACAAAAGTGTTCCTGGCGCTCAAAGTTGATCTAACAAAGCATCAAGTGGGCTTATTTTAAAATTCACCCCTAAATATGTTTGCTGGTTTTGAATTTCTGATTTTGTGCTTATGTAACACAAAAACAGCTTTGGTTTTAAAACAAAAATTGGCAAAAATACTAGTGCATTATGTGTTCTAATCACGTATGGTGTTTTGAAAAAAATAGATTCAGAATTGACAAAATTGTTTCATTGGCATTGCAGTTCAAATGCCTGGCTTTTCTTTCTCACAAGTTGCTTAAAATAAAAATAAAACTAACAGATATTTCTTAAGTGAGTATGAACATAATTGATTTTCGTCATATATAGTCCAACAACTGCACTATAGACATAAATTTTCATTCTGTGTTTTCACATTCTTTATTTTACACAGTTTTCTATGTTTTAGTTTATGGTCAAGTCTGTAATGTGCTTTAGCATCAATTTTAAAGTATCTGGGGTTCTCACAAAAAGTTTCTACCAGTGATATGAATAGCGCTCAAATTCTAGTATGAATGGCCCAGCTTTCTTTGATTTTTCTTATAAGTGCTTTTTTTGGTAAAATATATAAACTTAGAAACAGAAGTTTCCCTGGCTCGTATTACACTCAAGAGACAATGATGATACTGAAGTTCTTTTCATAATCAGGGCTTTTGTAGAGACTGTCCAGGTATTCTTAGCCAAAATATCCTTCTCATTGTACACTACTCCAGGGCAACATGTGGTGTGCCAGCTGGATGCCCTCCCTACATGCCTCAGGTGGCCACATTTCAATGGTGTCTATAGAGCACAGGCCAAATTCTCATTCTCTGTGTTAATCAGTGGGAGAATTCCCATAGAAAATGGGATGGGAGCATATTTTAGGAAAACTCAAAGAGATTATCCAGATGATTAGGCCAGGACATTGTAAGTTCGGGTTTTATGTAGAATTTCTATAACGTTATCTTACTTGACCAAAGAATGCTAGAAAATTTGGGGGTATTTAAAAATTAAAAATAATCATGCTTTTTATTCCACTGTGATTTCTCCAAAGAGGATCCTACAAAAATTTTCTTTAGATACAATAGGAGCTCATCTTGATTCATAACATCAAAGACAACTGATGTACCTAGTAATATAATTTGATTGAACTTTTTCCCATGATCTTGAAAGGATCTGAATTCTACTTATAGAAGTCTCATTATACCTCTCCTTTCAATTAAATTCTAATCAATTCTATAAACATTTAGTAAGTACTTACTATGTACAAAAAACTGTGATAGATGCTCTGAATAATTCTGTGCATGGTGCCTTATGGTGTATAACATATTTTCACATTCATTATCTCATTTGTGTGGTAAAGATTCCCCCTACAATTATTACTTATTTAGCCTAGAGTTTCAGAGGAGCTATATTTTGAACTTGGTGTAGAGTTTTTGCTTGTTTTGTTTTTGGTGAATCCAGAGACCATTCTATAAATACGTTTAGGATCCCTTGAATAAAAAATAAAGGCATATAATTGTATCATCATATTAAATTGATTTGGTTAGAACCAGTGGCATTTCCTGAAATTTTCTGTTTGTTTTATATGACATTAGGTTCAGTCTGAAGTGTATTTTTAATGACCTAATTGAAAAGGTTTGTCAAAATGTTCACAAAAATATTTTTTTACTACTTTTGAGGCAATGTTGATGTATTATAGTTCATATATCTTTTTTAAGATCAAAAAATTAGATTTCCCCAGAAACTATTCATATTTAAGATTATATCATATTCTACTGCTCTACCATGAAGTCTCTGTAAGTGCTATACAACTTCTGGAGAATAAATCTGAAAGCTATTATTCTCCATTTAGCATGTGCATTATTCTCTAATATTGTTACATCTAATGCAGAATGAAATGTTCTACTTCTATATTAATATTACATTTTAAAGTCTTATTTCTACATATTTCTGAGATGTTTTTCAAGTCTTTCTCTTAAAACTTTTTTGTAAATACTTTTAAATAATCTGTTTTATTTTTATTTATTTCCCTTATCCATAGTGTTGAAATGGAATTTATCCTTTAGCATGTTTAACATTTTTAAAGAATTTAATGGGAAATCATCTTCACTTTCAGCACTGAACACAACACTTTATTCACAAACCTGAAATTCAAAAACTGATAGGAACTTTGTCATTTGCTTTGTTTCTAACACCAAATTTGCAAAAAGGCACTCTCCAGGTAACCCTTCAGCTATGTTACCCTGGGTGTTTGGCCAGAGGGCAGTCATGTTGACCCCATCTGCAAAGGCTGGCTAAACCAGAATCTTGGACTACTAGAATCCCATTCATCAAGGTCCACGTAAAGTAAGATAGGTGGGAAGCAGGAGGACAGATGGTAGGGTCGGCAGTAAAGAACTTGTTTGTTGACATTGATATAGACCCTTCTTCTTGCCAGAGTGACTCCGTGGACTTTTTTTGGCATGGAAGACTAGGCCAACACTATCATCTTAGTAGAAGGTGAGCTGCAGGCAAACTGGAGAGATCCATGAACAGTAGGTGTTTAGGGTTGGCTTAGATTTTGTCTATCAGCTTGACTGTCATACGTACTTGATTGATGTGCAGTGGGGCTTGAAAGTGCTGCATTGAAGTTGAGGACTGTGTCATAAGGTTCCTGATATGGTGCACATGTCTGAATGGAGTTGGACATTGACTGCTCTTGTCTATGCCAAGCAACACCAGACTTGAGTGCATTATTCTGCAGTTGAGTAGCAGATGGTGAGTGCAGACGTTTGGAGGGGGTGTGCCTTCAAACACAATATGGAGCCAGCAAACTTACTTAGAAGGTTATTGCATGTCTTGACTTTGGCAGCTACTTTTTAAGCACTGATGAAAAATCCAACTTCCATCCATTGTTACTCTCAGAATACTCAGCATGATTCGTGTTCCAGGCAAAAGAAATGTGAAAATCAAATGCACTATTCACTATGTTGGTCACAGTTGGTTGAAGGTGACTTCCTTGGTGTTGGCTAAATGGGCCAAGTAAACATTCTGAGACTGAATATTGCTGAATAGGTAAACTTTATTTACCTTACTTTAGAGTTGTTAGAGGAAAGGCCATCAGAGCACTTGAAGAACACTATGGTTAAATATGGGACTTAAAAGTGACTTTACATTCTTTAATTCTTAATTTAGAGAGAGCATTATGTTCTTCAGAAATAAAAATAAGAAAATCAAATATATCAATAGGTACTCTTTACACACGAAATTATGGAGATTCACAGATGAATGGGCATAGTAATTCCATATGTATAGCATAATTGATTTTTATTGATGTTTGAATTTTTTTTCTCTTGAGTAGATTCTAAACACATATAAATTTTTTTAGGTTTAAAATACTTTTCTTTTCAGATTAAAAGTAAAATATGCTCACTGAATATAATTGTGTAAATAGAAATATATATATATATCAAATAAAATTTAAATCAGGGATGAACAATTCTAAGTTTTTGCTCTGCCCCTTTCTAATTATATGTATGTTTCTAAGTGTATGTGTTCATATATGTGTTTGTATGTATATTTTTAAATAAAAATTTGGATCATACAGTGTATATTCTTCTTTCTTAAATTAACATTTATTATATTAGTTCCCTGAGTCATTAAATGCTCTTTTTTTTTTTTTGCGGTACACGGGCCTCTCACTGTTGTGGCTTCTCCCGTTGCGGAGCACAGGCTCCAGACGCGCAGGCTCAGTGGCCATGGCTCACGGGCCCAGCCGCTCCGCGGCATGTGGGATCTTCCCAGACCGGGGCACGAAATCATGGCCCCCGCATCGGCAGGCGGACACTCAACCACTGTGCCACCAGGGAAGCCCAAAATACTCATTTTTAATGGCTGCTTAATACTGAACCTTATTTATGTACCAAAAATTTTTTAAATCCTCCATATTTGACATTTTGGCTATTTTTCACCATGATTCCTACTACTCTGAGGATTATTCTTATATTTAAATTTTTATCTTCATCTTGGATTATGTTTTCAGCATATATTCTTGGAAGGTTGATTTTCGGGTTAGAGGATATAAACTTCTCAAGGTTTTTTTGATAACTCCTCCCTAATTATTTGTGAGAGTACTTTTCTAACTACACTCTTACCTGCTCTGAATGGTATCATTTTATAAATATTTTCCAATTTGGCAGGCAAAAAATGGATTTATTTTGTTTTAATTTACATTGAACTGATTAATATGGAGCTGGAATGTTTTACATATGCTTATTTGCCATTGCTTTCTTCTTTTTATAAATTGTTTGCTCATGTCCTTTACTCATGTTGTCTTGATGATTTATAAGATTTTTTTAAATGTAAAATCATTAATTTTGTCAAACGTTTTGCAAAAGGGTTTCTCCCAGTTTTCATATGCCATTAAATTGTTTTTGCTGTTGTTGGTGTGAGAAAATTTTAAATATTTATATGGTCAATTCTGTTGTATTTTTTTCTTTATGACTGTAGCCTTTGCTTTTATCTTCTTTTTAAACAGCTTGAAGTCCAATAAGTATTCACCATTTTTCTAGTATCATCATGTTTTTATTTTGTATTTTTAACTCTCTATTCCTTCCAGAAATTATTTTATCCTAAAGTATAAGATGTGTCTTAATTTTGTTCCCAATTGTTAATCAACTATCCCAGCACCATTTCCTCACTAATTTGGGTACCATCTTTCTTGCTTACTAATTTTTTAATCAACATTAGGACCTATTTTTGGACTACCTGTTTTTCATTTCTCTCACTGGTTCCATACTGTTTCTGTTAGAGCTTCACAGTATGTTTACAGATCTATTAAGTCAAATCCTTCCTTTTTTTCTTTTTTCAAAAATACTTTGAATATTGTCACCTACTTATTCTTTAAGATTGATTTATTTCATTGATTTCAAAAAAATGATCCATTGGAATTTTATTAAACCTATAAAGCAGATTCATATCTTTGCAATATTCAGTCATCACATTTAGAAGTATCGTATGTTTCTATTTATGTAATGTTTCATATGGAAATAAACTGTGTCTTTCTATTCATATAAATCCACAGATTCCTTATTTAATACAAGTATAACCATGCTTTGTTCTTGTTATTTTCTTTAATTGCTTACATTCCGTTTTCTCATTGTTCAGTAGAAAAACCATATCTTTTTATAATATTTATAATCTAGCTATTTTATTCAACTTTCTTAGTAATTTTAATAACTTATAAATTCTCTTGAGTTTTCAAGGTCCTTAAATTGTCTGCAAACATTGATGACTTTATCTTCTTTTTTTTCCTCTTACTTCTGTTTAATGTTCTATTTCATTGACTAGAATTTCCAAATCAGTTAAGTAATCATGGTGATAGGAGGCATTCTCGTTCTTTCTTTTTTTAACATCTTTATTGAGGTATAATTGCTTTACATTATTGTGTTAGTTGCTGCTGTCTCATTCTTGATTGTATGATAATGCCTCTAATTTATTCCATTGTTAAGGCAGATATTAGTTGTTGATTTAAGACAGATATTCTTTGTTACATTGGTAAGGTGAGTTAGAATACTACTCTCTCACCCTTTCTTTGTTTATTAGGAATGTATTGAAGTATACTACATGCCTTTTGGGGTAAATATTCTCAAACTCTAATTGGTGGGTGAACATAGACTTTTCTTGTGATGTCTTTTTCAATTAAAATCAATTCGAACACACATTTATTCAGCACTTACCATGTGCCAGAAATTGTTCACTAGGCATTGGAATTCAGAGGCATAGTCCCTTCCCTTCAAAACATTATAGGATTATTCAGATTATGATAATTCAGCAAGAGATTTATAGTAATTGATTTCCCATTATTAAATTTCCCCTGCATCACTAGAAAAACTTTACATTTAAGACTTTATTAAGAATACTTTGAAGGCTACCTAATTGTTTACCATGTCAAAATGTGAATTTTAAGAATTGCTAAAAGTTAAATTTTGATTTACAGTTGAAATTATGAGTTTTTACATCTGAAGTCATAGTGCTCAAATTCTAATCAAGGTCATCTATAAAACTTGAAATTTTATAGACTTCTATAATATAGATAGTTCATATTCTATAGAATCAGGAAATTGGAATTCTCGATCATAATTTATCACTTCTTATATAGTATGACAGAAATGGTATGTGATGTTGGGGCAACATCACTTTCATGATGCCATCTTTGTATTTTCATTTCACTGGAAGTCTTAATTGTCTGTAGGTTTTAAGTGTGCATTTACATTGATTTATTTTCAATTGAAGTGGTTTTTTTGTATTTATTTTACTGCTTCAGTGTAGTTTAGCATAATTTATCCTGTTTTCCCCATCTAGTGTTATAATAATTTATTTTATTTTTCAGAATCCTTTATTTTGTTCTTTTATACAGTATGCATGAATGAACATGATATTTTTAAACTATACCCTCTTTGCCAGATTCTTTATATTTCACACAAAACAAATAAAGAAATATTGATTGAGAATCAGTTTTCTACTCAGCATCACACTAGTTCTTATGAATTATAGTACAGGAAAACAAAAATTACATACTTTCAATGAGCTTACGTTCTAGTTGGCAGATTAAGATATAAATAAGGGGAAAATGCAAAAACAACAAATCCTAATGAAATACTTACTCTTTATAGTGGCTAATACAAATATAGTCATATTCTTAATCTATATTTAAGCACATATATTAAAACTCACAATTTACCTTTTGTATGTTGGCCTCACCCTGGCCTCATTATGCTTTTCCTATTGTTATTGTACCTTTACCGTTATTTTATGCTTAAAAATTGTATTTACCTTTGCAAGATTTTTAAAAATTCTCTTTGGAACAACACTGGATAGACAAATGCTACACACATTAATCTCTAAAACATTACCAGTGATAATTTGTCCTACGCAAAGGTGACCCTGCTTATAATTTCAAAGCAGAAATAGTGCAGGCTACTATAATTGTAGACTGAAAATCGTTGCTTTCTGAATTTCTTATTTCATTAAAGGACTTGCTTTGATTTTTAGAATCATTCACAAAAGAATTAACATGCAAAGTAGGAGGAAATCCAAATGCTAACATGAAGTTAGCATCTCTACTAAAAGGAAATTTTAGCAGTAAGCTTTGGTATATTAAAGAAGCGTAGTCCCATCCTTTGGGATTTGATGGGATTTTTATATCATAGGGCCACCCATTTTAAACTTTAGCATTTGATGTATGTTCTAAGTTACAACCTTAAACATTTATCATATTTTGGAAAATTTATATCCCCCCCTTAAGTTTTAATGCCTGCATTGAATAATGTTTGTCATGGACCACAATACCTATCCCTGTGGAACTGTTATCCTATCTTAATTCAGAAGCAATACTATTGATTAAACAATACTTAACAGCTTCCAAACTTCAAGACATCTTTCAGCCACCATTTCTTCCTAACCTCACTATGAGCTTCCTGTGTGGTATCATTCATCTGAGATCTTACTAAAATGTAAATAAATTATATCCAAACACACTTCCTCTATTTGCCCAGCTTGTTACCATATCAAAACAACAGTCTTAATGAAATACATATTGATGTATTGTGTATTTCTGTGCTAAACCAAAGTGAGGAGGAAGTTATATGAATATATAACAGAACCCACTTCATAATAGTTTTGTTAAAGCATTTTATGAATTGGAGATAATTTGAGCCATGGGAGATGATGTAATTCTACATGGCAGAGTTCACGGAAAGAGGATAGCTCCTCAGATAGAATTGGATTAGACTCTTGAGAGAGATGCACTGGGGCTTTTATGGTGCTTTACCTTCATAAGCATAGCTAACTCTCAGTTTTCCATACTAATATTGTAGTTTTGAAGTAAAGATAGTAAAAATCAAAATAAAGAAGCAAGAATATTATCTAAAATAATTTGTCTTTGGTCTTTGCATGCAATATTTGACTTCTTAACATCAAATTTACCATTTTACTTTTGGTTTTCATGAGTTAATGAAGCTATTTCTAGCATCCATATTATGAAACAGAAATGATCTAACCCAAAGTATGTAATGTCATACTTTTTTATGTATAATAATCTTCATAGGGCATGATTAGATAAAACTTATCTCATTTTATAATGAACAGTAAGAATGAATAATAATCTGTATCAGGTCTATGAAATATAATCATACTTGGTTAATTGCTAAATTAATTTGTAGAAAATAATTACTATTGCTTGAGTAAATACCAAAAAGTGAAAATAGGAGGCAGCTCAGTGATGTTCAGTGGGAGAAAAGAAAGCCAAACTGGGATTAAAGTTTGTCATGTCTGAATTAAATGCTGAAGTACCAGTAGTGGTTGATTGACTCTGTGATCAGACTTTTGGTATTTATCATTTTTTCGTATACTTTTCTGTATTTTCCAATTCTTTTGCAATGGGTATGTGTTAATTTTTCAGTCAGAAAAAAAGTTAATGTAAAATGTTTCATGCATAGCTCACTTGTAAATCATTTATTGAGAGTTAACTGTATAAAATTTCCCAGGGAGAGAGAAAGCCACGAGCTAAATTTAAGGGCAAAGTACTCCATTATACAAATAATCCATTGTCGCAAAACTTATTGAAGATTTTTTAAAGTCACTTTTCTCATTGCTTGAAAATTCTAAGCTGGAGACAATATAATCAATGAGATAATAATAATATGAATAACATTATGCTCTGCACCCACTTCTCAACTCTACTTCAGAAGAAAAGCCTTTAGTATGTTGAGAATATGATCTGATATAAGATATGTTGTTTCCTACAAAGAAAGACAATATTAGGAGCATCCTTTTCCTCCTATTCTGTTTCAGAGTCAGTCTCCCTGAGTAGATCTGTACTTATAACTAACATTCTGTTTTTGAAGCATTGCTTAGTCCAAGTCATGTAGACTCAAACTCAGGTGGTGAGGTCATTACTAGCAGGCTTACCCAGACATTCATGTAACATGTAACAGCTAGAGAGCTGGCTAAATATCGATGCAATTAATTATATTTTGTTAGAAATACTATAGAAACATGTTATAGAGGGCCTCTGTTACTTGTACAGAGGTTTAGAACAACTCAGGAATAGGTTGCACCTTTGTGCAAATTATTAAAGGAAACCCTGTTCCAGCTGATGTAGCTTGGGCCAGGGAGTATGGCTTCTAAATTGGAACACACCACTGTACTGGGAGCCCTTGTACAGGGCACAACCTGCACAGTCAGTCATGACTGCCCTATTTTATATGCTTTATTAATGATTTGAAGATAGCTACTGTTGCTCCACAGGTTCCAAATTATTCTATTCTTGCACAGAAAGCCAAGAATCATCTTTAGATGAGTTAGAAAAAAGATGCTTATCTAAGCTTTAATTTAGTCTTGGACCCTCATGATACAAGTCTATTACTTTGCTTCAGACATCTGATTTGAATAGCATTGAGGGTAGAAGAAAATGAAGTTACCGCAAAAGTGTAAATAAGTCTATCAAGTCCAGTTCCTAGAAGAACTAGTTTGACATTTTGAAATTACATCTAAATTTTGGGGTATCCTCTAGTAGCTTTAGATGACTTGGTATATGAAAGGGTAGATAAGAAGACAGAGGGGCAGATGGACATCTCTTTGTTCCAAAAAGAAATAAAGATGGTTTAAAGGGATACATAGGTATATGATATAAATATATATGTGTGTATATATATATATATATACACACACACACACACACATATATATATATTTATTGTGAATTAAATTAAATAAAATTAAGTGAAGTATATAATATAAGTGAAATAAATGAAAACTAAAATGGGTAAACAAGGGAAAAACATGAGAAGGGGGCAAGAATTAGACCTATATATAAAAAAGCACCCTGGATAGTATCTTACATACGTTTACAAATAAGATTCTTATCATATGTTTTGAAGAAATACATTGCTGATATTAAGACTAGAAAGAAATATCTTCCTCTGATACCCTTAAGTAATAAAGGGTATTTTATTATGAATATCATGACCAATATTCACTTTCATGAGAAACAAAGAATATTTTATAGGTACACTTCTACTTTTGTGGCCCTCAATATAGATTGATAACATTTCAGTAATGTACAATTTGGTATTCTCAGTCTCATAAAATACAGACCAGATAGATGACACTCCATTCTGGTATAACTCGAAGGAAGATTTTAGAATATATCTAGATGCTGAATTCCAATGAAAGGACTGCACATTCTTCAGACAGTTTCTTATATATACTATTTCTCTAAGTTAGGCCTTTGATTGCTATTGGATGACTGTGAATTCTAGATTGTATTATTGGAAAATGCTTGGAATACAGCTATTCTTTGTTAATTAAAGGCAGAAATAGTAGTCAAGTTAGGGGCTGTGTTTAAATTCTTTTACAGAAGTTGAAAAGCCTAACAAAAACACACAGCTAAAAAATGTCTACCCACTTTACCTGAGAGATTAGCCAGAGAAGTATCATTTCATAGGACAAAAAAAAATCTCTTTAAACATTTATTTTGATTCTGCTCTAATATACACAAAATGGAAGATGCAGGTTCCAAGTTTCTTCTTTGTCACAGCCTGGTTATTACCTAAGTGATAATCTCATGCTACAAGGTGATGGAATTTCATCATATACTCCATCAGCAGACTTATTCACGTCATTAAGCAATTTATGTGATGTTTACATGTTCTGTTTCATGGATTAGATTCCTTGTTTTCCAAATAGAAATAGTAATATTTACTGTTACACATTCCTTGGTTAAAGGTGAATTACTATGACATTTTAATTAGATGAAGTTTGGTGAATACTTTGATTTCTTCAGTAGTTTGTAAATTGTGAAGCATAATGTTGATCCAAAAATATCAGTAAGATATTTGAAGTTAATGCATCATACGTTCTGAATTTCTACTGCACAAAGTTTACTGATCTTCCCAATCCTTTAAGTCTTTTTGAAGAACAAAAAAACAAACAGTTTTGAAAATTCCTAGAAGCAGATACTACATGTTTATCTCATTTTATGTGATAGGAGTGATTTTGTAAATCTATTCATAATTTAAATGCTACAGGAGAATCTCTCAAGGGAATTTTATTGTGGATCATCATGTAAAGCAAAAATCGTTTCTAAAATGCTTATTACTCCCTATTTCTATATGGGAACTTCCTGATTTGCAAGAGTTATTCAAGCTCCCAGAGGAGTGCATCACCTTAGTATGTTCCTGAGTAGAATAAACTGAGAGGGACAGGAAACTGTGAAGGAACAATTTGGTAAATACTAAACTGATCCAAGTAAGTATTTGAACCTCTTTAGTGAGATCTCTGAGCTACTATTTTATGTAAGATTAAGTCTAGATAACACGTTCTCCACAGTCACTTGGAATGGGTTTATTTCGGCTCATTCAAGCTCTAAATTTCCTAGAAATCCTTTATAAACCACATAATTTTACCTCTTCTCATTGAGTGATTCCTCTTAGATCTGTAAAGTAAGGCAAAATTATTTATCTCTGATGGGAGACGTTTGGCACCTTCATCCTCATCCTCCAGTCACCTCCCAATTCTCATGGCCCAACCCAACTAAGGATTTTCAGAATTGACAGATATTCTTAATCCCCCAAAATGTTTGTACTTTCTAGAGCTGTAGAGGATTTTCTGTACACATGTAACCATCATGGAAGCTTTCATTCAGTAGCAGTTGGACCTCCTCACCCACCCACACACACACCCCATGCAGCTGGGCCTCTGATTCTTGCATTACAAGGCAAAGAATTAGGCAGTGGGCATTTGTTGAAGGAATACCATAAGTAGTTTATGATCACTGTGTAGAAGGAGACTATAAATTTTATCACCTAAATTGGATGTTTTTGAGAATAAAAGGTGCCACATTAAAGATTATTGTGAGACAACAGACATAAATGGGGTCTGTTGTTTCAGCTGGGACTACCTCCTCTCCTTACCCCTCCCCAAACTCCACTAGCACAATAGTTCCAGCAGGGCAGGGTGAGCCATGGAAATCCACACCTTCACTGCTGAAAGGGGCTGACTTGATGGAATAGAATATCAAGCTGAAAAACCACATGCCCCTGGGTGCTGTCAAAACAGTAGCAGTCTCAGCAGCAAACAAAAAGGAAGTGTAAACATCATAGCTAGCCTCAGATTGCAGTTCAGGTTGGGGCAGGCAATAGACTGGCATATTAGCCAGAAATTTAACAAGGAGAATTGGATGAGGAGACTGCCATATTGAGCCTTGATGAAACTAACACATATCTCTGGTGGTTTGGAAATCTGCATACGTGTTTCAGGGAAGATCAGAGAAGGTCCAAGATATCCACATACCCCAGACGGATCCTAAGGCCTAGTGCAAAGAGGAGATAAGGGAGAGCCCAGTGGAATGTAAGAGGCAAGGAAGACTTGTAAGCTGACTGAACTTTGAATGAATTCCCCAATCCATGCATATATTCATCAGCAAAGGGTGTTAGCTTATTGGCCTAAGTTGTTTGAGTACAGCTTTTGACCAGTCATTGGATATAAACTGCAAATTGTGCTGACACAGGGGCAAGTCTTAGCTAAGAAATGAAAGTAGGAATTATAAAAACTGACCAGAGACGTCAGCAGCTGAACAGTATGAGGGAGACAGATTCCAAAGAATTAGACTGGTAAGTCACTAAACAAATAAACACATAAATAGCAAAAACAGCAGAAACCCCCAGAGGGAAAAATCAGAAGTCATAACTACTATAATATATTGTATAAAATGTCAATTTTCAAGAAAAACTTTTTGAGACATGTAAGGACTGACAGGAGTTTAATCCACACCCAGTTAAAAAAAAGCAGTCAACAGAAACTATCTCTAGGTTGTGGGGGAGAGCAGAAGGTGAATTTAGCAAAGACCTGAGAGGAGCTACTACAAATATGTTTGAGTAAGTAAGGAAATCGTATTAAATAATTACATAAAATATTACTATAATTACTATTCAAATAAAGAATATTAATATAAAGATAGAAATTATTTTTAAAAGAAACAAAAATTCTGGAGTGAAAAAGTACACTAAGATGAAAAATATTCTAGAGGGACTCAACAGCAGATTTGAGATGGCAAAAGAAAAAAATCCGTGAACTTGAAATTAATTGGGAGAAATTATCCAATTTGAAGAGGAGAAAAACATAATGAAGGAAGAAGTAGAGCTTCAGAGAGCTGTGAGAAACCATCAAGCATACCAACATGTGTAATGGGAGAGAAGGAGGAGAGAAAAGAAAGAAAGAGAAGAAAAAAGATATTGGAAGGAACAATGACCAAAAATTTGCCAAATATTATGAATAACATTAATCTACATGTTTGAGAAGCTCAACAAATTCCAGGTGTCATAAATATGAAAAATCCATACATAGTCACATCATAGCCAAACTTAGAAAGCCAAAGAGAAAGAGAAATTCTTGAAAGCAGCAAGAGAAAAAAAGACAAATTGGATACAGGGTACACCACTATGATTAACAGTTGACTTCTCATCAGAAACATTTGAAGTCAGAAGGCAGAGAGATAACATATTCAAAGGCTGAAGGAAATAAAGATTTTAACAAATGACAATCAAGAATTTTATATCCAGCAAAACTATTCAAAATGAAGGTAAAATAAAGATATTGTAGGATAAAGACTGAGGCAATTCACTGCTAGCAGACCTGCCTTACAAGAACTACTAAAGGAAATCCTTTAGGCTGAAAAGAAATGACAGCAAACAGTAATTAAAATACACCCAAAGAGATAAATAGCACTCATAATATAATTATGTAGGTAAACATAGATATGGTGTAACTATATAACAAAACTCAATTAAAGAAGAAGGAAATAATAAAGATTAGAGCAGAAATCAATGAAATATATAACAAGAAAATAATAGAGAAAATCAATGAAACCAAAAGTTGATTCTTAGAAAAGATCAACAAAATTGACAGATCTTTAGCTAAACTGACCAAGGGAAAAGGAGAGGACATAACAGATTACCAAAATCAGAAGTGAAAGAGGAGACATTACCAACCCCATAGAAATTTAAAAGATTAAAATGTAATACTATGAACAATTATTTCCAAGAAATTAGACAATTTAGATAAAATGGTATCACTTCTAGAAATGCACAAATTACCAAAACTGATTCAAGAAGAAATAGAAAATCTAAATGGACCTATAACAGTAAAAAGATAGAATTATTAACTAAGTCATCCCACAAAGAAAAGTCTGGATGCAAATGACTTCACTGTATCCTAGCCAATATTTAAAGGAGAAATAATACCAATTTTTCACAAACTTTTCCAAAAATAGAGGAAGAAGGAACACTTTTCAGTTCATTCTATTAGAACAGTATTACCCTGAGACCAAATCCAGACAAAGACATCATAAGAAAATAAACCAGTATTCCTCATAAGTATAAAAACAAAAATCCTCTACAAAATATTCACAAACCTAAGTACAGCAATCTGTAATATTATTTACACCCTGACCAAGTAGGATTTATCCTAGTAATGCAAGATTGGTTTAACATCCAGTAATCCATTCATGTAATATAACATATTAGTAGAATAAAGGCGAGAACCACATGACTATATCTATTGTATCTATATGTATATTTATCTATATGTATATCTATTGTGGCAATAGATACACAAAAAAAATTTTGAGAAAATCCAATATGCATTTGTGACAGAAACTTTTAACAAACTAGGGATAGAACTTCTGTACCTAAATAAGGGGCACTTATGAAAAAACCTGCAACTAATATCATACTTAATGATGGAAAACTGACGGGTTTCTCTAAGATTGGGAACAAGGCAAGGTTGTCAGCTCTCACCTCTCCTGTTCAAAATTGTACTGGTGTTTCTGTACAGAAAGGTAAGAAAAATAAAGAAAAAGAAAAAGAGGAAATAAAGCAAGGAAAGAAATAAAAAAGAAAGAAACAGACAGAAAAGAAAGAAATCAAAGGCATCCAGATTGGAAAGTAAAAACTAAAACTTTTATTTGCAGAAAACATCATAAGTACGTAGAGAATATTAAGGAATGCATGCACATACACACAAACTAATAAATGAGTTCAGCAAGCTCGCTGGGTACAAGAGCATTGTACACAAGTCAATTGTATTTCTATCTGCAAGCCTATTTCAGAATTATTAAGGTTCAAGTTCCAGACCACCACAATAAAGCAAGTCACACAAATCTTTTGGTTTCAACAATTCATATAAAGTTATGTTTACACTATACTGTAGTCTATTAAGTGTGCAATAGCATTATGTATGTACATACTTTCATTTAAAAATACTTTATTGCTAAAAAATGCTAACCATCATCTGAGACTTCAGCTAGTTGTAGTCTTTTTGCAATAGTAACATCAGAGATACTGATCACAGATCACCATAACAAATAAAATAATAATGAAAAATTTGAAATATTTCAAGAATTACCAAGATATAATTACCAGAGACATGAAGTGAGCAAATGCTGTTGGAAAAATGGCACTGGTAGAAGTGCTTGATACGGGGTTGCCACAAACTTTCAATTTGTAAAAAATGCAGTATCTATAAAGTGCAATAAAGCAATGTACATAGGAATTCTTTTCTTTGCAGGGGGTGGGGAGTTCATTTTACTATACTCTCTACTCTTGCATATGTTTGAAATATTTCACAATAAGAAAAGTTGTAAGTGAAAAGGAAAAAAAAAAGACTAAGGGAAATAATTAAAACATTATAATTTGGTCTCTATGTTGACCACAAACAGGGCTTGTCTGTTAAAAATCAAATCTGAGCAGTGTCAGAATGAATAACTCATAGAGAGGTGAGTGAACTCTCAAAAACAACATGAGCAAGATACAGTCGGTGCTGAACAGTTGGGAAAGCATTAAGAGAATTGCCTATATTAGCACAGACTTCCTAAACTGGAGTGCTTTGTTGCTCTTTCCTTGAAGTTCTGTGACCTGATGATATCTAAAACTCCTACCTATTCGATGTGGTCAGAAGCAGTCCTTTGTTCCTAATCAATACTAGGATCTATAGTTCCTCACACCCCCTTCAGTTTTTTATTGTCTGGGGCTTTGTTTTTTTGGCCTTGAAGACTTACAGGATGGGTTACTGTAATATAATGCATTTGCTACTTCTCTGGAAAGCCATTCAGAATCTTTAACTAGTGCAGAATGTACAACTCTTTTGCTAAATAGTCTCTGCCAAGAGAAGCATTCTTCCGGGCTTTGTAATTTGCATTGATTACTGAGCTGTTCCCCAGTGTATCACTGGGTGTATTCTTTAAAGCCTTACATAGTTCTGTCTTGATTAAAGAAGTCTGACATTGGTGGTCAGTTTTAATAATGACTGAGGTTGATCTGGATAACTTGAAAAAATTTTAACATTTTGGAACCCAAAGCGTCAGCAGCAAGTTATTCTTATTGATGACACATACTCTGGAAATTTAGTATTTTAAAAGTGGGTTCAGTGTACAGTACTGAACTTGAAAAAAACAGGAAGTTGAAAAGTAGACAGTAGTGCCAAAAATAAGGTCCTAGTCCTAACTTCTCTGCTCCTTAATCTAATCTGACATGCCTTCAGAATATTTCACTTTCTCGATGATCAGTCTTCCAAAGAGTTTCTACCCAATACTTAACCCCACTACATAGGAACAGAGTTAATGATTTCTCATGAGGCAGATATGAATAGGAACAGTATTCATATCAAAGACAACTGGTCCCACTTCCAGGTCCATCCTTGGGCCAAGATATGTAGTCGCCAACAGTGTGTTGGCGACTGCATTTTTTGAGTCCTGGCGCAAAGTAAGATCCATCTGTTTTGACCAGCCGTTTGCCTGAGTGCCACAAAATGGTCCTGTTATTAGTCTTATTTGTGGTCCTATTTGAGGTTAGGGGATAACGTAAATAAACTTCAGTCCTCCTTGTGATGAATGTAACATGGGAATTAAAAGTGGTGGTGTTGGTAGTGCTAAGTGATGTTGCATCTCTATTTTCTCAATTACTCTGTTTTCTTTGGATGGGGAAGCAGACATTTAAGAATGAGTTTGTCATCTGGAAGGATAGTTGTGACCAAGTTTCCCTCAACAGGATACAAGATGTTATTTTTGAGCTTCATTACCCTCACCAAGGGGGAAAAAAAAGAGAGAAGAGAGAGGGAGAAAATAAATAAGGAAGAAAGTGAAAGTAAGGAAGAAACAGGCAGAGATAGAGAAGGGAAGAGAAAGATCAAAGAAGAGAAAGAGGAATGACATGAGAAGAGGAGAATGTAACTTGACTTTCTGTTCGTAGAAACTGCTTTATTGTTTTGAACTAAGTTCAATTCACTCAACATCTGGTGAATTAAGGAAAAGGAAATCTGACTGATTAAATTGAACTTCTAGTTGTCAGTTAAGTAGTTTATGTATAAATATGCAGCCTAGTTTCTATCACCCTTTCTTGTCTGAACTAGACAGTTGAATCCGTTTCACTAACTATACGTGATCGGTGAGTAGAACAATACTAGTTGGTGATTCAGATTTATATAGAGGTGAGCAGTTTTTATGTTTCTGAATCGTTTATTGGGGATTATTATTATTCCTTATTATTTCTGAGCATGAGTTATTTTTGTCAGTTTCTTTTATGAATGTTTTGTTGCCTTATAAGGAAATATGTGAACTCCCCTCCTCTCAGTCAGTTGTCCCTGGTGACGCCTCCATAATTTCTGTCTTTACACTGGTGCATTTTTAGTCTAATTCAGGCATGTGAGAAGCAGGGGAAAAGTTTAGTTAGTCAATGTCAGTGATCTTTTTTTTGGGGGGATCCATTCATGGATAGACCTAGTGAATTTAAGCCAGTTTGAACTTAAAATCTATATGCATCAAATAGACACAATACCCAAAATATTCCTCTGTATAATACAAGAGAAAAAGAAAATAGAATTCACAAGTAAGAACTAGATGCATTTTCTAAAAACAGATGCAATTTCAGGGCTGATCTATGATCATATTCTCATATATGGTGATATTAAAATATTACCTTGCATTAGTAGGAAGGTGGACATAAACATACCATATTTAGTGCTACAAATATATTAAAAAAAATGTACTGCCATGCTGTAAAGTAAAAGAAAGATAATTGTTCTGTCTCCATTTTACACTAAAAAGCTCTGTTTTTCTAAACCTGTTGTATCAGTTATTTGAAGCTAAAAATAGGGATGACTTAATCCTGTTTTTTAACTATTATCTTATTCATAGATGGTGTTGTATGAAGAAAGAAAGGATTGAAAATATTAGTATGACATCTTAAGCCCAAGTATTTATGACATATTTTAATTTTAATGCCTGGACTCTTAATTCAAAGATTAAAACTAGGTATTTTTTAAATGTGTTCACAGTTATTTAAATCAAGAAGACTGGTTCAAACCCTGATGGTCTTCCCATGTTGCTTCAGATAGCAATGCTGCATGTGACTACCTATATAATATGATGTGGTCTGGAGTGCACTAAACCCACAATACCTTGCAATGGGCATTTGTATTGCTAAATATGTTCCTTTACCTCTACTTCACCATTTGCCCCACCACCAATTCAGTCATTTGAAAGTAGTAGATGTAACATTTTTTTCCAATTTTATTTCAAGTTACATTTCCCTTTAATATGTGTATTCAGATTGTAGATTTTCTTCTTTTTTCTCTGAAATAACATTTTATGTAATCTTGAGGCTTTGGAATTATTTAGGAGTTTTTAAAAAATCAGAATATAGGTAAAATTCAGAAGCACTGAGCTTCTAGTCATATCATTATGAAGTCCTTAACATGGTGGCATATTTTGTTTTTCAGAATTGCTTTTTTTCCTCTTTAGATCCTTTTCTTTTCATTAAAAAAACGACTCTGGGAAGAGAGTTTTTTTTTTTTTTTCCTTAGGAAAAAAAAAAAGCCACGCTTGACTGATAATGCATTGCTTTGGATGGTGAAACATTATGAAAGTTTAATTTTTAATTAAATCTGAAATACCAATTATAACTGGAAGAGATTTTAACCTGTTTCTTTTCAGACTGCCTGAAGTTACATTTAGAGACTGAAATCACTGCACCTTAAAAACAAAAGATTGAGCTGCACCGCATTCTTGTAAGTGAAAGCTTCCTCTACCTTCCTCTGTGTTTTTGTGACCAACTCAAAAAAAGGACAAAAATATTGGTAACATAGTAACCAGACATGAGTAAAAATTTGAATATCCCTGAAGAAATACATGTTTAAATGATTTCCTTCTTTAAAAAAAGAAAATTTGTAAGGCTCAATATTCAGTATGTCTTTTTTATCCAACCTAGATTGTGAATCCTTTCTTTTGGCTGGCTTGAATTGCATTAGGGAGGGTGTCACCCACCGTGCATCAGCACAGTGACATACACCCTGTCAGGAAGGATTCTTACATTTTGGTACAAGTCTCTTAGAAGGTAACAGATCTCTTATGGAAGCAAAGTAGGTTCCTTTTTCCTTTGTGATGTCATTAGAAATTTTTAGCCTTTGTGTCAATGTAAATGGAGAGAAAGAAAGTTCATGATGACATCACAAGATTCTGTTGCTTTGAGGACTTTGGGCAAAACTAAGTAAAATGCATAATTCCCTTGTGTGCGTGTGTTCCCCATTCTGCTATGAAGCAGTCAAAATAGCACATCTTATGTCTTCCCGTGAGCTACAAGGCTGTCTCTCAGAGCCCCATTGTTCCATAAATGCATGTCAGAGTCTACCACAGTCTGGTCTACCCTTATTTAGCTGCTGTTTTGTCAATGTACTTGGAAGAACAATTAACATTTGGGATTTCAATGTCTGAATAACAGGCAGTGAATAGAACCCAAGCATATAAAAGATTCAGACGCCCAGGGTAAGAAAACAGAAGCTTAGAGGTGGTGGGGGAAAAAAGAAAAGCATTTTAATGCCGCACTCAAAGGTTATGAAATACTACAAGGAAATTCAGTGTTATATTTTTTTAATTTTAGATCAAAATGTTCATTTTCGTAGTGAAGTCCAGAAGGTTATGATGTCTTCCAAAGTTTTACAATTTAATGTGTTATGAGGTCTTTTGCTAGAGAGTCTTAAAACACTTAAACAGCATTCATCTCCTTGTGTCATTGTTGGAATGCCGGATGTGGGGTTTACTGCATCGTGGTTTTCAAAGTGTCACAGTTCCTCTCGACAGAGTACACTAACGGTGATTCAGATGATTTCTTCCATTTTCACTTTGGTTTACTGCACTCTTTCATTATTGACTACAGTTCTTGTATGTTTACTGTAGACAGTTCTGACGTTGCTTAAATATCCCTGCCTATTGTCTGAATTCCTGTTAGGTCCTTTTTTTTTTTTTCTTTGAGAGATGTTGCATGGACAGAGCAAGATCACTTCACTGTCAGGGTATCTGGTGAACTGGAGGGAACTTTGGCAGCTTATATATGCTGCCCACTGAGCACAGTGCCTGGATGGTATGAGTGAATACATGATGGTTATTGTTATTTTTGTCATAACTACCACAGTCGAAAACCATAGATGGTAAGGTCTCTAAAATCAGGGTATATTTCTTATTGATTTTTGTAATCCCCAGTACTTGGCATAATAGTAGTAATCAAGAAACAGCTATTGTTATTAGTACAATTAGAAAATTTAAGTCAGAACTTTAGGAGTCATTCATTCAGAGAATATTGTGAAGATGGGTTGAATAAAGTTTTTGACAGTCAGGAAGATAATTATAAAGGAATTTGTCAAAGACAAACCTACTATTTACCACATAACATTAGGCATCAGTCGCCTAGTCTTTCTCCTCTTTGACTTTATACTTCTTTCACCTGAGCAGAATGAGAAGTGCCCATTCATACATATCGTTTTTGTCTGTGAAGTGGTCTTCACTAGTTTTCTGTTTAAGTTGTGTCTTACATCCCATACACTGAAGTTGTCTCCAAAGATAAATCTACCTGGCTCTAGGATGGATGATGCTCTGTACCTGTTTGTCTAATTACTATGCAGTAGATTGTGCTTCAAGAAAATGGGGCAAATGGTACAAAAGGTATTGGGTCAAGAGTCCAGAGATTTGGGAATTTGCCATTAGAAACTTCTACTTTCAGTGCGTCAAAAACCAGGACCAGTTTCTCAGCACAAATATGACCACAGCATTATTTAGAACTCAGAACAATTTGACCCCTGTAAGCTGAGTTTCCCGTTTTTTTGTTGCTGTTGTTTTTTCTTTTGCATAAAGTTACCTGTCCTGCCCCACCAATTTTAATTTATTTCTAAAAGGGGTCCCTTCATTTTTATTAAATTAGCTTCTGGTGGTGCAAACTAAGGCTCTCATAAAACTTGGCCTCTGAGGCAAAGCTAAAATGATAAAATTTAGGCTTCATGAATTGTACTGTTATCATGTTGGATAACATTTAGGGACATCAAAGAACTTTATAAACACATTTCATATGTTTTAAGATTAAAAGATTGAGGTGAAAGAGATGTAAGGGCATAGCATCGGCAAACGTTACAGGTAGAAAGGATATAAGAAATAAAAGTCCAGTCATCCCATTTTGGAATAAGTAAATTGAGGCCCAGGGTAGGGCATGCAGGTTACCCAAACCATACTGATCACCAATGCGAATCATTCTCAGACATCTAGGCCTGAGAGTAAACCCAACTTTGGACTCTGAGGCTTTGATCTTTCTTCTACACTCAGGGTCTGAGCTGTGTTTGCTGAGGAACAAATTGCCTTAGGCTCATCTTATGAGACCCACTGAACTGTGGTCCCCTCTACCAACTAGTCCAAAATTCATATATAAAGGGTATTCTAAAAGCATTTATTGTTATCAAAAAATTGTTATTTTTTTATTATGCATTTTGGTATTGTGCCTCTGGTTGTGCATTGAGTCACACAGAGGCAAATTTATGTGGTTGGTTTAATATTCTTTATGGTGATTTACAAAGTGGACAGAAGGCCATTAGAAACTTCAGTAGTTTAATTGGGCTTACAAGCAAGATGAAACCGGTAATCTGAACACAGCCATTGTGACGTTGAATTCAAACTTCCCAAAGAGGGTGCATTAGGCATGGTGTCAGAATGTCATTGTTTCCAGGAGTCATTTCCATCAGAGAAAAGTTTCTCAGAGTCTGGAAAAATTGAAATAAACTTTAATAGTTTAAAATGAATTACTTGCCCTGGTAATTTATTTCAGGTTTCCTTTATTGGATTCTGTCATTTGACAATCCAAAGAGACCAGAGTAGTAGTTGGACAACAGATACATCTTTCTTATAGACAAAGTATTTTATGGGTGTAGTAGAGGAAATAAATGGTTATCACTTCATCTGGACCATCAAGGAATAATATCATATTAGCAAGCAGCCTAGGCAGAGGGAAGTTGAGGAAATAATGGTAATGGTGTGACCTGAGTATAGAATGCTGGTTAGGGCCAATGTTTTCCAAAGTATAGGTTGCAACTCATTCATAGGTCATGAAATCAGTTTAGAGGATCACAGTCAATATGCTTTTAAGAAATAGAATCAAAGAAAAAAAGTTTGTAAAAAGACTGTGTTACATATTTTTAAGATAATGGATTGAAAAATAAATATATGTCTTACTGGGAATCATGCCACCAAAATATGAAAGCAGATCTAAAGATGATAGGTCTTTTAAATACTCAACTCAGGTAATCCTGACTAAGGGATAATATTATTTTCCCCTTTTTTCACAAACGAGAAAGTGGAAGAATTAAGCAATTTGTCCCAGGTCATACAAAAGGTAATTGGTTGAGATAGGATGTGAATATGTCTGTCAAACTCCACATGCATACTTTTCCCATGATTTGACATTGTTTTGCAGGGTTGTATGACTTCATTTATTTCACTGTTGATAGAGCACACATTTATATCTTAAGTCCCAAACTACAGCACTGTATTTCCAGTTTCCTTATTTAAATCTTCAACTATATAGATATCACACCAGTTTCTCAGAATCAATATATCAAGTAATTATCCTCCTAGTTAAAAATCATCCTTCTTTTGACTATCCTTATTTTCTTCACCCCAATTCTCCAGGTCATCTTGGCTCAAAATATCTCATTCTTCCCTCTCCTATCCCCCCCAAGTATCCAATAAGTGGCCAGTAATTCTCCTTTTTTGGTATTTCTGTCCTCGTCAGGTTTTCGTCTTCTCTTGGTTGTACTAATCTCCTAGTCAGGAGAAACAGGGAGGGGAGACCTGTTCATCCTAAACACTGTTGCCCCATTAGGTTTCATGAAGCAGGAGCCCTAAGATCATGTCACTTTTGTTCAGACAAAACTTTAATATTCTATAGTAATTACCAAACAATGCCTAACCAATATTCATGATACTCTAAAATCTAATTCTGTCCCAATTTTTGACTTAATTTTATGGTTTAATATACCATACACTCAGGCCAGATTTCCTCACCCTCATTTATTAGTATTGTTTCTGTTATCTGGAATGGCCATCATTCTGTTTTTCCATATGCAAATCTAATCCATCCTTACAGGTTACTTTAAATGCTATTTATTCCATGAAACCTTCTCTCCCTGACCTAGCCAGAAATAGTCCACTCTCCCCTACCTACCAAACTCACTTAGCACCTGTAGCAGCCCTGCCAACAATCTTATTTTGGACTTCTGGTCTTCGAAATTGTGAAAGAATAAATTTATATAAGTTAACAAGTTTGTAATAATTTGTTACAGCAGCCTAGAAACCTAATACAGCACCCTCCTACACATTTTTTGAGACATGAATTACTTTCTGTATTTTTAAACAATATTTATGGGATGCTTTATTTATTTATTTTTTTACTAGAAAGCAAATTCTTAGGGATAGAGCCCATATTTAATTATTAATATTTCTTAACCCTATAGAATCTACCACAATAGAACCATTAATTCGTTATTCAACCATGCTTAATATTGGGAATAAAGAAACGATCCCTTAGTGTCTCATGAAATTTATAGTCTTCTAAGGGAATCCGACGTCAAATAAGTATGCAGATAATTACAAAATTACAAATTGTAGTCCATGAGAAGAGCTAATTGGTATGCAAAACAATAATGGGTGGGGAAAATCTATTGTTCTGTCCACTGGGTGCTCAGGAAAGAATTCTTAGAGAAAGTGTCATTTAAGTTGAGGGTTGAAAGACAGAAAGAATCAGCCAGGTGAACAATTTGGGGTGGGGATGGAAGTTTGAGAGGGGGAGAAAGCTCCCAACAGAAACAGCATGGACAAAGCCCTGAGGCAAGGACAAACTGTGTATTCAAGGAAATAAAAGGATTCCAGAGTAGCTAGAGCAAAAGAAGCAAAGGAGGAGAGTGACTGGAGGTGAGGTCAGAGAAGTAACCAGGGTGGGGAATTTGGATCTTATTCTGAATACTCTGGAAAAGCACATAGTAGACATGCAAAAAAAAGTAAGTAAATAAATATTAATTGAAGAATAGCTTAAGAATAGAACAAGATGAAGGTAATTCAAAGGTACATAATATACATAACCTTATAGCATCTATATATTCATTTTGAATCCTCACTGAAGGTTTACTTCTGAATTTGAGGAGGGCTTGGACTTTTGAAACAGAGGTCTAATAGTTCACAACATGTTTCCCATCTGCATAACCAAAATAGGCCTCTGACAACCTTCTAAGATAAGGTCAAGTTAATTTTATTTCCTTTCTAGTTAATAATTATTAAAATTCTGTTGTTGGTTAATGAATCTGTTATTTTTGTTTATTTTTAAGTGCTTATTGTATAGTGTAGAAATGAGTACAAAAATGTGTTTTACTCTTAGAATGTATTTTTAACTGTTAAACCTTAATCTTATTTTTAATTTTGATATATTTTATCATGTGCAATGGCCAGGGGCCTGGAGGCATAGAAAGCCTTGAAAATGAATCATCATTATCCTCATTAATACTACCTATAATATGACTGAATTTCTGGATTAAAACAATCCAGACTGTTTTAAAGTATGATAATTAATATTCTGGAATGCCACTAAATCAGAATAGAGATATTGGTTTGTTTGCAAAGTGATAGAAATTATCCCCTTTTGCAATTAAAGAAGAAATAGAGTAGAGGGAATGTGAAAATTAAAACCATAGAGAAGTAGGTTAAGCTCTAAAGATATGAGTACTTATCTATTGCAACTCAGTAAAAAGACACCAGAATCAAAATATTATGTCTACAGAGAGCCTTAGGAATTATTTATTCCAGTCTCCTCATTTTGGAAATGAACAAAATTTAGGCCTAGAATTCTTGTTCAAGTCATACAGTTAAATAGTTAATGGCAGGGCTGGAACTGTAATTCTAATGCTTAAGAGCTAGATTACCACAGCCAAACCAGCTAATCTGTGATCCAAGCCCCTATTGTAGCCCTTTCAAGGTCTTGGGTGGAAAAAGGAATATTAAGTATAAGAGATGAATCTATAGACAAGTTTTAATTAATAAAAATCTGAACAATAAATATTACTCACAATCTGTTTACTTAATGTACCAGCTGCTTTATAAAATTTGTCTCTAATCCTTGCTACCACCCTCAGCAACCACTCAGCAAAGCAGGAATAATTTCCATTTTATAATGAGAACACTGAGATCCAGAAAGATTAAGTAACATCCAAGATTGCAAAGCCAGTAAGTGAGTTTTGTATTGATGCCAGACCTAACTGATTCAAACCCTGTACTATCTCCTGTTTGGTGTTTTTATCTATTGCGTTTTGTTATCACTTCAGGTCACGTGGTCACAGAGGCCATTAGTTCTCTAACAGTCCAAATGTCTGAAAAACTTTGAAAAAAGTTAAGAAGGTAAAGAAAAAAGTTATGTTTAGCAGGCGCCCTCTCTGCATAAAGCTCTTTACATTTAATTCCCACAACAGTGTCTCAAAATAAATATTAAAACCTTTCGTTTACATTTTAGGAAACTGAGGAACAGTGAGACTAAATAGCCCCCCGCCGCCCAACATCTTAGTAAAACCCAGAGCCAGGATCCAAACGCAGATCTCTCTGACCCCAAGTATTCTTTCCATTATTCCACCCACCTCCAAGTCTGCTCTTCTCCTGATGCTAGTATTCTGTGGTCTGCATACCTCAACTCCTTATATGGCAAAGTAGAATTTAACACATGCTCTCGTAGATTTCCCAAGAAAAAAGAGAATATGTTGAGAGGATGCTTTTATGGTTAAGTTATATCATCTTGCCTGGAAATAAATAGAGCTCCTATATATTTTTCCATCTTTCAGAAATAAAGAGCTGCAAGATTGGTCAAATCCATGACATTAGTCTTTCATCACTACATCATCTTGACTCACTGTGTGTCTGTGCCCAAGGTCCCAATCATATCGCAGACAATGGTACTAGTGACCTTGATCGTACTTGAAAACATCTTTGAAAAGTGAAAGAAGTAAAATATTGTGTTTATTAGACCAATAAGAAAGAATAAGGTTTACATTTTCCTTCTCAAGTCTAACTTAATTGAAGCCTTATACGCTTGATCAGAGATATAGGTCAATAAAAGTGCTCATCATTACTGCTACTAAAAAAAATGCAAAGCAGAAAATCCAAATATATTTATCAATTGTTAATATTGTTTTCTAATGACCACTGAGGACAACATTAGAAGTGAACTCCTTGGTGAGGGCAGGAGAGATAGAGAAAGAGAGAAAGAGGGGGAGAGGGAGAGAGAGAGAGAGAGAGAGGGAAAGAAGGAGTAAGGGAGAGAGAGAGGGAGAGAGACAATATGGAAGAAGAGGAAGAGGGAGAGGTTTGAAACATTCGTTGATGGCAGGTCCTACTGCATACATGATCCTGAATTTCCTTCCGTGTCAACTTTTGCAACACCACATGTATATACCTCCATTTCTGAGGTCATTTCTACTGTTGTTACACTTGAACGATTATTCTAAAACTGTCTGTCACTATAGAATAGCACCAGTATGCATAACAAGTTTATGGTAAAATGCCTACCTGTTATAGTTCTGTATTTGTTTTTTCCCCTCTGTTTCTTGAGTTTGACTTCCAAGTCTTTCTGTGTGAAAGCCCTTAGCAGTCCATTCAAGTCTTCTAAAATAACTCAGTGAAAAAAATCCTTCCTGCTTCACAGAAGGGACTTTGTTCTTTTACCTCAGCCTTGCTCCTTCCAATATGTAGCTAGTAGCCCTAAATCAGAAAGTACATTAGTATATGTTTTGAACTGCTGGGTCTCCTCAGGAGAAAAAAAAAAAAAAAAAAAACTGTTATCTACAATATTATAATATTTTGTTAAAAATCCAATTCTGGTTCAGTGTTTTGTTCTCAAAGGAATTTTGAATGAAGGAAAAGCTTTTGTAAGAGGGAGGAAGCTTATCTAATCTCCTCAACACTGATGAGAAGCAATCAGGAGACTTGTGACTCTTTGAAACAGTAAATTTCCAGGGAATTAGGCACACGTTTCTCAAGAGCAATAAAGAGTGTTACACTTCAGGTTGCAGCACATTGGCTCCAAATGCACCGCTTCATACATCCCAAATGGCAATTTGAAAGCACCATTCTTTGAATCAACTGGAAAAGGAAGGAGGCCATGCTGAACTGACATTCTTTCAGGAGGTCATGAGAAATGTAATACAGAATGAAGTCAGTCTTCTGATTAATATCAGATTCTCAGGGTTACAAACTTCTTACGATAAAATGTCTTCAGAGATACAGGAAAATAATAGTTACCAAGTAGTAGAAGATTTAGATTTTTGACAAAGTCGTTAACTTATTTGCAATAACTTAACCATATGAAATTTGCTTAACCTTTGCTACAGTTTTACTGAACTGTTCTTTGTTTACTTTATTTGAACATTGTAAAACTTTATTAAATAATCAGTAACCAATATATGTCTAACATTGTTATCATTGTCATTGTTGTTACTGATTTGTGTTTTCCTCTATGGATTAGGGCTGCCAGGAATAGCTGTGAGCCTGGGTTACACATTTAATGCTACAGTTGTCTTATCCTCTTTTAGGACTGGAAAGTGGGAGGGACCAATTAGTCTGGTTGCTCAGTTAGTCAACTTAGATTTGTCTCACCTAGAAAACTTGTCAGCAGAATTTTATGTATAAATCCTTTTATCAGACAGAGAAATAGTTTGCATGAAAAGCTCTTGTTTTTTTAATAAGAACTGACTCTATCCTGCTATACAAGACTCTGGTTGATGACATAATACTATCCACATAATCTTTGCAGTTACCACTAGAGAGACAGCCAGTGTAACTGAGAGGAAGGAGCAAGGGGCTAACTATCTAGAGACTTGATTCAGGCATTGTCAAACAGTTCTGTGTTAAGATCATTTTCCTTGTCTGTAGGGGACACTTTTCTCTATCTTACAGACATTATGCAAAGAAGTCAAATGATATTTAGAATTCCACGGAATAAAGATGGTTCATAAATATCATGTATTACTATCACAGTAAAAGTATTAGTAGAATTATAAATCACTTAGGTCTCAGGAGTAAGGTGCTTTATCTGAGCTCTTAGTAGTTAGAAATTACTTTGTTTCTTGAGTTGCCGTAAAGAGAAGTACCCTGTTGCTGCTAAGTACTGTTCATACATTGGAAACAATGACTAAGAATAAGTTGCTGGTGATAAATTACTTCTTTTAAAGACTTATTTTTAAACCATTCTTTATTATAAATTCTCTGAGAGATTCTCTCAAGTTAAAAAAAAAATATTTTTAAACTGCTTTATTTCCCACATTGGACTGATTTTTTTTTTCTTTTGAGGGAAAGAACCATGGGTAATTAAGTAATTTTCTCAGTCACTAAAACTGGCACCAGATAGGTATTCAGTAAGTGTTTGTTGAGTATCCTGTGTAAAAATTTAGAAAATTTCAGTAAAATTTGCTTTAAAAAAAGAATACTGCATTCATTAATGTGACTACATGAATACCATGTGATATGTACAGTTGTTATTGAAGATTATACAGCCATTCGGGAAAGAATGAATTATATCTATTGCTATCGACCTGGAAGGATGACCATAATTGATTAGGTGAAAGAGCAAATTTTCAGGATAATAAATATTTGTGAGTAAATATATTTGTGTGTTTATATGAACACAAACATGAAAAAAATGATGGTATAGGTTCTTGTTAACAAGCACAGTGTGTGTGTGTGTGTGTGTGTGTGTGTGTGTGTGTGTGTGTGTGTGTAAAGCTGAGACTTTTCATGATACACGTTCATGACTGGAACCACATACAAAGAAATAAAAGTTGAGCAAGCAAAAGTTATTAAAAGTAATTTGATTCTTTACTATAGTTTCTCTGAATATATAACCTGCAATGCAGAAAAAATAAAACTTAATTTTCATTTTTGTCATCTCTTTCATCCACAATATATCTCTCCATTATAGATACCGCCTATGTTTCTCTACCTTTTCCTCACTCTCCTCTTCAAGAGCGCTCACTAACTCTCCTTGGCCCAGGTCAATTAATTTTTCTACTCACTTCCAAATTCCTTGCTGGATCTGACTTATTCTTCTCTTTCTGTTGTAAATCTCACTAGACTTTCTGACTTCTATTTCTCTCACTCACTGAGGAAAAATAAACAAATAAATAAACCTTCTGCAAGATAAGTTTTCAGGACTATATTCCCAACAGAAAATTCACAGAAGTTTAAGTAATTGAAGGAGCAGACCCAGAAGCCTTAGGTTAAAAACAAACATCAGAGGTCCCCTTTAGAATATGCTTGAATAGACTTCAGCCAATGAGATGGGCAGAACATCTGAATTGGAATCAGGCAAGAGAGGACTGCACAATCTGAGGTACTGTCTTTCTCAGAATCAGTACATTCTAGATTCCATCATAGAGTAGTCCTGACAACGACTCACCCTTTATGGATAAAGGGCAGAGGTACCAGAAGCTAAATTAAAAACACAGGAAAGTTGTAGTATAATAACCACAGCTAAACAGATATACTTTACTTCATGTTATAGTCAGTTATGATAAAGGCTTTAAGAAAAAGAAGGGAGAGAAAAGAAGGGATTGGGGGACTGGGAGAGGGAAGGGATAAAGAAAAAGAAAGAATATCCTCCTCCCAAATAAAAACAATGAGAGAGGGTACAAGAGTGGAAGAAGGTGATTGGTTATGGGATTAGGAAGCATGAAGGAAAAAATAAAATATATTTTGATACCCCAGACTTTCTCATCTGCACAAATCTTCCCTGGTCCCTTATGAGTCCAGCACTGGGTGGGTTGGGTCTTCTTGGCACTTCCAGCCAGTCAGCTGTCCACTCCTTCCTTTTAGAGAGTGCTGACTCAGAGTGAACCATTTACAGTTGTGGGAAACTCCCTTTAGAATATGCTCCCAATTACTTTTGTGACTCTTAACTCTAGGGGACTGAAGAAGTCAAAAGGCACTGATCATGGCAAGCTTGTGCAAAGTTGTAGGTTCACTTCTTTGCCCTATGCCTTCAGTTTAAAGAATTTATGCAGAAAAAACATGAATTCTTGTTTATCTTATGTGACTCCTACCTGAGCCTCAGTAGTCTGGTGAGAGCAGTCACTCTAGCTAGAAATGTGACAAATAATAGAGGTGTGGTTAGAAAGACAAATAATGTTTGTGAAGAGATTTTAATCAGATAAAAAAATGCTTATATAATGTCAAGGGATAAAAGCAAGACACAAAACTTGTATAAAATATTAAGTGTTTATTTCTAGGTGGTTATTGTTCATTTCTCTTCCATTCTTTTCATTTTCCAAAATGACAAGAAAGAAAAAGAAAAGGAAAAGTGCTCTTGCAATATCCTGCCTTTTTAGTTTGTTTAGTTTTAATCAATGAAATAATTTTCATGGTTGCATCTCTTATAATGAAGAGATTTCATTTCAAATTTGAGTGACATGATATTCTTGCTGAGAATTTTTTTTTTTTCTTTAGAGATGCTACTGTAGTGTAATGTTCTGGTCATTTTTAATGCTCAAATAGCCATTCAGCTTTGGTGGAGTGACTGGGAGAAGGAGGTTGTGAGGTAGATGGTTCATTATCTAATTACCGGGGATGGATTAATATAACTCAGACAGAACACTTGTCACTTCAGGTAAGAATAGTCAAGAGAAGCAAGGCACGTCAATGGATATATTCAAACCTTGCTTTTCTATATAAAATAAATGTTTACTTGGATGAGAAATTACTTCATGTTCTGCTTATAAAGCTCAGATGGTACAAACGTTTAAATGTAGAAAAAAAAAACTACACACAATCAATAGACTTGATATAGCCAAAACTCTGTTAACTCCTGGTCTTCTAAATATTTTACCTATTTATCTTATTCTCACCGTATAGCTCACCTTTTTATCTTATTCTCACATTATATCTCTCTAAGGTCTAATGAAGTCCTTAGACCATTTTCATAGCTTATGTTCTAGTTTAGGTTCTGTAGCTCTTTAAAATCTAAATGTTAATTATCCTTATAATTGACACCTCTTCTGCTCTTCTGCTTTCAACTAAAAGGCTACTTAATCTCTCCCAGTTGGAGTGGTTCTTCTGTCATTTACAATTCTAAATTTCTCTTTCCTCACCTCCATGCTTTAGACCCAAACTGCCTTTTACAGTTACTTTCATTTGTTTACTCCCCCTGACTCAGGATTTCTTTCTCCAGCTCAGAGATTCCTAATCTTGGCTGCACATTAAAATCACCTAGGGCTTCCCTGGTGGTGCAGTGGTTGAGAGTCTGCCTGCTGATGCAGGGGACACGGGTTCGTGCCCCGGTCCGGGAAGATCCCACATGCCGCGGAGCGGCTAGGCCCGCGAGCCATTGCCGCTGGGCCTGCGCGTCCGGACCCTGTGCTCCGCAATGGGAGAGGCCACAACAGTGAGAGGCCCGTGTACCGCAAAAAAAAAAAAAAAAAAAAAAAAAAAAATCACCTATGAAGTTTAAGAAAAAAATACCAGTGCATTGACCTCACCCTAGATGTTCTGTTTTAATTGGTCAGGGGTGGAGTTTAGCTACAATGCTAGACCCTTACAGGAACCAAACTCTTATTTCATCTCAAAATTTTCAATTTAGTTAAGTTTAACATGCTTCTTCACACTGGAAAACCATTTTTTTCTGGATAATGACTACTTTCCTAACCAGGCAATAATAAAGTTTTAACATTACGCATAATACAGCTGTATCTATGTATTATCACACAGACATGCATTTGACATACACAAGCACACACATTAAGATAATGACCAAACTTGAACAAAAATTTGATATACATAGAATTGCTTTTACCGTAATTAATTAGAAACTAAGTATAGTTAATGAAATTTTAAGAGTCCTCTTTAAACCTGTATTGAAAATAGAATGCCATACATTGCTCAAGGTACCAGAATATGCCTTGAGTCTGATTTGTGGGGAAATAAATGGTGGCTGACAACAATGTCAAAGGGGTGTAAAATTGATAGTCAAAAGGTGGAAGCATCCCAAATGACCATTTCTGGATGAATGGATAAATAAAATGTGATGTAGGCATACAATGGAATATTAGCCTTAAAAAGGAATGAAATTCTGACACACAGTACATGGATGAACCTTAAAGACAGTATGCTAAGTGAAATAAGTCAGACCCAAAAGAACAAATATTGTATGATTCCATTTGTATGAGGTAGCAGAATAGTCAAATTCATAGAGACAGAAAGTAGAATAGAGGTTACCAGGGGCTGAGAGGAGGGAAGAGTGGAGAGTTGTTGTTTAATGCATTCAGAGTATGAAAGATTAAAAAGTTCTGCTGATGGATGGTGGTGATAGTTGCCAATAATAGTGATGTACCTAATGCTATTGAACTGTGTACCTAAAAATGGTTAAAATGGTAAATTTTATGTTATATATATTTAACCACAATTTTAAAAAGAAATGTACATTTGAAAACTTAAGAAATTTCAGTGAAAATGGATTGCAGCTACAGGGTTAGAGGCACAATTGAACTGAGTAGTCTTTTCACAGAATCATTAGGGTTTTATGAAATATAATAACTTTTTAGTTTAATAATCTTTACTTTGCTACTGAGGCCAGTCATACTTATAAAATCCAAGTGCTGGTATTATCCTTGATTCTCAAACAGTAATGACTGTAATAAACTACAGAGACCAAATTTTAAGTAAGCAGGATTATTATTAAATGCTTAAAGCTATATTAGAATTCTCATTTTTCATCAACTGATGGCAGAGGCGGAGCTACAGGTTTCTTTTTTACCAACAGCACTATCTCTTACCAAATTATCTTCTAGGTAGGAGGAGCCTTGGCTTTGTTTGAGTCCATACTTTTCCAATAATTCAATATGTGAGCCAGTGGGTATTTTTGTGTTTTTTTTTTCCTGAAAATGTTGAATATTTTTATTGACTCATAAATTTCTTGGTTTAAAGTTCTGTAAATTTTAACACATGTATAGATTTTTGTAACAGCCACCATCACTATCAGGGTACAGAGCAGTTCCATCACCCAGAAGAACTCCTTTATGCTATCCCTTTATCCCTCCCCTATCCACCAACCCCCACCCCCCCCGCCCCGGCAACCGTGATCTCTTCTTTATCCCCATAGTTTTGTCTTTCTGAGAACTGTCATATAAATGGATGCATATAGTGTGTAACCTTTTGAGACTGGATTCTTTCACTCAGCATAATGTATTTACAATTCAGCCATGTTGTTGCCTGTGCCAATGGTTTGTTTCTTTTTATTACTTCATATTGTTCCTTTGTGTGGATGTATCACATTGTTTATACATTCACCCATCAAAAGACATTGTGTTTTTGTTTTTTATTTTCCAGTTTGGGGCAATTATGAATAGGACTGCTATAAACATTTGTGTACAGGATTTTCTGTGAACACAGTTTTCATTCTCTAGGGTAAATATCCAGGAGTCATACTGCTAGGTCAGATGTAATATGTATGTTTAATTTTATAAGAAACTCCCGAACAGTTTTGCTGAGTGAGTGGCTATACCATTTTGCATTCTCACCAGAAATGTATAAGAGTTCCTGTTGCTCCACATCCTTGGCAACCCTTGGTATTGTTAATATTTTTTATTTTAGTCATTGTAATAAGTGTGTAGTGGAAACACTTTTTTTTTTTCTTTTAACTACATTTTTTAAAGCTATAGATGAAAATGTGATTCTGGGTTCATAATCTTTCCTGACTCATTTCTAGAGATATTCTACTCCTATGAATGTTTTTCCGCAGGAAAAAAAATATGGTGTATTATTTTTATATTTCTGATACTGTTTGTTTTACCCTCCTCTTCCCAAAATTGCTATTTCTCTATGATAGTGCATTAATTTAATTTTTCATAAATCTCTTTCTTGAAGATCTAAAAAAAATCACCTGTTTATATCAAATTGTATTGTAGATTGAAATAGTGTATGTACCTATGTAAATTCTAGATATGAGGTATAACAAAATTAATGTATTCATTCAACACACATTTGTCGAATACTTGCCATATCTCAACTAGTTAGGTGAAAAATACGTGGTACATTAGGAAAAGGCGATGTGAAAAATATCAAATTATAGTTCTGTTTGTACTTCTAATGTTGAGGCAAATGATATTGAGAATGTGGTTACTGAAATAAAATTCTTTGAGATCAGCACATCAGGGGTTGAATGGGTCTTGGTCTCTATTTAAAAATAACATTTTGGAAAAATGAAAACAAATTTATGTCAATGAACACACGTTTTTTTTTAGAGAAAAGAGTCCTGTCCTGAGTTAGGAGACCTGCATCACAGCCCCACTTCTGCCATTTTGCAGTTTTGGAGTTCGAGCAATCATTCCACGTCTCCAAATTCATTTCCTTGTCCATAACATTAGAAAGTTGGCCTAGATGATCTCTAAAATTCCTTCCAGCTTAAAAATTAAAAATGAACACTGTCTTTCCAGGATTTACATCTAGCTACTAAGAATGGCAAGAAAGGCAACATTTTTATTATTCTTAACAAAGGTGGACTTTATATCACAATGTAACATAATTAACTAATTTGTTTACTATGCGTCCTTGGCTGCAGGACATTGTCTACACCCTGATACAGAGGCGTACTCTACTTTTACTCAGCGCTCAGAAGCATTTCAAAATGTGAAATAATCCTTTTTTTTTTTTTTGTAATAATGTCACCCCTTGGCTTCTATGATCTCACACTCCTCACACTCCCTGATTTTCCTCCTACCTCACTGACTTGTCACTTTTGTTAGATCCTCCTTCTCTGGTCCATTATACACCCTAGAGGAGCTCTTCTAATCCAATAGCTTTAAATACTATTTATATGTCTATGACTCCAAATTTTTATCTCAAGTCTGACCTTAATCTCTCACCTGAGCTCTAGGCGTAGAAATAGAACCATTTACTTGCTGTCTACATTGGATGTCCAGTAGGCACCTTAAATTGAGTAAGAGATCTTGATTCCCCACCCCATCTCTGTGAATAGCACCATCCTGGTGGAAGAGGCCTGCTCCAGTTAATGCTGTATCTCATCTTTTTTTCTTATTCTATTATCTTTGGCAATACAGTTTCCTCAGAACTTAGCTGGCTTCTGGTCCGTTTGTTTCAGGCCATTTCCATATGTGAGTAACCACAACAAAATTCTCAGCTGGATAGTTTTTAAACCTGGAAACTCTGTGTTTCTTTTTTAACTGGCCCCGTGTTCTCCTCATCTCCACATTTGCCTAATAGTGGTTATCTGGAGCCATTGGAAACAATAGGCAGGATGGGAAAGCACACCCTTAACCTACTCTTGCTCTGATCAAGTGTCATTGTCTGACAGGTAATACTTGAAGGAAGATGCTTATCTCCTGTTAAGGCTGCCATGCTGCTTCACTTTTGGGTGCAGAAGAAGTTTAGCTTTTTGCAAGGATTGTTCTCCATTGTCTGGTCCCATGCCCTCTAGATACCATTTACTGTGTCTCCACCAACTGGATGGGTCTCTTTCCTCTCTTGCCTTCCTAGAAATGATTTATTCTGAATGAGGGAGATGGGTCATTCGCCTACTCAGAAACTTTCAATGACTCCTCATTGCTCATAGGATTGTAATACAACTCCAAAGCGTGACAATTAAGGTCCTTCAGAATTGGACCATCAGAATTTTTATATATAATAAATTTTATATATTGAAATGTATGAATGCATTTAAAGGACATGCCACACTGCCTAGAATGTTAGGAACTAAATAATGGTAATTATTTTATTAACAAATTTGCTTGATTTTTTAATGTTTAAAGAAATTGCCTTCAAAAAAAGGTTTTTAAAGGAATATATCTTAATATTCAGCAAGTCACTTCTAGTAATCTTTCCATAAGAAATACTTGCACAGGGCTTCCCTGCTGGCACAGTGGTTGAGAATCTGCCCGCTAATGCAGGGGACACGGGTTCGAGCCCTGGTCTGGGAAGATCCCACATGCCGCAGAGCAACTAGGCCCATGAGCCACAACTACTGAGCCTGCGCGTCTGGAGCCTGTGCTCCGCAACAAGAGAAGCTGCGATAGTGAGAGGCCCGCGCACCGTGATGAAGAGTGGCCCCCGCTTGCCACAGCTAGAGAAAGCCCTCGCACAGAAATGAAGACCCAACACAGCCAAAAATAAATAAATAAATAAATAAATAAAAAGCCAAGCATTTGAAGTCCTTTTAAAAAAAAAAGAAATACTTGCACATATATTACAACAATTTTCATCGCAGCTTTATTCAAAGTAGCAAAAACTTCAAAACATATTAGATTTCCATCAAAAGATAAATGGTTTAACGTGTTATTACATTAGACTATATCTATCTTTTACAAAGCATAAAATAGATCCATATATACTGCCCTGAGATTTTACATGATATATGTTAAGTTTAAATTACAAAGTTGTAGGTTTAATATAGGTAATTGTCTTATCTTACATTGATACAAGTGAACTACAACTGTCACAAAGAATGGGAAGAATACACTCCAAACTGTTTATCTTAGAGGGTGACTGAGGAAGATTGCAGTGACAGAGGAGGTTTCTTTCATTCTTGTTAAAATTTATTTTTAAGTGGTGGGATTGTTTGTAATGTTTTTAACTTCATTTTGTATTTGTCTGTGGGTGAATGGGATAGTTTTCAGTAGTTTCAAATAAAAAAAACATTAAGTTGAAAAAGCCCCTGTCAAAATTTAAAATGTTGCCCTGGAAGAACAAAATAGCATTAATTGATTTGTTGATTCACTCTTACCTGGGAAAATAAAATGTAGTATTTTGGGAAAATATAAAACAGAATTTGGGGAAAGTAAGCCTTTTTGAAGACTTAGCAATTTTGCTAGGGTCAACCTTATTTAAGACCACCAAGGAATTTGTATGATAACACTATTTTATAGATCTTTGCATCAGAAACCAGAAAACATATTTCTTCTGTAAGTTTCTATAAAGTCATCCAGAATTGTTAATTATCTGTTACTCTGACTGTTACAGAAGTGTTCAATTATACCGTAAAGAATTGATAAATCGTATGACATTAGACCTCAAATGTCATAGATCGACTTTTTAATTCTTTTTTTTTGAAAATAGGTATTTAAGTGTAAATAAATGTGAGACAATAAGTTCTTGATATTTTTGCTTACGTAAGGGCAAGAAAACTACTTATTTGTGTGTTGAAAAGATTCTAGGTGTGCTGGAAGCCCTCTGTTTTTACAACCTCCTATGAAAACTGTCAGGGAATCTAGAAGTTTCTTGAGAAATTCCCATGACTAACCATAGGAGTTTCAATAATAATAACAATATAATAAAGCAATATAGAAGTCACAGTTTGCAAATCCAATGCCAATTTATGTGAAGTATGAATTTATACTGTTAGTTTAAGGTACCAAATGTCAGTATAGAAACACAGAATTAAATCAGATAAACAATTCCCTTTAGTAGGGAAACTATCTGTATGTCGTAGTTACTCTTTTCTTATTTCACCGTAAGGCTATGTTGATTGTCTCCCTGCCTCTAACATACCACTCAAATGCTTTATCAACAGAAAGCTTTTTCCTCTATGATGACATTCAAAGGGGCCCGTGGAAATGCAATAAAATCTAAATTGTCCTAAGAAAATTAAGAAAACGATAATCTGCAAGGCAGATATAAATATTTGATGCTGTGGTTACATGCGTCTATTCATTTAATTATTAGCATATATAGAGTATAGGGTTTTTAGATTTTACTTCTTATCTAACTGTACTGAAGACACTGAAAAATCAAAATTATTATACTTGTAAGGTAAGATAGTGCCTAAAATCTTGAAATTGGAAGGGTTCTCAGAAATCATCTAGTACAGTAACTTTGTTTTCTAGATAAGGAGTTGGTAAACTATGGCCTGTGAGTCAAAGCCAGCGTATTGTTTTCTTTTTGTATGGCCAGTGAGGTAAGAATGATTTTTACAGATGAACATTTGCAGTTGATTTCATGATAAGGACACTGTCTTTGAACCTCAGCTAAGCAATGTGTTATGCTCTAAAAAAGAATTCTGTTCTTGTCATTAGGAGACCTGTATTGGAAAAAAAAAAAAAAGATTTAATTATTATTATATTTTAAATTTTGTTAATAAAATAACAATGTGATTTATTTTAAATAATTTTATTTAAAAGTTTTAAATTGAATATTTTAAATATTTTTTATTAAAAATATATAGTGTGGTTTGTTTTCTCTCTTGTTATATAAGTGCCCACATAATATAGCATTCCTGATATTGCCGCTTGACCCACAAAACCTAAAATATTTATGATCTGGCTCTTTATAGAAAAAGTTTGCTGACCCTTGTCCTAGATGAAGGACCTAAAATTGAGAAAAGCTGAATGATATTCCCAAGGTATTGGTTAGATCCCTTTCATCTCTTTGGTTCAGAATATTCTAACATTGTATGGGCTCTGGAGTGTCTGGTTTGAATCCTAACTCCACCTTCTATTAGCCTGTTGATCTTAAACAAGTTATTTCACTTCTTTGTCTCAAGTTTTCTTATATGTAATATAGTGTTGTTGTGAGCGTTAAATAAGAGAATATATATGAAATGATTATAACACTGCCTTGCACATGGTAAGTGCTCAAAAATTGTTACTTATTGTTATAATTAGTGTCAATGTGTTTAATTAGTACGGTATCCTAAAGAGAAGGGATTAATTCACATCCTATCTTTCATTTTCTTACAATAGGAGTGAGGGTATCTCATCTCAGATCTGGGAAAGAATTGGCATTTATTCACATTCTCATTTCTCAGCATGATTTGTTCATCCTTCTTTACAATAGCTCCACAAGTTAATCCAAAAAAATTATGTACTTCTAAAATACAAACATGCATGCATAATTTATAGTATAGATAAGAAAAAAAAACAGAGCACTTAAATGACAACCACACAGCACACCGGCCCTGAGTACAACAGATGAGGGTGAGACCATTTTGTTCTCTCATCCTGTATATCCTAAGGACATTTTTACCATATTTAAGACTATTTGAACTGATCACATACATTTCTATGATGGGGTTGAGAGTCAGCTGCTATTTGTTAGTTTTTTAACAAGACAATACAATATTTAATTGTATTCTGTGCAATGGTGAACAGTATTTTTGTCCATTCTTTTCTATGCTATTCACATAAAACATTATTTGCCCAGTTTATTGAGGCTCTTCATCTATTGCTTAGACTATAAAGCCATGATGCTGAACTAGATGAAATCCAGGGAGACAAATGCCCTATGTATTGGTTCATTTAGTATTTTACTCTGTTAGTTCTCTAGACTGTGGCAGCTCTAGTTAACTATACTTTTCATGCAAAGAAAAAGAAGACAGTTTCATTCCTTCCTTAGAGTAGAAATGAAGGAAGGCAGTAGTTTTCTGCTTTAATAAATCCAGAATTTTGGTTTCTAAGACAGACTCACTGTATGGTTGACAATTTGGGGGGAAATATTTGGTACAGGGAATAGGTTATGGCTTGGATTTGAAGAAGAATCACAACAAAAAGACCAGTTCAAACCTTTACTTATTAAAATGATAAGAATTGGTGTTGTCTGTAATTGCTTCCTCTGTGACTCCTGTGTTATGTTTGTTCAATTTACTGGTCCAAGCAAGATTTTACTTTTCGCAGGCCTGTAGAGGTTGCTATTGTTTATGATAAAGATGTACCTTAACGGGAAAAAGAAACACCAAAACCCTGAGGTAGGAAAAATGCTGCCATGTTGAGTCTTAAAGAAATTAAGAAAATAAATTTGTTTCTGCTCAATATATCCATAATTAGATAGGCTGTTCAAAAGGCAAAATTTTGAGTAGCAAGCAGCATGCAAAAGACCCACTTGTGGCAATCTACTCTGTAGATTTAAATGAGACCAAATCAGAAGAAATTCAAGGTCAATAAAAACCACTAGCATTTTATATTTGTCCAAATATAGTTCTACCATATTTCTGGAATGAGTTAAAGTAAAATAGCTTACAAATATGCATTCCCATAACATCCACTTCTTCATCTAACATAGAATACATCATGTTATAGTTATTAATTTAATTATCTGAATCTACTTCTTGGACAGAACACCTATTTCATCTTGACCACACATGTTATCCAATGTACTCAGCACAGTTCAAAATCTGAGATGCAGTAGGTCCTCACATTAGGTTGAATGAATGAATATTCACAAATGGATGAATTTTCTAAGGGGCACTATTATTACTTTATTTACTTAGACTTATTGTCATTTCAGGGACATATATATCAACTAATAGCCATGAACTATATATTAATACTTTGAGTTTCATACAAATACAAAGGAATGCCTTTGATGTTTATGTCATTCATTCACAGATATTTCCACTAATATCTGCACATCAATCAATTTCCAAATTAAATATATAATGCTCTGTTTTCACAGACTTATATTAAGTATTTGCATCAGGATTGAGATATTACCCTCTCTACTAAAATTACCTTTATTTCCTCAGCTATAAGTACTTACTTATTCTCTGATCTTCCACAACACATTGTCTGGGACTCTTGTTGAATTTACTTTCAGATTTCTGCCATGGTTTATTAGTCTGATTACATTTGCTCCCCACACTGCAGTTAGTTCTTCTGCCTTGTAAAGTACTGCATAGTAGATTCTCAGATATTTGTGATTTTTTTTAAAGAAATTTATGGAAAAAAAAATTTATGGAAAAAAACACAAGTTAAGACTTCAAAAATATTTTATTCTTACTGAGAGCATTTATCCCCAGCACGGAGATCACAGATCCATTGCCAGATCCATAGCCAGTCACTTCTACCTCAACATTTCCCTCCATTGAATAGGAGTGTCTATGAGAGTCTTAGCTCTTCTTTTAGGGACTGCTAACTAGCCTCCCCCATTGTAGTAGTTGTTATTAATTAACTAGTTCTCATTTATTCAGTGGATATTTTACTGAGCAACTGTTGAACAAAAATGAATGGAACAATTTTTGTCCTCAAGTGGATCACTGTACAATCGGAGAAAAAAATAAGTAAACAAATAATTACATAGTAGAAGGTTAATGACTTTGAGACATGCATAAGAGACTGTGGGGTCATATAAGGGGGCATTTGCACCTTCACTTTCCTCTTAGAGTGTTCTCTCATGTTCCCCACAGCATCAGACAATATATGCATCCTGCTAAGCCTCTCCTGCTCTCTCATTTTCTCCTTTGCCCTCTCAGTTGCTTTAAGTCAGAACCAGATGCAGCCTTTTAGTTTATTCCTTTTAAAAGGATGATAATCCCTGTCTCAAACACATCTAAGTAAACCAAACTGAGTCTTTTCTTCATACTACATTATTCATGCTGAAATAGAATATTGGTATGAATTAAATTAGGCCACAAATTGAAAGACAGAATACTTAAACAAGTCTCATTAATGAGAATACCCTTACCCCCTGAAAGTGTTTAACAGGCTTGTACATATTAGTAGTAACAGCTATTTATTGAGTAATTACTATGTGCCAGTTCCTGTTCTAAGAGATTTATATGTAAAGTTCTATATTCCACCCTCACTACTGCTCTTTTATATAGTCACTATTGTTATCTAATTTTACTGGTGTGAATTGAGGCACAGAGAGGAATAAATTTGCCCAAAGTCAACTAAGTGTCAATATCCCAGGTCCCAGGAAATCTGATTCCAGAGCCTTACACTTTTAACAAGTTCACATAGTTCCTAGTAGCAAGTATCCAAATCAGAGCTTATCTTTATGTAACTCTAAAAAGTATTCACATTTTCTGTTTGCGGGGGAATAATCTTTATCCTAAAATAGATTTTAATAATGCTCTTTGTATTTCCCTTCAATTTGCATATATGCTGGGGAAGTGAGAGGTGATATGCAGAATAAATGAATGGACGGTTACCATGTTAGAAATACAGAACATGTTTGTTTATTTATGATAAGTTATGTGATTCCCTAGAGGTAAATCTGTCTAAACTGTTTATATGTTAATAATCTAAGCAATTCTTTAAAATATGGATGCTACCATCTTTGTAATATTTAAGCCATCAAAGACTTGGATGCATATTAGAAAATGCATCTCTGCTTAGTGTTCTACTCCACTGAAAAAGCTCTTCTCTTTTCTTTTTCTTCTCCTTCATCAACCTTCTACTTCTAAGTCTCTTCTGTTTCTCTCTTCATGTAACATCCTTTTTGTCTCAATGCAAATAGTAAAGTATGCTTTATTAAAACACTCACATATTGTTTCTTCATCTGTAAAATAAGCAATTAGATTAGATGATCTTAAAGGTCCCTATGGGAAGACTCTATGATCTATCTATGTATTTGATGGAGATCCCATTTTATTAAGAAAACTAACATACAGTAATCTGTAACCAAGATACATCAGGATAGTCATTGATGTAGAACATTTTTATCCAGAATTTAAAGTCTGGTTTTATTCATTACAGATTTTTAAAAATTCACTAAACTGCATCAAAGAAAAAAATATTTACTTTACATTTTTTACGTATGTAATTTGCCTGTGTAGGAAGGGCTGTGTAAGTCTACCCACTTTGAAGATCTAAATGCATAACCAAAGGGTGTTTATTGGAAAACTTATACTAAGTAACTGGTAACCTGGAACTTTAATTCAAGTCCCAGAAACATGATAATTAAAATGCTGGAGACAAGTCCTTGTTCATTTAAAAGGTACCCAGTTACATCTTATATCTTCCCAAATGTCCTTGACTCTTGATTTTTAAAGTCCCATTCATCTCAACCATTTCTCCATCACAGCCAACTATATTATACTAAACTCACCCTACTATATTTGTTATGGCTCAGTGTATTTGTTATGGAACAGTACAGATTATTAAGGGCAATAATCATGATCCTGAACCTTTCAGGATCACAACCTATGCTAAAGGAGTTAAGGTACTTTTGCGTTAGGATTTTTTAAAAATTCTTTTATTGTTTATCTCTTCAGCAAACAATGTTTTATTACAAAGTTTGCAAAGTCAAATGGGCCAATCCGCATTGATCCTGGCCACCCATTCTCCTGTGCCTTGAGTTACATATCAGCTGGTTACTCCTTAAGAATTAACTATGTGTTGTAGAGCTAAGGGAAGCTAGTTGAAAGAAAAACATATTCCCTGCCCTTTAGGAACTTGTGGAAACAAGTGGGATGGTGATAAATACGAATGTTAACAGTTGCCTCCTGAGTTGTTGGAAGGGTTAATAAATGAGTAAAGAGCAATTATAATTATATGGTGCTGTGAGAACCTGTACCACGCTCAAAGCAAAGATAGGCATTCTGACCTTCCAAAGATAAGGTGTACATAGTGCTAAAGCAAATAAAACAATGAGACGTGGGAGTATGAAGGTGGAATTTGCATTGATTGCTCTTCACTCCAGATTGTGAACCTCTGAAGTCCTGAGAGCTTGAACTGCCTCAGATCAGGATACAGCTGGTCATGGTGGGAAGTGGAGAAGGAATGCAAGGAGATTCTCATTATTCGTGCTTCCCCAAATGTAGGCTCATGGGGACAACTACCAGTTTCTTTAGCCTCCTGGTACTTTGAATAACTTGGGATATCTTTTTTCAGTGTGTTAGTTGTATTAATCATCAGTTTATTATCTGTTTATTTTGTTAAAAGATAAAGTATTATGTTTTTCTGTTTTTAAACCTACTGTCAAATGAATACTCAGTGATAGTTACATGAAAGTAGCAAAAAATAAATGACCATCTTTTATATATTTTGTCATTGGAGTGTTCAAAAGGACAACTCGATCTCTAGATCTCTATTTGCTTTACAAAGGTACTAGAGAATAGTCAGCATTTCTATTTGATTTTCTCAGTCCTTATCATTTGCTGATTGATCTAGAATCTCTTCAGGATCTCCGGATCTTCTATTTCTTCATCTATGTTAGTGGTCTAGGTCTACTGACCTCATGTTGTTTATGAAGATTAATGGTTTGGTTGTTGAAAAACCCAATAGCTGAAAAGAAGCATGGGAATTGAGGAGTCCTCCTTGTCCTTTTAAATGATGCAGCTGCTATAGATTTTTAATGATCTAGGGAAAGTGATAAACTGAGCAGTTTGTCACATAATAGTCATTTTGCTATTGGACTTTTCCAGATTTGTTATTATTTTAATGCATCTATTTAAGAATTCTTGGGTTTAGATTCCAAATTACCTGAGTTAATCTTTAAAATTGACTGTCCTTTGAATAGCTAATAGAAAGTTACCTCAAGTGCAGACAGATCTTCACTTTTATAGCATAGCCTATATATGCCAAATATAATATTGATTTGTATATGCCAAATCAATTGTTGCTGTAGTTCATTATATTATACTGACAATTTAGGGGGAAAATGACTGGTAATACATTATATATAAATGTTTATTTCAAAGGGAAAATATAATAGATTTGTCCTACTTCATAAAATATGAAACTAGTATTAGAAAATTGGAGCATTTACACTTACAATCTGTAAAATCTGTCAAGTGACCTCTTGTACTCTCTTTTCTCTGTTTATTTTCACTCTTAATGTGCTGTAGGTCACAAATGCTGTTAAGAACTCTAGTATCTCCACAAAGAATTTCGTCAAATCTTAGCACCCTATTTTCCACTCCTCCTTCAACCTGAGACTTTGATGATTTCAGGAATGTGCTGAACAATGGAGTCTTGAAGCAGTTACCATCTATATTAGTTTCCTGTGACAGCAAAACATAATTACTACAAACTAGGTGATTTAATATATCAGAAACTTCTTCTCTCACAATTCTGTAGGTCAGAAGTCCAAAATCAGTATCAATGGGCTGAGATCAAGGTGTTGGAAGGGCTTTGTTCTTTCTGGAGAGAATGTGTTTCCTTGCCTTTTCCAGCCTCTGGTGACTGTCAACATTTCTTGGCTTGTGGCTGTATCACTTCAATCTCTGCTTTCATGGCCAATTAACTTGTCCTCCTGTGTCTGCGTGAAATCTCCCTCTTATAAGGATACCTCTGATTGCATTTAGGGCACATCTAGATAACTCAGGACAGTCTCCCCATCTTAAAATCCTTAACTTGATTACATCTGCATAGTCCTTTTTTTCATATAAGGTAACAAACACAGGTTCCAGGGATCAGGATATGGCTATCATTTGTGCAGAGGGGGGCTTATTTAGCCTAGCAGACCATTTTTCTCTATGCACCTATTCTCCCTCTCCTGCCTTGTCCTCCTTTCATTTCTACTAGCACACTCAGCCAGACCAAGAAAATGCATGTCCAAAGACTTCACTTTCCTATTCACTCTTTATACTGTAGGTTGAACAAGTGGGCAAGTCACATGACAGATCCAAGCATTAAGATTTTATAAGATTGGATAAGGCTAGGTTCATGAGCAATGGGCTGCAGATTTGTGTTTTTTGTGTGTTTTTTTTTGGCTTGATCCACATAATTTCCATCTTAATTCTAAGGACATTTGCCTGAAGAGAGCCAGTTCTGCCTTCCTCAGCGTTAATCTTCCTCCATCATTGTGCCTAAGGCAAGGGGAATCCAACGACTCAATCAAATGTCAACTCCCTGTCACACTCCATTCAGGAAAACTGTATGCTGTAGCAGTGGGTCTTGAGTGTTTATCCTCAGGCTACCTAATGAAGAGGGACATTGCAGAAAGGTGGCTGTGGGGAAAACATCTGGAAGAAATAAATTTCCTAAGATCAAAGGGCTCCGTGTGCAGCCCAGAGGGTCCTCAGGGTGCTCCTCAGAGCAAACAAACAATTCTCCTGATGAGTCACTGCAATTGTTTTCTGCCAGAAGCCCACGTGTGTTGCAAGATCTCAAGGAAAAGGAGTGGAGTAAGGAGAGAAAAGTGATTTTTAAAAGATCCTAACCATATGAATAAAAGAAATCTCAACATGATTACCATCCTTTAATATACCCACCATCCTTAACAATGTATCACTTATATTGCGGCAGATTAAAATTATGGATAACAAAATATTTTTTAAAACACACAAAAAGCCACTGGGACAAAGAAAGGACGTTTGGGAAGAATACGACACTCTGAAACAACATATTTTTTTTTTTTCTCTAACACGTGAAAATTGGCAGAGGAAGGTGAAGCCCAGGACTATGTCCCGAACCCTAGCCAGCGGCATTTTTCTGAGAAAAAAAGTTACTTATGAATCAGTACAGCCATGCTTTGTTCTGCATGAGTGTTTTAATAGAGCGAGTGTAATATAAGGATCAGGTGGGCTCGTGGGAATGGAACAAAAGGTTTTTTAAAATTAAAGCAAAATAATTATAGCTCTAGGTGCAAAGCAAGCATACTCCAGCAGTTGATAGCAAGGACCTGCTCAGAATGGAGAAGGGAGGGCGCATGCTGGAAGTTTTTTTTCTTTTTCTTTTTTTTTTTTTTTATTCACTAACAAAGGGTTTTAATAGGTAACAGTTGTAAAGCTGTCTTTGAAAGTAATTAATGCACCCACACAAAAATTTATTAAAATGAAAATTTAAGGAATTGTCTAAAATGAATTAATTAACAAAAAAAAGAACATCATGCCTTTCTTATTTTTTAAAGACGGAGAGAAGGTTAAGCAAAGCAGATTTTTGTGAGATTGCATTTTAAAATGTTCCTGGTTTATTTAGTATCTGAATAGCCCTAAAAAAGAGAGTTGGTGGGATTTATTATTATCCGCCCCCTTTGGAAATACTAAATTGGGACAGATATAAAGTGGGGATTAATTTGCTGTGCCTGAGACTCAAAGTGCCTCAAGATTATGATATCTCCTTATAAAATGGCCAAAGTTTTTAATAAGTTTTCAGAGACCTGTAGTAAACAGAATGTAGTGTTCAAAAGAAGAGAAAGGTGAGTATTTTTTCTCACATGGTCTTCATCCTGCACAGTTCTTAAACAAGCCATTAGAGCTATACTTCCTATTGTGGCCTCGTGCAACACAAAAGGAAAGCTGCAAAGTGTGGTGTTAGAAATTTTTACCTCATGTATTTCCTGTCTCTACAGAAAAAAAAAAGTTAATTGCATTTATCCTGTTTCTACAAGAATTTTTAATCACTACATTTGTTTTTCTTCCTTTTTTCATTTGTATTATTTCATACTGTGATATAAAGTAGAATATGTACAACTTGCTGAGCATTTACCCTTTACTGTGAGAATCATTTCTAGTTGATTATAAAAGTATCCATTTTCATCAAGTTGTTATACCTCAAAAACTTTTAGGTTCTGAACTTGAGTATATCTTCAAAAGTCAAGTTCTCTAGACCTTCCATGCTGAAAAATCATTGGAAATTGCTGCCTTTCCTCCAATATTGTTTTGTTCTGTCAAGGCCAGAATCTGGCTATGCAAAAAAATGTGAGTAAGAAAGAAAATTGTTTGGAAGCTACATTTGAAAAATAGCTCTGATGCCATATAAAAATACATAATTGTAATTTTGAAAATAATTTTCTTTAAATGTATGGTTATGAGACAACTTATATAGTGGAGAAAACACACCCTAGTACACATATGATCTGTGAATTCTGAGTACGTTTGCTTGGATTCTGCCTTCATTTTCTCTTAAATGGCCATTATTATCATATCTTTATAATCATTTGAACTATTCTCAGATTTTTCTTTTTCGTTTTCAAGACAGTGGATTTAGTTGGTGTGAGTAGTGTGGCACTATTGGTATACTATTCTTACCTGTGACAAAAAGGCATATTTGTGAAGCTCCTTGGTGAAGACACTTTGCATTTAAGTAGATATACACTCCTCATGATCTTTGTCCTTTAGTCCTTTGTTTCTCTGGGGATATGACTGAAAGAAGGAAAATCAAGGGAAAAATGTGTTTGTAGTACCAAGAACTTTCTGTTTTCATGATATTGATTCCTGTTCCAACTCCTTACCATATAATTTTAAACTATTGTACCTATTGGCCACTGAACTGGAATGGTATATTATATTTCTATTGCTGCTGTAACAAATGACTACAAATTTACCAGCTTATAACACCACAAATTTATTATTTCATAGTTATGCAGATCAGAAGTTTGGGTTGGCTCAACTGATTTGTCTTCTCCAGGTTTCACAAGACCAAACTTGTATCATACTGCCAGGTTCTTAACTGGAGGCTCTGGGAAGAATCTGCTTCCAGGCTCATTCAGTTCCTTGTGGTTATGGGACTAAGTCTCCATTTTTTGTTGGCTCTCAGTTGCAGGCCATCCTCAGCTTTTTGCACATGGGCCCCTATATCTCTGTGCAGGCAAGAGTACCTCACATCATTATCACCCTTGGAATCTCTCTGACTTCCCCTTATACCACGTCTCTTTTCCAAATTCCAGCCAGAAAAAGTTCTCTGCTATTGAGGTAATTAGATTGGGCCCACCTGGATAATGTAGGATACCTTTCTATTTTAAGGTCCATAACTTTAACTGCCTCAGCTAGTTCCTTTTCCATGTAACATAACATTTTGCCATGTACTAAAGGTTCTAGGTTTTAGAGAGTGGACACTTTGGGGATGCAATTATTTTGCCTACTACAGATGAATTCTAGAATAATGGGTCACTTCCAATTTTTATTTTTGGAGTACTGAGTATTCTTTTTTTGCTCTAGAAGCAGAAGGAAAGGCAGTATGAATACTTACAAAATCTATTAGTAGGTTTTCTCCTAGAAAACTTAAACGTTCATCCTCATATATCTCATGGTAAAAAGTATTTTTTCTCACTTGATAAATAGAACAACTAGGGAACAGGAAAAAAACATGTTGATCATTAGAGCCTGAGCTAGACTGGAAGTTTTCAGGCTTATGGTGACAGATTTTATTCATTGCCACCCTTTTATTCTCCCCAGAGCATGCTAGAACCATAGTGGTAGCCCAACTGGGAAAGGGAAGTAAGCCAAGATTGAATAAACCTGAAATGGGATTACTAAAATATCAGTAGAGATGATTTACATGGAGGGCTGAGATAAATGCAGTTATAACCTGCCAGGAAATAGGAAAATCTCAAGTCTCTCTCTGGCACCTAAGAGAGTATGATGTGGTGAGTGAAGGCATGACATAAGGCATAGTGAAATTGGTCAGATACATGGCAGCATTCTGATGGAGGGGTTAACAAGGTGGGCTAAGGATGCAGTAGGAGGGATCCGAGTTGACTAAGGACCTCAGTTTACAGCTGAAATTAAACTGGAAGTTTCTAGTGCCCCAGGGAAAAGGGACCAGAAATAAATCTTTTGGTAAGGTTGATGGAAGGACTAAGAAGGTCAAAAGGAAGTAAGGTCAAAGGGAGATAAGGAATAGGAACTGGGGACAAATTTCATCTACATTTCACAGTTTTGCTCAGGTGGGTTCTGATGTCTGGGATATAAGCGTTGCTTTGGACATTAAGGGATAAATACAGGTAAATCCACTAGATTGTAATTTGTTATACCCTTTCTTCAAGTAAGAAATTAGCTCATCCTAACAATCTACCATCTTATTTGTTTTAAAATATGGCTATATATCTCAGATTAAAATAAAAAATAGGAAGGAGAATTTTCCAGCTAAAAGACTAATTTCCCAAGTGAAAACGGGGAATATAAAGACAATCAAATTGTAAAACTTTAACAATAACTAAACTTTGGACTCTATTTAAAGGAGGAAGAATGAAAATATACTAATATATTTTTAAAGTCAGTTTTTACTTCTAATTTAATAAATCCAATGTAAGTAACCAACCACTTATCAACTAATAGGAAGGATAGTTGAAGGTAGATAATGTGTATTTATATTTTTTTCTCAAAATATGTTCTACTATGCTGTTCCTGTATTTATGCTGATTCGATTTATAAATTATTTGTCAACATGTGCCACTACTAAATACTAAGTGCCTAAATAAGTTATGTGTAATGAACATTTTTTGAGTGCAGTATAGGATAGCAGAAAAATTACTGGGAAACTTATCAAAATTCCTGAATTCCCATCTTTACCTCATCACATGTTAGATATATGATATTAAGCATGTCAATTAATCACATATAGCCTGTTTCCTCACTTGTAGAATAAAGATAGTATCTCTCCCACTTACTTTCCAGAATTGATGTCTAAATCAGGTGAAATAAAGATACCTTAAGGCCTTCAATGATTGTGAAATACTGTGAAAAAATTGTGTTTTAAATAAATAGAAATAATTCTCATTATTACAGCTAAAGCATGGTCTCAAATATATGCAGTCTAGTTAAAATTAGTTTATTATTCTTTATTTGATTTTTTTCATATCTGTTGCCAAGTCTCCATGTCATTTCTTTTTTTTTTTTTTTGCGGTATGCGGGCCTCTCACTGTTGTGGCCTCTCCCATCGCGGAGCACAGGCTCCGGATGCGTGCGCAGGCTCAGCGGCCATGGCTCACGGGCCCAGCCGCTCCGCGGCGTTTGGGATCTTCCCGAACCAGGGCACAAACCCGTGTCCCCTGCATCGGCAGGCGGACTCTCAACCACTGCGCCACCAGGGAAGCCCTGCATGTCATTACTTATGTGTCTGATGAGTTGCTATTCACAATAGTAAGTAGTGTTGGTTTTCAATGTTATTGTAATTGTTAGAGCTAATATTCAAAATCAGGACAGTATTAGATGTCAGTGCACTATCAAAGACAATTAACAGGGAGGAATGTAAAATAACTGATTAAAAACATGCAGAATCACTAAAATATTATATATCTTGCTATATATTTTATTTTTGTTAATTAAGTAGTTCATTAGTCATAAGTTCCAAAACCAATGAAAAGAGTCAGAAGCTTAAGGGTTGACTTGGAGACAAGGGACACTTTTTTATGTATGTGTTTGTTGGTTGTTTGTTTGTTTTATATCCCATTTCCATTTCTCCAAGTCCCTACCCTCATCTATTTATTTTGGCTTGGTTCAGATTCTAGAGCCAATAGTTCTTTACACTGAGCTAATGGATGGTTAGAGAGTGCAGGGATCAGTTTAGAGTTTATATGGGCCTTTTGAAAATGCATGCAAATATGCTTCATATGTATGTGCATGCATATTTTTAAAGTATGCAACACCTAATTTGTATGTGTTTGTAGATGTGCCCTTTCTTTCTTCCTTGGAGAGGTTCATGGATTTTATTTGTTCTCAAAGGGGTACATGAGCTTAAAAACACTTGGAGCTGCTGAATTACAGATTGGTACCTAAGTGAGCATCAATTAAAGGGAGTAATTTTCCTTCCCCACTCCCTTTTCAACTATTGCAGTTGTGTCCCAAACATTTGAGTTGGAGTAAATAGTAGGTAAAAAAAGAACAGAGGGCCAACCAGTGGGAAGGGGATGAGAGAGTACCTCTGTAATGGCTGTCTCTCTTTCTTTCCTACTTTCTCACCTTCTTACTTTATTGCTTTTATGCTTAATCGATCAATTGTTTTCTTGCTTTTCCTTCCTTCCTTCCCTTCCTTCCTTCCCTTCCTTCCTTCTTTTCTTCCCTCCTTCTCTCCCTCCTCCCTTCCTTTTTCTTTTTTTTATTCAATTACTCCTCTTCAGAGGAGAAAGATTAAGCAAGCATTATTTTCAGTAAGTGTCAAAGAATATATTTTTTTTAATGCTGTAGCAGTAACCCTTTCCTCATTCCCTTCTCATTTCCTTTTCCATTGATCTGAATTTATTCATTTTACTGCTATCTCAGTTTTGAGAGCATTATTTTCCATCTACCAGAAGCAGTAGTGCTCTGTAGAAGTCAATTCTATAGCAGAACTCATTTAGAAACCAGTAGAAAGAAAAAGTAATACCTGTAAAAAAAAAAATCCATCACTTTCTTTTTCAACATTTTAGCTCCCTACTTGAATATCATCATCTAAGCTAAAATTTCCCCCAATGAATAAATAAATTGATTTGTGAATTGCTTAACATAGAAAATAGTTGAAATTAAACTGTAATTCTTCTATTTAGTGGTATAATTGAGTTGTTTTAGGGACATGGACAAGGCCATCTCTAACTTCTATGAAGGATAAAAAAAGATTACAATTTTTACCATCTTGAACAAGAACTTCCTATTCCCATAAAGAATGAATGGCTATCTTCACTTTTTCATTTTACCCAAGAATATCATTATATCATCATCAATTTTTTTAGAGAGAATGAGTTTGGGAAAGGAAGAAAAAGATGATTATAATATTATGGATTTCTGTTGACAGTTGAAAATGTTGTTATGCAGAGTTTTCCCTGTGCCCTATTCTTGTAGGATTAGAATTTTCCAGTTGGATTGACTTGACTGTCAAAAAGTCAAGTTGATTTTTCTTTCCCCAGATTAAGTTGATAATTGGCTGAATAAAATGTTAATAACAATTAGGAAAGGTAGGATTTTAAAGCTACTTAACAAAACAAACTTTGTGGGACTATTTTTTTTTTTTTATTTTTGGTAAATTCTCCAGAGAACACATTGTATAAAGTTATGGCTTCCTGTTCCATGAAATATTTCTTCCTTGACCTACCTGCCATAACTGCTTAGCTTACACTTAAAGAAAAAAAGGTTTCCATTCCACTATTGAATCTTTAAAGAAAAATCAAGGTACAGTCTTTCTTTTTCACACAAAAGCATTCAGAGCACTAGTTTTAAAGAGAGCTTAATTCTTGCACTAGATGTTTTTAACTCTCTTTTTTTGTTCAAAACACAGGAATGCTACCCTCTCTTGTCTTTCTTAACATCTGCAGGATTTTTTTCCTTTTCTGTGCCCAGTTCAGATTGTCTTGCTTTCAATACCAGCTACTCTCTCTCATTTTTCCTCCACTACTGTTTCACCCTTTCCTTCTTTCTCTTGCTTTGCCTCAGTCTTCTTACTTTCCCCCTGTATTCCTCATACTTAGAATTGTCTGTAACTTCTCATCTGGACAAACATCTCCTAGTTTTGACCTAGACTCAAATCCCATTTCTTAATTGTTCTCTTCTAAGTAGCCATCCTCTTCTCTACCAATAATTTCTTTGGGTAACCATCCCAACCTCATTAGACTATGTATGTATTTTAAACAAATAAGCAAAAATAAATTCAAATTTATCTGCCTTGCTGGTCAAAATGCTTTTCTTAGATGTTGGGGACTCTTTGATGTCTTCTGAAGAGTACATATCACTTTATCTTTTCAGTAAAGGTGGCAATATCTCATTGCATTAGCAAAAATTGAAAACTGTACGTTTCATGTATATTGGTCATCTAGATATCACTCAGACATCAAATGGTTTATTTATTTAAAGCATATCAATGACACTTTTCCTGAAGTGAATCTTATATTTTCAACCTTCTTAAACAAAGTTTTGCAAACATGAGTTAATCTTTATATAATGATTCTGTGATCATCATTACTGTATTAGTTTACTAGGGCTACTGTAACAAAGTACCATAAACAAGATGCCTTAAACAACAGAAATGTACAGTGTCAGAGTTCTGGCAGGTAGAATCAGCAGGTTGGTTTCTTCTGAGGGTTGTGAGAAGAAATCTGTACCATCCTTCTTTCCTAACTTCTGATTGTTTGCTGGCAATCTTTGGTGTTCTTTGGCTTGTAGAAGTATCTCTCTGATTTCTGTCATCTTCAGATAGTGTTCTCCCCATGTGCATATGTGTGTCCAAAATCCCCCTTTTTATAAAGACACCAATAGTATTGGATTGGGGTCCATTCTACTCCAGTATGACCTCATCTTAACTAATTGTATCTGCAATGACCCTATTTCCAAATAAAGTCACATTCTGAGTTATTGGGGGTTAGAACTTCAACATATGAATTTTGAGGGGATATGATTCAACCCATAACAAATATAAATTTTTTTTTGTATAGACCTGTACCACACTGATTTCTGTAGGACACAATTATAGATATGTTTGCAAACTGTACATAGTTCTCAGCCTTGGATACTTCATCTCTCCCCTACTCCTTTCTTCCTCTTCACTCTGAGACACAGAGTGATTATTTCTTACAGTTCCCATTGTGCTTTCTTCTGGAAGTACCTCATCTTTCCATCTAACATGAATGGAGGTCCCAGATAACTAATGCTACTATGTAGTAAGGAAGAATACATAGGTTCCAAGTTAAAGTCTCACTGATGAATAAAGATAAGTTTGGACAATCATGTGTATTTTATGGCATTTTTTTTAGTTTCTCAAGGACTCTATTTTCTCTTTTCTGGGTTCATGACCATGTTAAATCGAGATATAGTTATAGGTGAATATGAGAAGGCTGGGTAATAGAGGTATTAATGTATTATTTTCTCATGACAGATATGAAAGTTAAAGCAATATATCTGATTAAAATATTAGAAATTGTATTATCCTGTCTACTAGTTACGCAGGAGTTTACCCATTAGTGTAGGAAAATCAGAGTTCTCCTTAGAATTCTGTAAGGTGTGAAATCTGAGTAGAACAGACTTATCCTTTTGTATAGTGTCTATCACACTGAGATCATTCAGCAAACATAATGGTAGTGCAGAACTGTGTTGAAGTCAAATGCTGTGAGTGGGAAAGGAAATGTGCACATTTAGTTCTTATCAGGTAGTCCTTCCTGGCTGGATGAGGGGCCTGTGCCCACAGGTGCTGACCTACCAGGAGTGGCCCATGTGGTTCTCAGGGTACCATGCTGATGAGCCACCCACCGTGGTCCCAGTTTTGGCAGCCACAGCTAAATTGGCTCTTTGATCTTTGGAGTGGCTGCCACAGTCCTGCCACAGTGACTGTCTCTGTTTGTTTTGCCCCTCCCTTTTTTCATTACTCCCACCTGGCACTATAGGACAAAAAAATGAGAGGTGGGAGGAGGTTGGGAGGGGACGCTTCAGGAACACAGCTTTGCCAAATATGAAAAGCTATTTAAGCAGTTCTGGTTCCAAAAGCTCATGTATAACATTTCTGCCAACCCATTAGTGAATACATTTTATTTTATATATCATTCAACAGTCTGCTAAAATTCACTTTCCCTGATTTGGCTTTCTCATTACCAGGGTCTTAGAGCTGCCATAAAAATAGTCTTAGAAATAGTCTCCCTTCATAAATATATGAATATGCTTAGAAATATTTATTTCATCTTATGCCTTGATATTTTAAGATCAATTCCTCTAATATATCAATATTTGAAAATCAGCTTTGTTGACTTGATTGTATTGGTCATATTTTTTAAACTGTATGAAATTTTTGTTGAAAAGTTTTAATAGATTATGCAATAGTCTCTCTATTCTAATGCAGTATTTGAACAAAAATGTAAACATGACAATACCCATTTTATAGCTGAAAAAGTGAAAATCTGAGGTACTAAATATGTTATTTAAGATTATACAGGGTGTTGGTGTCATTCTACCCATTTGATACTGCTAGTATCATTGGATACCCTGAAATTTAGGAATTTAACATATGCTCTATGAGATGATAGAAATATTTTCTCCACATTATCTTGATAATATCATTTAGGTATCATAGATAAGGAGACAGCAAACTGAGACATTAGGGGATATTAAATGACTTGTAGCAAATCACATAGCAAGGTCACAGGAAAGCTGACAAGGTCTTGGACTCCTTCACTGTGTGAACTAGCCATGACTAGTTTTCTGACAAGAAATATTTTTCTCCTTTGGGGAATCCCAATTTTCACATTTGTAAAGGTTGGAGACTTTCACTGGAAAAGTAATGCCTCAAGGGACAAGGACCTTTTGAGAAATTTAAGGTTTTAATCTCAACCTAGTACAGTCAAATATATTGATCACCACTTAACAATTTATGAATATTTCTAAAATTCTTGTTTAGACAGAATTAAATCACCTTTCCCCTCCATCATTATCCAGTTATCACTTAGTGAAATATTTAGGTATTAGGTATTTATGTACATACGTAAAAATGCATAAGTTTGGAAGCTGTAAAGTATATGGAATTTATTTGAGAAAATGTTATAAAAAAAATAGTATCAACTTTGAACTGTTTCTGTTCTAATGTCTACTTGTCATCATTTTTAACCAGAAGATTAAATTTCCCTAAATAAGTCTGGAGAATCAGGTAGTTAATAAGGAAAGAGAGACTCAACCTGGCCAAAATTTTACTAAGTCATTGTTACCAATCTAGGTATCCCAGGGAAAGAGTACATGAAGTAGTCTTCCATACTTCTTCTTTCTACCAATTAGGGTTTCTAACTGAGAAATAAGCAGATTCTAGAAAGCTCTGACTGCCCAAGAGATCCCACTCAGGCTACTGTGGCTCAGAAAATCCCTGTGCTTATTAATTGGTCAGCTGATTTCCCCATCTCCTGATCTCAGGTAGAGGCCATCGAATAAGAACCAATAATGGAGGGTCCAGGCAGTTCCTTATCCCAAAGGAATCCTCAAAAGAGAAACCTTACATACACATTCAAGTAAATGAGAAGAGCCTTTGTGAAGCCCCTCCAATGACCCCCTCCATGAAGAAATACCCCCATTTCACCTACAACCAGCTCTATCACCATCAGTAAATGTGTGTTCCACTAATATTTGCTCTATACTTTAGATCAAGAACTGGAGATGGCTGGTTTAAATCAAGGTCAAGTGAGAAGAAAGTATGTGGAAAAGGCATCAGGGTGCCTGGAGTTGGAGAATGCTGGTAGTTAGCTGGTAGTTAGCAAACTTAGCAGCATCGGGTTGTCTGAGGAAAGCCTATGACTGTGCTGAGTGCTGGCTTCCGCAGTGAGTCCCGAATAAGCTTTTACATCTCCACTAAATGAAATGTAACATTGTATTAATCACTTGGAAAATTAAGATTTTTTTGTCTATTATTAACTGGTAAATTCTTGTGTCATCTCTTTCTATTTTGTGGGTCAGCTCTGTTTTCTTAAACACAACCATTTCAACTATATTATTAACATTCTCAAAGGAAATTCTACCAGACTACCAAGTCCAATTTGCTTTAGCTAAGACTTACTTACATTTATTGTCTAAGGCAGGCTTACATATTACATGTGTCATTTGGCTCAGAAACAGAAAATTTTAGTTGTATTAATAAGCTTTAACTCTGAATGCTTCAAATGCCATATATTGTGCATCTATTCTGGGCTAATTTCTATGCTTTGTACCCTACTACATTACCTCCTTTAATTTTCACAACAAACCATTTTAGAGATAAGAGAATTGAGCCTCAGAGAACCTAATTAATTTGACGGAGGGCACACAGCTAATAAGTGACCAAGCAAGGATTCAAACCTAAGCCTTTCTGACTCAAGGTCTTCCTCTCACTTTTTAAACCACTGTCTCATTCTGCTTCTAAAGGTGTAGAAGATTCTGAATTACCTTCTAAGAGTTTGTGAAGTTTTAATAAGGGAGAAGGGGGCTGCCATAGCACATGGTTCTGTGGTGCTAGTTTTTATTATCTAAAACATGCCCAACTCAAGCTACTTGCCAGTTTGTCCCAACTGCTAGCCTGTTGATACCTTAAATGCTATTTTCCAGTCTTATTTTATGAGACATGCCTCTCATTAAATATAGAAGTTTAGCTCAATTCTCAAATTAACCTCAAAACTACCTTAATTTTGCTAGGTTAAAAATAATAACATAAATATTATATGTGACTAGGTAACTATAAAGTAGTGGAACGGATTTTTGGTGGGTGTTAGTGGCACTGGTCTCATTGTTTAGAATGAATCCACGTAGTGCATATCCAGATTTACCACTTGTGAGTTTCATAATCTATTAAATGGAGATGGTAATAGTACCTACTTTGTAATATTGTGAGGATTAAATGAGATAATATATGTAAAGTTCTTAGATCAGTTCCTAGCATATAGTAAATGGTAAACTTATTATATATGAGTATTGCAGAAATAAAAATCAAACCATAACTGGTAGATGCTTGGTACATGTCAGGAGCTCAATACATATCTGTTGAATAAATTAATACATTGTATCAGTTCTTCAAACTGGCTAGTGGTTAATGATTTATGGTAAATGCAGTATTCTTCTGGCTGCCTCACTATTGAGTTTAATATAAAACAAAATGTTTAATGTCATTAAGAACTCTACGCAATCTTCAGGAGCATTTCCTAGCTCTGAAAGAGCTTTTTTTAGGTATTGGGGTATCATTTCTTTTCCTCAACATTTTCACTCTTAGTACTGTATAGCCTGTACTCTCTGGCTAGAGTTATACGTGTGACCAATGAATGGATATAGATTTTCCCCTTCCTTTATTGGTCATGCAGATATGATTTATCTTATGGCTTAATGAAAACAGAAGCTGTACAAGTATGTACATAGTGAAAGAAGATAGATGGGCTGGAAAAAAACAAAAAGTCAGTATGTGTTGTGAATGCTTCCTATTTGCCTAAGACAACTGAAAACCCTGGAGATACTGCTTACTTTTCTGGTGATGTCAAGATACCACAGTTTAGGGAGACTTTTTTTCTTAAGAAATTCATTTTAAAATCCTGAAATGTTTATCATTATATACCTGAACTTATCATGCTTTAAATACCATAGTTTCTAAATGGTAATCTAATTCTAATAAAAGTTCAAAGGTTTGCCTCTCTCTAGAATGTTCTTCTACCGTGATATTTCTACTCTATCTTTAGAAATAGTCCATGCATCACTTCTAGAAGCCCTGCCTCATGCTTTTATGCATATTTATGTCATTCCCTTTGTTATAGTGTATTATATTGGGTTGACCAAAAAGTTTGTTTGGGTTTTTTGGTAAGATGTTACTGAAAAACCAGAATGAACTTTTTGGCCAACCCAATCGTTTTCTGTTTAGATTTTCCCTTTTTGAATCTAGTGGCTAAATTGTGAGCTTCTTGAAGATGAGGATAGTGCTTTATTTATCTCTTGATACATAGTATTATTCAGTTCCTAGGATAGAGTAGGTGCTCAATAAATATATACCCAATAAATTAATGAACTTGCAGACACACACACACACACACACACACACACACATATTAGATCAAGGCATGAATAAAATGTCCTATAACTTTGCATGTTCCTTAAGTGCTTGTGAACCTTTAACATTGCTTATGAATAGACTGATATATTTCCGGATGTTCTAGTCACCTTGAGGGAGACTTTCTAATCTTTGAAAAAAAAAATTTTTTTTTTTTTACCTTTTCTTATTCTTTGTTTTTACTTTGAGCGTCACTTTTGCACATGGATTCAAGTGTACTGTCAAGTACTGATTGTTTGACTGGACCATACAGTGTTATGAATCCTTAGTTTTATTCACACACTGCCTGTTTGGTGGCTTTGTTCAAGTACATAATCTTATGTTATATAATAAATACATGGATTGTGTCAGTTAACTGGAAAGGTCTTACTTTCAAAAGCAGTTCTCAGCATTTAATACAGTGCTTGGCATATAGTTGGGACTCAGTAAATGTTTGTGGAATGCATGAATAAATCAGCCATTATTGTTAACTGTTTTGAAGATGAGGTATGAGATTAAAAAAAAAAAAAAGACTAAATGAAATGCCTAGTATCAGACAGTGGATGAGAGCAAATCTGACACTCATAATTCTTACCTCTGTAGAGTCTCTCAGTCGTTACAGAGGCTCACTGAGAAGTGCCGTATATGTCTGATTTCTCAACTTCACCCGCAGTAAACTTCTGCAATCTGAAGGCTAGAGACCGCTTTTGTAAATGTTGTCTGCCCGATAACTGTGTTGGCACCGAGGAGGCCTTAGCAGATAAAGTTGAGAAACATATGGCTCCCATCTGAATACAAATTGGTGGACATAACATGGTAATTCAGCAGAGATGTCCTCTATATTGTAAACTGAAAGAGTATGATTAGAGGTGTTTATAAACGGCATCTGAATTCCCCCCACCCCTCCCCACCTCTTTTCCACTGTAGTTTTATTGGCCTGAATCATAGCCATCTAGCGTCCCAGTCTCACCGCATTATTTGTTAAAGTGGCCAGCGTGAGGAATTATTAATTAAAGCTAACAAATCACCCTGACGAGCTGTGCCCTGGCATGGCTGAAGGTTGATTGGCGAAAGTGTTCTCCTTTGGAGAAAAGACTTTTTGTGCTCGTGACGCAGTCAGGGACGGATTATTGAATATGCAAGTTAGAAGAAAAATCACAGGACAAGCAAATTGAGTATTTACTGGCAAATAATTGCTCTCTTAAGCTGTGGCTCTCTTCCTAAATTCTTAACATTCCCGAGGGTTAGAAAGAAACACAGAAAAATGCATCGGTACAGAGTACATTTCAAAAAAATTACATAGGCTGATGTTTCAGACTTGTGCAGGTAAGTGTGATTGTGTGTGCATGGAAAGTGAAACAACAAAGCGAAGGAAGAGTAAGGGGGAAATTTTTAATCTGGTGGTTTTTTAAAAATCAATTTGTTGTTTATTGGAATACTGCTCGGCATATTTCTACGTTGACTGAGAATTCAGTTTCAGTGCTAAATTTATTGTGAAAGTTAGAGAAATGAGAAGGGAGGTTTTCTCAGAGTTACTTTGTGTCTTTATTAGCAGAAGAGTATGTTAATGTTTTGCCCCAAAAAATAGTTATAAACTTTGCTCAGATATTTGTGGGTATTTGTATGAAATTATTTCTTGATTTAAGGTTCTTCAGTTATTCTCAATATTGTTAATTATGACCTGTCTTAACAGTGTCCTGAACACATTTGGGTACAACTATTGCGTTTATTTTTCAAAGTAAACTCTGTTTTACATTAGCACCGAGCTAGTCCTTGTTCAGAGTTTCTAAAGGGACGTTACAGTTCTGGAATAGTTCCTTAAACTCCGGGCTTCTGTAATAACCAAAGTGTCCTTATTGTCAATTGTGTGGTCTTTTTAGCTGACGTATTAATCAAACTACTGAGTTGTGTGGACATTGTAAGATAAGTGAGACTAGAGACTTTTTCAAAAGCAAATTTAAATATATAAAAATACGAGTGTGGAACTGAAGGCTCATTCTATGTATGAAATGTTGTCATATAGAAACAGAGGTATACTGCTAAGTACAGCTAGGTTATGTGAACAATATTATCAAAACACATATATCCACCGAGGATGAATTTCATATTCTGTGAAAATGTGCTTTCATCAACAACAAACTGTTTTTGAAATGAGAGTAATTGACTGGCGAAATAGCATTTTAGGGTTATAATAACTATGAATAACATGGATTTAAAACAAAAGCATAAACATAATTTAAACTAAATTAATTAATAATTGCAAAGTGCTTTAACAATAAAACATCTACATGATAGTAATAATAATAGGAATAATAATAAAAATGGAAAGTCTGGCAATCACTCAAAAATTAAATCAGACAACTCTCATAAGGTTTTAGACAATCAGGATTTTAAAATATAAATATAAAAAACATATTTTACCTTCTTATCTGTGCCTTGAACCATGCAATATTGTGCTGGTTAAGATTTTTCTTACTATATCCTATTTTATTAAAAAATGGCTTCCCTTAATATGTAGAATAGAGCTCAGAAGAAAGTTTTAAAAATATATTTTTTAAAGGTTTAATTCCCACTGGATAGCATTCTGTCCTCAGATTTCAAGAGCCAGCCTCCTTAAAGTTTTTTGTGACTATCTGAGGGCACAATTTGGCCCATTATTTTCAAAGGGGGCATTTAAAGCATATGTTCAAAGACTAAACCATCTGCCTGCTTTATTATGAATACCACAGAATTATGAGGACTTGGAAAGGCTCAAAAATTGAACCAGAGTTCCATGCAAGATTAAAAAAAAATACAGCACTTGTATTTTAAAAAGTTTTTTGTAAACACCTACTTTTGCTAAGTATTTCATTAGTCTTCTGTGGGAGAATTGTACCATTATACCCTTTTGATGTATGGGGAGTGGTGGCAAAATGTAGTTGAGTGACATGAACCTATGTCAAGTTAATGGTAATATTTTCTCTCTGATTTAACTCACTATGTTTAAATGCCTTTTGGAGTTTTGGATTGACTTGTCAATAGTGAAACTCACAGTGAATTGGAGAAACATTATAAAATGGTGACTGCTGGAACAAAAATGAAATCCAGCTGCTAGCTTCTGGACTATCTACAAATGAGTTGCAAGAGACATGCGGAGGTCAGACTAAAGAGCACATCTGTAATCCAGCTGTGATGTAATGGAAGTATGAGTCAACTATTGGTTGCCCATGATGGGGGGAAAAAGAAAAAAACAAGCATAACTTGGCATTATTCCAGCATGGTACTATATTCCTTTGGTATCTGAAAGGATATGAGATCCAGAAATTAATACAAGAACAAAAGTCATATTTGGGTCCCAAGCACAATAATATTTCAGCCCAAGGTGCTTAGATAAGGACAAATTAACACGAGTATCATTGTTAAGATGTCTAGTGCCCAATTAGAGTTCTTCTAACTTAACCTGAGTTGTTACTAGAATCAGTCTGAGACTAGCTGAATCATTATCAGAGGAAATACAGAAAATAGACTAAACCCAGTTGAATATAAGCTTTCATTGTGGAGATGACTTATCACTCTTTGTTGCTTAATGAAAATTACTTAAGAGAAAATAATAATGGAGTCAAAGGACTGAAGAATTTGGTTGAAGATTCTAAGATATATACATATATATGTATGCAAAATACATATAAGTAAATAATATATGCATATATAATAATATAATAATAATAATATATGCACACATATATAATTTTTTAAAGAATAAATATTTTTAGAATTGCACACTTTGTTAGACTGATTAAGGCTAGGAGTTGGTCGTTTTTTTTGTTTTTTTTTTATACAGTCAGTCTAAAAGACTGAAGGCACAGATTTTAACACAGCTATAGTTGGCTTTCAGAACTGAAGGATGTCAGAATTAATGATCTGGTGCCGAAAATACCTATGTTCAATTTCATATGGCTATTCTCATAGTGGTATTTTAATTTTATGCCTCCCTAAACTGCAGTCCTGCAAATAATAAAATGAATCTATTAGCCCAAAGACTACAAAATATTTCCATTATTTTAGGAGATTAGTTTTTATTTTATATTTTAGGTGAATTTGATATATATATATATCTAATACACACACACACACACACACACACACACATTTTGTATTGTTTTGTTTTCCTCATTTATTTCTGCCACCTAGTTCCAAAAAGGGAATTAAAATGGCTGACAAAGAAAAAGAAACAAGTAATACAGTGAAATACATGAATTAAAAGTAGATAAGAAAGGCAAACAAACAAACAAAAACAATAAACAAGAGCAAAAATATAAAAAGGAGTCAAGAGTGAAGTCGGTACACAAACTACATTTGGTGAAGTGCTATACATTTGCCTTTAAACTTTCATGCAGTCAAGTCAAAGAGAAAACTATGACAAGTTATGCAATTTACAACATTCATAAGAATAATTTAAAAATTTCCATCATTCATTGCTAAAGTTCTTGAAGAATGACAGACCGAATATTTAGAGAACTCAGTGCTAAGACAACTCCCATTGAAAATAATTATAGGCTGCAGAGACCTAGAGGTCAGGACAGAATCAGCAGCTATACCTTCCATGGGACATGTCTGGAGGAGTACTCTGCAGTAATCTCCTTTCACTCCCAGGGGAGAAGTTTCTTGGGTGGAGGAGGGGGAAGCTTCAATGAGTGCAATTACGTTGGCAAGACCAAGATATTATGGAAAATAGGGATTTAAGGAGGAAATTTTAAAAATTATTTCATGTAAATATATATATATATACATATATAGTTTAACAGTAAATCAAAGATTCAGAAGGCATCCACTTTTAGAATAGCCATTAAAACACATTTTATCAAATAAACCTGTTGAATCAACATTGCTTCCCTAAATTGTTAATGAAACATTGCTACACTGCTGCCATTCTTCTCCTACTTTTACTTTAAGCACACTGTCAGTCTTCGTGAAGTTGTGAAAAGGACCCTTTCTGTCTTGAATATAATGGTCCTTGCCCTTGCATCCTCCCTTCGTTCATTTTCAAAAGTCTTAGCAAACTGCCTGGTCTTTCCACAGGTAATTTTGATGGTTAAGTCTCATTGAATAAGCTAGTCTTTTCTCCATATTGAAAAGGTGAAGCATAAAGATTTCTTTTCACATTACCTTTGTAGCCCAATCCATAGTAAGTAGTCCAAGGACCACCTGTATCAGAGTTACCTAGGATGGTTGTCAAAATGAAGATCCCTGGGCCCCATTCCAGAATTTCTGAATTAGCTCTGAGAATAGAGTCTAAGGCTCTGCAATTTAGGAAGCTACCTAGGTTAGTTATGTACACTAAAGTTTGAAAACCACTATTTCAAGATCATGACTTTAAAATTTCTAGTATATGAACATAAAATGGTAGGATTTCCATACCATAGTTGACGAAGGCCTATTATATTAACACTGACCAAAACACTAATGCATATTCTATAATAAGTGATGATTGCCTGCTCATGAGACTGGAAAGATCAAGCTTAGAAGAACATTCTGCATTTGTTTGAACCCTTCAAACCATATCTCACCATTACAGGAAGATTTTCTTAAACTTTTTAGCTATCATTTCCTGAAAACTACTATGTGCTAAGTCATATGTTGCGTCTGGGTACTAGAGATACAAAGATGAAAAAAAACAAGTCCTTCCATTGTCTGAAAAAAATGCATATTCTAGGATAATTTATTACTACTAGGATATTGTCTTCTCTGTACTAGAGTAAGTATGAATTGCCACATAATCTTCCCTTGAGTAAACTGAAGATTTCCATTGTATTATATCAGTATGAGTTTATACTTGGTAGAAATTTCGCATAACAGGACCCCGCTACAATTTGGATGTGGCAAAATGTAAGAAACCATTGTGGATTCCTCCTTCTTCCCCTCAGCAGGAGACCACATCCCCCAAGACTGGAATGGGAGGTATCATGGGGAACTTCTAATTCCATTTCTCTTATCATCAATCAGTGATTTGTTACCAGGATTCCTTTTGAGAGGAGGAGAGAAATGTGTAAGTGAATGCTCCTAACATTATGAAGACTTGTATGTCCTTTTCCACTGACCCTCTGGGGCAGCTCACCTATAGGAAATGCTGGAGCCTATGGCAGCATCCTCCGTACTTGTCACGTAGGGCAAAATATGGAGGAACTTGAGCTGCTCCTGCCTAGTACCCTGCTCCCAATCCCATGAGTGCCAGAAATTGGTGTCAGCAGGCTAGAAGAGACATTTTGTGCATAAAGGAATTTGGTAGCTGGTCTGAGGAACAGGATGAGCTTGCAATTTCATTGATGATTCATGTTTTCCTGGAAAAGTATTGGAGACACCCTCCCCCTTTATTATTTCCAGAACAATATGAGAAATATTGTGAGACCTTCTATATCCTTTTTTCATTTCCTTCCCTTCTTTTTAACATGTATTTATTGCGTATTTAGTGCCATGCTTTCTTCTAGGAGCTAGGGATAGAGTGATGAATAAAGTTTCTACTTTCATGAAATTTATATTAGGGTATGTAATGTATTAGGGTTAGAAAGGGAATAAAATCACTAAATATAAAATGTAAAGTAATATAAATATATGTTTCATTTTTGAGACATTGCCTACTGCACTCTCCATGACTTCCAAATATATTCATGTTATTTCATAATGTGTATGTGTCTATGTATGTATGTGTGCATGTGTGTGTGTGTGTGTGTGTGTGTGTGTATAAATATATACATTTCATGATGGATTTATGAACTCTGGGGAACAAACCCATCAATTCAGGACTCTCCTTATTGTGGGAAGCCCTTTTTCATGGGGACTTGCACATAATGTAAGGGGAAGACAAGCTACCTGCAAGGACCAAAATGTGTGCACAGTCAACTACAAAATCCTTCTTTTCCATCTTTTTGCTTATTTGTGTGTGTATTTGTGTGTCTGTGTGTCCTGGATTTTGTTTTTCATTGTTTAATGAACTGAATGCTAGGCACTCAGTATACCCAGGGGTCTAAGACCTAGATAAGTTATAGGGTCAATCTTCAAGTGAATAAAGGTAAAGAAGACAAGCAATTAACAATACTGGCTTTGATAATGTTCTAAAGGTCACAGGAAGGAGTACTGCCCTAGAATAGATCAGAGCATAGGCAACAGGAAAGGTTTCCCAGAGGGGGTCAGGTTTTAACTGAGACTAACAACCTCAGAGTAAAACAAAACAAAAAGGATTTTTTAAAGTAAACTTCTAATTTTTCACCTGATCACCTAAATAGTATGTGTCCATGGTGAAAATATTTTAGACAATAGGACAACCTATTTTTTTTAAAAAGGGGGTGTGTGGAAATCACCAGTTAACTCAACACTTGAGAAACCATTGTTAACATTCATAAGATACTTTTTGAGCATGTATTATGTTCTAGGGCTATGCCAGACAGCCACTGTCTTCTCGGAAGGGAACATTTTAATTAGCAGGCAATATGAATAGAAGCAACTCAAACTTTGACTCCTGTTAGCTGTCTTCAGATTTGGGCTTACAAACCAGCTGGGCCCCAACTGGAGCTGATGTAGATAGAAGAGCACATATAAGTATTCTCCGGAACAAACATCATAGCACCTGCTATCACCCCCACCTGATATAGGTGTGAAAGTCAGATTCATTGGCTCTGCTTCTTCTCTGTCTATGTGATCTTGGACAACTTATTTGGCCTCTCTGTGTCTCGGTGTCCTTCTTTGTTAAACTGGATTATTAACAGTACATACCTCATGAGATATTTTGAGAAATGATTAAGATAAGATAATGCATGTAAAGTGCTAATCACAGTACTTGGCACATAGTAAAGTATTCAGTAAGTGCTATCATTATTATGATGCTGATTACTGTTATTATTATTACTATTACAGTTATTTTCATTACCAAGGAAACTTGCCGAAAACATATTTTGTCCAAAGCAACTCCATTGTCACTACTGACAAAACAACTCAAAACACGCTTCCTACTGAGGGTGGGTCAGAGATATCATCTTTGCGACACACATTAAGAATATGGATTTATAGCTGAAAATTATAATTTAGCTCGGTAGATAAATGACATTATGCAGACTAATTTTCTGTTTCTAAATGGAAATGATGTTTAAATCTGCCTTAAATGCCCTTCATGTTACAGATTTTGTTTCAACAATTTGTGGTTAACTAGATTGTTTTATTAAAAGGAACTTTTAAATCCAAAGCCCTAATGTTCTATACCATCAGTGACTGAAAATGATTAGAAATATTAATTGACCTAAAGAGGCACCTTCAGGAAGCAGAGACTTCTACATTGTCAAGATCTGTATTTTAACGTAATAGTGAACAAAGATATCTAGCCTAGCAGTGCTACATATTAGATGCTTAAATAATTTTTGAATTGATTTAGAATTTACAAGAAAAAGCATGTGAACATCAATGTAGATGTTCTGTAGAAGTGTAGGTGACTTTAAGAGAAAGATTACACAAAACCATAACAATATATTAGAAAAAATCAGTTGTGTGGAATCTTCACAACATATTACGTTAAGCTTTTAAAATAGTAGGCTTGGGCTTCCCTGGTGGCGCAGTGGTTGAGAGTCCGCCTGCCGATGCAGGGGACACGGGTCCGTGCCCCGGTCCGGGAAGATCCCATATGCCGCGGAGCGGCTAGGCCCGTGAGCCATGGCCGCTGAGCCTGTGCGTCCAGAGCCTGTGCTCCACAACGGGAGAGGCCACAACAGTGAGAGGCCCGCGTACCGCAAAAAAAAATTAAAAAATAAAATAAAAAAATAGTAGGGTTGCCTCAGTATGAAAGGCAGAACTATATAGTGAAAAGAATGTAGACTTTGTAGTTGCACAGCCATGTATTTGGTTATCACCTCCACCATTTACAAATTATGTGATCATGGACGCCTTATTTCTTGTGCCTAAGTACTTAAACAGAAAATGGAGCAATAATGGCCTCATTGCACGGTATGTTTGTATAGTGCCTAGAAGAGTTCTTGGGGCATAATAGATACTCGATAAATGATATCCATTAACAATGGCAATAATAAGACAGAAAAGCACTGTGTACAATGAATATAAGCCCATTATATATCTAAATATAGATATGATTCATGTAAATTGGTATATACATTCCAATATAATAAATACTAATACCTGATTGCCTTGCTTAATATTTGTCACACCATAGGAGCGTTACATGTAAAGTTTACGTATTTAAATGCCTTTATGAAAAGATTTGCTTTATTTATTTTAGTTAAAGAAGATAAAATTCAAAAACCTAAAACTAACTTTATCTTTTGAGAAATGGCAATAAAAGCAAAAGCCACCAAAGGATCTGTAACCAACATAATCAAATAATTTGGACTTAATGCAAATAAAGAGCAGGGCTAACACTCCACTTCAAATGATAGAAAAAGTGAATTAATTTGAGAAACTCTTAGGTGACCCCTAATTTGCATAGTATTAATTGGAAGTATTTTAAAGATCATAGGGCTATTAATGGCTGCAGAGATTCACAATACAAAAATAGTTCATTGCTAAATTCAAAATTCTGTTAATGTCACAAACAGTGGGATGTGAAACACAAATGAATTGTGATGACAGTTGAGTCCCAAGCTGCCTATTTTTTTTTCCCTCAGAGCTGCTCATATTTGGTTTTATATTTTCTCCAGTCCTGATTTAACCCATCAATATTTGTATTTTCTGAACCTAGCACCACCTTGGAGCAAGCATACCACTTTTAAGGATTTTATTACTAAATGCTTCTTGGTTCCTAGGAATTTTGCTCTCACTGCTTTTCTTCCCAATGATACGTATTCTTGAATCTTTCTTTACCTCTTACCTTAGAGTCAGAGTTTCAATCACTTATTAACCTACAGGCTTCTAGGGCTTGGTATTGATCTTTACTCCACCTCTCTCGAGTGTTTAAAGTGTCATTCCATTCTTCTTCATCTGCAGCACATATTTCTTCTCCGTGTTGCTTTGACTTGGGGCACTTCCTGTCATCTGGATAATCTACATTCATTTCCTACTATAGTTTTTTAAAAACTTGTTTTTCTAAATGTCACTCTTATCCTCTTTGGTGGAAGGTCTTTACAATCCTAGATTTGGGGAACAACACTAGATACACTATTTTATGAACTGAATTAAGCTCCCTCGTAAATACAGCAATTCCATATAACCATAAGCTAGCTTGACTTTGGGGAAATGTCATTTAAAAATATCTCTAAAATGCATTGCTAAAATGACCAAATTATTTCGGCTTAATGGATTTTGTAGCTTGGATACCAGACTTACCACACAGAGCAACAGTCCAGGCAAAATATGTTATATCTGGATTTTACTGCAGACAGTGATTTGGCTGCCATTTATTGAGTGACCTCTCTGCACCAAGAATTTTACATTTAATTCTTAAAACAATCGGGTGAGCTAGGTACCATTATCTTCACTTAATAGATGAGAAAACTTTGACCTAGAGAAGCTAAGTGACTTGTTAAGGGGTAGAAAGAGGATGCAAACCCAAGGTTCTAAGACTTTAAAACTCATCCTTTCTCCTTTACCACATTTTTGTGCCTGGTTATATATTTAGATTATTGGTAGTGGGAAGGAAGTTTGTTGTATAATTTAATTGGGGGCATAGCCAATTTCCTCAAAGCAAACAAAGTGATGATGAGATTTAACTGTTATCATTTTTATAGAAATATGAGCCTCAGGCTATGGATTCACTAGGTCTCCAGAAGTCTGAAGCACATGAGTGTAGGCAACTTTCTTTACTGATCCCTTTGCTTTCAGGAGACAGGTTATTATTAGTTCTGAATAAACTGGAGCTTAAAATGGGTGGTTCATAGATGAGGGGTTTCAGACCTTCCATCAAAAGCCTTCTGTGACTTCTCCTAGTCTTTTTCTCCAAAATTAAAACCTGATGATTTTTCTCAGCAACTATATTCTGTAGATCTTTTTTCTCCCACCAAATTTCTGAAGAATTGTTATTAGTAGTACTAGTAGTATTTAGTAGTTTTATAAAGCACACACGAAATGCATTTTTAATCCTTCATCATCAATCTATATATTTCTCTTATGAGGCATTAATCAATATCACTTTATTTTACATAGCACTTTATGGTTTACAGCTTGGAAAACGTATACCAAACAGATAGCACATTGTCTTTTCCGCAGGGTAACTTAAAATGGAGATATATAATTTAGCTACAGTGCGCACATACAGTAAAGCAGTGGTAGGACTACCCTCCTACCAAGATTGAGAATCTTTATTTTCCAGGGTACTACTTAGTATTGCCCTTCCGCAGTTGGACCATTGCATTTGCCAGTTTGCAGTCCAGATCCCAAGACTTTGCTTTGAGCAAGGACTTGGACGTTAGTGTAGATTGGCTTAATTTGTCTCTTTGCCACAACCACTTACTGCATTTGGGTCAAAACCTCCAAGAGGAACTCTGGAAATTTCCCTAGAATTCAGAGTGAAATTTTAGCTAAAAAAAAAGAAAAGAAAAACTATAACAAGAACCCTGGAACCATCGTTCTTCAAATATTCCCCTGAGAAGAAAAATATAAAAACCTTATGTATGATGCTGGGTTTTGGATTACACATCATGAGTGCTTTTCTTGGGCTGCATCTCTCATGCTCACCCTTCCTCCAGTCACAATGAATGTTCAATTTCCTTCTCTCGAATTCTGACTGTTGCCAATTTTGATGTATGTCTACACTATTATTTATCACTCTAAATTTAAAGTAGGGTAGATGTTTCACTCTTTCACTTCTTGAAGATTCAGAAGGCTTTATTGTACATTTATCAAAAAAGCACTCTAAAACTCAGCCCCAAATCCTGTTTTTTAGACAAATAAATATTGCCATTATTTTTTACAAATCTGAATACTATGGGCTATCTTCATCCTTTTTCTTTATCCCCAAGTTCTTCAACTTTTGTTCTTCTCTGTAAAGCATTAGAGTCCAGGGAAATATAAGTGAAAATGAACAGCTCCAGAAAGTTAGCATAGGAAAATTTCCTATTCTTAGTTGTATTCAAAATGAACTTCTTGTCATGCTGTTTCTAACCTATAATGTATCATTTTCACAAATATAATATTACATAGATATCAAGGCACATTCCCAGATACTCATTATCAAAAATATGGAGGAAAATCCCACATGTAAATGTCCCAACTCCTTGCCCCCCGAAATGAATTTTGGACAAGAGAAAATGTCTTTCCAACAGTGGGGTATCGTGTTGTGCTTGATGAATTTTAACATTCGCATCCCTTGTTGCTCGTATTTGTGAAAAATATTAAAGACTTACGACCTCTTTTTCCTTTTAGCTGCACATGGCTCAATCTAATAAATTTTGAATATAGATTCAATATGGTTATATTCCCAATCATACCACATTTAAAAGCAATGTTCTAGACTGTGTTTCTCTGCCAGCATGACTCCACAAAGAAAACGAAACCAAACAAAAACTTCCTTAAAACAGAGAGTAAAATGGGGCTTGCAAAAACTGTTTTAAAAAGAGGTTTAAACAATGATAAACAACCAATTTTTCAAACACCGTTGTAGCCATTTCAAGATGTAGAGTGGACAGTATACAGGAAAAATCAATAAAGGGAAAAAAATCTCTATATTTCACATATGAAACCTAAAAATACCATTAAAGACCAATTCCCTCTCTATTCGTCTATTATTACATTCCACTAAAAGGTGTTGAAAAAAATCAGCCAACTTCTACTAGAATGAAGTGTCCAGACAAGCAAGTCTGTAAATAATTAAAAGAATAAACTAGAAGAGAGGAAATGGTTTGGGAGGGGTGGAATGAGGAGGAGATTAAGCACTTAAAATGTTGAATGTACCAAAACCAGAAAACTCAAGGAGAGAAAGAATTTGTTCTTCAAAAGATGATACTTTCCATCCTTCATCAGCAACAAGGAATTGATAGTCTGATAATAGAAGCCCTTTGGGTAGGACTGGTGGGAAGAAAGAACACTGTCTTCACGAAGCCTTCACTAAGTGTTCAGTTGGCCAGTGCAATCTGATCAGTGCGTCCACGTTTCTAGAATTGAGTAAACCAAATCAGGATGAACAACATATGGTTTAATGGTTAACTTTTAGAACAAGGGACAGGGAGATGCTTTTATGCTACAGTCCCAGTGTTTGTTCATTACTAAAGTCTGTTCTGGGGGCATTTACAGCTTTCCAGAGAGTCTGACTTTGGCCTAATGAACTCCTTGTCCTGGAGTCTCCCTTAATACAGGTGAATCTTTGTGATAAAACATGCTCTAGAATCCAAAGTACTGGTATCAATATCATTATTACTAATATTATTATTCCTTTCTTATGTTGGTAATTATCTCTCCATTTTCTTATTCCAGAAATAAGTGCAAATTTTGTGAATACACAGAGTTAGTTTCTCTGAGAGAGTTTGTTTTCTTCCAAGATGGAAATTTGAGGTGTTTGAAGTATAGCTGGATGTGCTTTTTAAATGACCAGAGACAGAAAAGATCCTAAAGACAAAAGGATCCACCAAGGAAAGGAACAAAGAAAGGGAGGGAATTGTGTATTTTGGCTGATTCAATCTTCAGTCCTCTATTGTTTGGCTAGTGGTCTTTTTATTAAGGTCTCTGCTTTCTCAGCATTCTAATCAGAACCTTCCCCTGTAATTAAGAGAATCTCCAACTCTTCAAACTCTTCATCTTCATCTTCAAAAGTAGAGTAACCATGGACAAACGTTTAGTATACCTTAATGAATGGGCATTGGGTTATGAACAAGTAATAAGGGAAAGTAACAAGAAAATAGAAGGTAAATTCATGATAAGCACTGTGGTCATGCAACTGTTGGAAGTACCTGGTATGGAATTTCTGTTAGTGATACAGCTAAATTAAACAGCAACAATAACAACATTTAAGAAAATCTTACTTCTCACTCCCCTCTCCCTGTTTTCATTTAAAAACAACGACCACCATAAAAATTGCCCAGCAAAGAGAAAGAGCTCGTGTCTGTATTTTTGGTGTATGACCATATATCTTCATTGTAGTTCCTCTGCCACACATTAACAGAGTTATTTGTCCCTGATGTTTCTCAGAGATCATCTTTGTGTATGTCTCCATAGCTGTTATGATAATGTTACTATTTTCTCTTCTTCATTTTCTCCTTCTATTTGGGATCTTTTTTCATGTGAAAGAGACTGTTTCTCTAGCCTCTTTACACAGAGTCACCATTTCACTAGGACACATGGGTGCTTCTATATGATGCCTTTTAAAGTGATAAGATAGTAAGAATAGATTTTGAACAATATTTTACCAACACTATTGAAAAATTAGCAACTGTATATTCTATATACACACACAGAAGCTGCATAAAATGCAAATTCTATTCATATCTGATCTCTTCTGCATTTCTACAGTGACTGTTGCTGTGGCATCTAAGCACTTTAGGTTATTTCCTCTTATTATTATTTACCACCTGATCATTCCAAAGTGCTTTTTACAATCAGAGAATTTCATTAACAACCCATTCCCTTGCTCTTTGTTTTTCTGCACCCTTGCATGTAAAACTATCAAGCATCTTAGTAGCTATATCAGATAAATTACAGTAAGAAGATAGAGTGCTACTGATAGGAGGATGGGGAAAAAACATTCCAAAGCATATCCTGAAATCCAGTTTATGTTTTACAGCATCCAAATAATAATATTACAGAAGCGTTGGTGTATATATATATATATATATATATATATATATATAAAATATATATAATATATATTTTATATATAATATATATATAATATATATATATTACAGAGTGAAAACTCAACCACTAGATACGTACTTTTATTTCTCATGGTTTCCACCATTGCAATAATCAGAAATGTGAGGTGAGCAAGGGGGAGTACTGTCTGCACTTCACACATAGAGAGGTCTTGGGCGTTGCACCTTCTCACTGTAGAAAGCTCGTGATTTCTTATTGCTTCCTGAGCTGCCTTTAGCCCAGAATTATAGAAGTCAATCCATTTTAAAATCCAAAAAGTTACTGTTATATTTTTTTAAGCTGAGAGATAGAGACTTGTTTATAAAAAGGTTCATTGTGATTATAGATGAAAGTGCGTGGTTGGTACCTTAACAGTTTGATTGAATTAAAATCAAGTTCATTCTGGGGTTTCCTTCTCAGCTCTACTCCTTGCTTTCTCTTTGACTCCAAGCTAATTGCATAACCTCTGGTTGACTTGTGCCTCGTCTACACAAAGTGAAATTCAGAAATGAGGTTATTAATCTAACTAATGTAGGCTATAACATTATTTCTCTATTTCTGCTAGAGAATTTGAGATTTCTGACTTAAGCAGGTAGCAATAAAAACCAACAACTTTTTGCACAATTTCCTTTTGTCCTTAGACAACAACCCTATGAAGTAGATACAGCAGAATCACCTGGAAATGATCAGAATCATGTGGAGGGCTTGTTAAAAACACAGACTACTAGGTCCCACTCCCAGAGTTTCTGATTCTGAGTCTAGGGGTAGGGACTGATAATTTGCATTTCTAACAAGTTCCCAGGTGATGCTGGTGGGGACCACACTTTTAAAATCACGGCGCTAAGGGAGATGTAGCTTAACTACAGAAAAGGAAACCAAAGGTCAACTCATGGCAGTAAAGTGGCAGTGTACAGACAAAAACCTAGGACTTCTGACTTGAAATCTTACTTTCTTACTACATACATTGTTTTCTCTTTACTTCTACTACTTTATTTGGAATGACTTTCGGTTGTCTTGAGATCCTGAGTGAAATAGCATTGTAAAGGAGTGGTAATTGGATCTTTTCCCCTTGGGTCTAGTAGCTACTCTTATTGGATTTGTGAAGGAAAAAGAGGAGGACCTTCCAAATTTTAGTGATTAACTTTGGTATGAAGGGCTTATAAGGCCAGCCTTATACTTCCCCTTTGGGGATGAGCGTGATAAATTTGAGTCTTCTTTGTGTTCACTCATCATAGCCTGTAGATAGATATTAACAGGCTTCTCTCTGGTTGGACTTGTGAACATATTCTGCTGTGACAATGCTTTGTAAAAATTTCCACATGTATATTACTTCTCCAGATAGTCATGATGAAGGAACATAGCAAGGAGTACATAGTTGGGCAGGGGAAAAGCCACTGCAAAGAGACTGAGCATAGTGCAGTGGTTTGCAATCCAGGCTGCATGTTACAATCACCCAGGAGAGCTTGGAAATGAACACCCATGTCTGGGTCCCATGTATAAGAAATTCTGATTAACTGGGGTAGGATCTGAGCAGCAGTAGGTTTTAAAAGCTTCCCAGGTGATTCTAATGTGGAGTCTGGGTTGAGATCTACTGACCTCCTGGTTAAGAACCTAGATTTGGAAATCAGACAGATCTTCGTTCATGTATTGGCTCTTCTGTTTAGTTACTGTGAAACTTGATCAAGTTATTTAATCTCTGTCAGCTTTAGTTTCTCATTGGTAAAATGCAAATAATAATACTTGCCTTGTCAGCTATTTACGAGAGTTAAATGAGATGATATATTTAAATATTTGACATAGCTCCTGGCTCATGGTACGGATGTATTACGTTAGCTGCTGTTATTATATTATGCTTTGGTTTCCTTATCTGTGAAGTGAGGGGGGCACTTTATGAAATGGAAGACAAATATCTTAGGATTCTCTGTAGATACTTGTCTGTCACCTTATCCACAGTATCCTGCTCAGTTCCATCTTGCCTCTTCCTAAATATACATATTTTGTTAGGTGCTGTCTTTGACAGACTCGACCTTTATTACTGTATTTTAACAACTATCACTACTCTGTCCTCCTTTTTCCCATCAAGACTGAAAACCTGTAAAATAGAACAAATCCGCTGAAATTCCCATATAGGGTAATGGAGGTATGGTGCATGGTTGACATCTAGGTTTAAAAAACAAATGGTGAAGCTTTGTAAACATACAAAAACTAACATGGCCCTACAGTTGATTGCTGTTTTTCTGTCATCACCTACTCTCAGTCATTGGTAGCTTTCATCACAGGGGAAGAAGGGTGCCCACATCCCACTTCTTGAAGATTATGCCATCTTGTTGTCCCTTCATTTTCCTGGATTTCCTCCTGTGACTCTTAAGAAAGTCTTAGTACACAGATGAGTAGTAACAATTTCTGAGGGCAGTCATGGTTTTCTAAGCACATTTGCTTATCTCTACCTATGTTTACTAGGTCATATTTTATACTACCAATATTAAAAATTAGAGCCCTTTTGAAAAAACTCCCCTTGTATCTCCCTTAAAGTATACAAATTATGTTTTTGGACAGACAGAGAGGAATTATTTGACTGTCCAATAAAAGTACAGATGGTTCCATTTTCCTTGACTCATCTCACAGCACACATTAGTCAGGTCACATGCCTATTTGGGAATTTTTGTAGCACTAGGTCACTTGCTGAGCTTTGGGGCACATAAAAGACTATTTGCCTGGCTTTTAAGTTTGTGGATCTTACACTGTGCCTGGCATGGAGATAGGAAGGACATTTTTTTTCCATTAAGCTTTTTCACTGTGTTTTGAAAGGAAAAGTTGAAACAGAGTCCCTACTGAGATTTTAACATGTTCCATGGTGGTAACCATAGGCAATAGGGAAACAGAAAATTTTGGGACAGAAGGAAGCCAAGGAGTCCATCTCAGCCTGTCCTCACAGATACCAGTTGGACTCTACATATTATTTTTATCTAGGTGTACATCTATTGCTTTGTGTTTCTACAGATTGCTCTCTGATAGAAGGGAAACATTGCTACCCATCATCATTAAAAAGATTGTTCTCTAAACTGTACTCAGACCCCTTTTCTGGACAAGTCAATGCAAACATTCATTTAGATTTTAATAAAGCTAAATCATGGAAGTTTTTATTTGGAAAAATACATTTTGATGTTTAAAAAGATTCTCAAAGGGTGTTACGATAGGTAAACTCCAGTTATAGAGAACAGTACATGTTTCACACAACGCTACATAAACACAGAATGATGACATTTTTCTTCATTAAATTCAGGGTGCTTAAATTCATGCGAGTGGGCACCTCCCTCCACCTCTACACCCCCACTCACACCCTTCACCTGCCCTCCTCCTCCTCTGGCCATCCCCCTGCCCTAACCTCTGGGGATCAAAACTCCTGAAATCTAAATCAACTCCCATTTCTGAAAGACTCTATCATGCCATTTAAGTGAAGTGTTTAGCAAATAGGTCTATTGGCATTCTTCTCTAAAAACTTAAATATGTAGATTTTGATATATGCTTGGGTGAGGCACATTTTTTCAAATAATCTGGTCTGATAGAGCTCTCTTGAAAATTCACCAGTTTGTTAATGTTACACCTATACTAACAGCTTCTAGTTCCTTTCATTATATGCAGTTATTATTAATGAGATTCTAGAACATCACTTCCCATGGTTACATTCAAATAGTGAGATACAGCTAACCAAGTAGTAGTCATGGCTATTAGTGATTTCTTTTGGATACATTTTCAACATGACAGCAGTTATTTTTTCTTTCTCATATCTACAGTAGCACCAAACCTTAAAATGAATTATGAAAATACAAAATGATAAGTTTTTTAAAATGTAGCTATTACGAGGTCAGAAATAGTACCTCACAAGACTGGCATTAGCATCATTATTATTGCCATTTTAAACTGGACTGCCCCAGATTGCATAATCCTATACTAACACAGTAAAATTAGGTTTTCCATAGTCCATTTTTGAAAGATAAATACCATGTACACATAAGTACAGATGAAAATATCTCAAAGATACAGAGCCCATGAAATGGCATATTCCTTAAAGGCAGGGAAAGGTTTGCTCAGGAAGAAGGTTGAAAGGCAGTGTGGTATAATGTTAGAATACCTATGCTCTAGTTCATACTTTACCACTTGATGGGTCAACCTTAGTTAAAGGATTTAACCTCCCTGTGCATCAGTTCCCTCATCTGGCTCAGCATCAACCCTCCACAACCTCCTACATTTGAATAATGGTCAAAACAATGTGTCATAAAATTATTTTGAAGTATTCAATGTTATACACAAATATAGGCTGTTAATCGTCAAGTTTTAAATGGGAATTGGGACCAAATTTTTGGGAAAAGATCCCCTGTTCCAAATGTTGGAGACCGACTGAATGATGTCAAAGGCTGAAAATCTGCACAGGTTGACAACAAAGGTAGAGCCAGAGATAAGGGGCTGGCTTACGTAGGGCAGTGACAGTAGACTGTGGTTTTTAAATTAATAGAAGAAATTTGACACTAGAATCTTTTGCGAAACATATTGCTTGATCAGATGTGTTATATCTTGTGAGTTCTCTAATGCTCGACACAAAGGATAAATTAATAGAGCATGTCTGACAATGGGGAGCTCTGGTGAGATACAGGGACTTGCCATAAGACTGTTCTTATGGCAAGTCCGGGTTCTCAAACTTAATTCTACCTCAGGAGCTGCACTTCAAGTGCAGATTCTGCACTTCAAGTGCAGATTCTAGACCCATATCCCTACAGATTCTGATTCCACTGTAATTCTTGGGTGGGCCTTTGATTCTTCATTTTTCTCAACCTCGGTGATTTGGTTGCTGATGTCCTTGAGACCACACTCTGAATTTTCTTTCACAGCCATTCAATGCTCTAGCCTTCAGATTATGTGGTTTCTGGTTATGGGCAGAACTGAAGGGGTTATTTAATGCTCTATAAAGCCCTACAGACAGGACTTTTTGTGTCAATGGGAATTCCATATCTTTGAAATTTTCTGTTTGTTCCTATTAAATTTGCATGTTTTAGCATTTAGGAAAGAAAATACAAATAGATCTGTTTGGTCAGAATTTTTACCTAATTTGCACTTAAGGATCTATCAAAATAGGGAGACTTTTACAAGTTTTGGTATTTTTTTATCCTCTTTTTATGCTTGTGCCCAGCTGTCTTCACAAAATTAAAATGCATTTTAAAACAGAAATGAACAGTTCCATTTAATATATTTATCCTATGTTGTCATATGAGGTACTGGTGCCATCAGATCTAACCTCTCCAAAACCCTTGAGTCCATTAGGGTAAGCAAGAAACATCCCCATTACTAAGAAATTTTTGTTGCATGAAAGAAAATCTCTCTATCTTATTTCACATATTCAATTCCCTTGTCACTTTACGTTATAAATAAATAACAAACCAACTTTGCACAGGCCCACCGATTAAAAATAAAAGTTGTCAGAGTGAGAGGGTAAAGACAAAACTATGAATTATTAATTATAATATTAAGCAGCACAAAAAAGCCTAATGTGAAATGATACCACCTAAAAAGAGATTTTATCAAAATAACAATGGGAAAGTTATATAGTCTTTATTATATAATTTGCATTGTTGTCATTTTAAGCCAGATATATGTTTACCATATCTAATGCATTTATATCAAATTTGATGAAAAAATATTTTAATCACGGCAAAATAAAGAAGTTAATTATAGAACAGTAGCATGAAAGGAAGAAAGCTTGATTTTAAAGTTATACATTAAATTATCATATTGACCTGGTGACTATATTCGCTATGACATTGTCCTCCAGCATGTCGTTATTTTCCAAATGTCGACTATTGGAAAATGCAAAAACACTAAATTAGAAGAAAGAGTGATGTTTTTCTTTTTAAGCTGATTTTTAAAAGTTCACATAGTTCGTGTTGGAATGAGAATGAATGTGGGTTTTTTTTTTTTCCTAAATGGAGATTTCAAATGCATATTCCTTGAATACTGGTTTAGGTTTTCAGCAGAGTGGAGCAATTTCTTCTCAAGAAGGGAAGATATCGGGCTTTAATGAAAATATTTCCTACTATGTCTCCCTAAATCACAGTTACCTCAACATTTGTGCCTGACTTGAGTTTTCTTTTCCTAAGTAGGCTAGCCTTTTATTTTTAGTCATTTAAAGGGTTATTTCTGATAAAGGCTCATTTGTTTCATGAAATGTCTTAAAATTTCATTTGGAAACAAAGGCAATTCTGAAAAAATTCCCCATGTTTGGAATAATCTCACAGGAGTCATCTACATAGATTCTGAGAAAAATTCTTCACTTGCTATTCCCATGAATCCCTGTGAATAGCAAGTTTGGTTCTGTTTAGTAGTATTTTTATTTTAATACTACACACAGCTTCCTTGACTTGTGTTAAGTTTGCTTGTCCCATTTCAGTTGGTTTTGTTCATCTTGTCTCAATGGTTTATTCTCTCTGGCGTGATGTTATATTACCGTCTCAATTTCCCTGGCAGTAACTTTGTTTTTAGCTTTTAACTTTATTTCATGCTCATGGAAGTTGAGAGGCAGGTCCATATCCAGGTACAAGGCAAAAAGCCATACATCTGCAGGCATCTTTGCAGTAAACCAACTATTTGTTTTTGTGTTGCCTACATGAAATATTTTTCAAACAACTAAATCCTTAAAGTCCTATTTAAGAAAAGCTTTTGTGGGCTTCCCTGGTGGTGCAGTGGTTGAGAATCTGCCTGCCGATGCAGGGGACACGGGTTTGAGCCCTGGTCTGGGAAGATCCCACATGCCACGGAGCAACTAGGCCCGTGAGCCACAACTACTGAGCCTACGCGTCTGGAGCCTGTGCTCCACAACAAGAGAGGCTGCAACAGTGAGAGGCCCGCGCACCACGATGAAGAGTTGCCCCCGCTTGCTGCAACTAGAGAAAGCCCTTGCACAGAAATGAAGACCCAACACAGACAAAAAATAAATTAATTAATTTAAAAAAAAAAAAAAAGCTTTTTTGTCACAGAATACCCTGCCCCAATGCCTGCCAACCTGGGTTCTAATTTTAATTTATCTTGTCCATGAAATCTAACTTTGGCTCTTAAAAATATATCATCCTTATTGCTATTGCCATCATTACCAAGCATTTTTTAAGCATCCCGTCTATATTGGTATACACAAGGATATTGTCCCCTCATTGCAGGTTATGCAGTAAAGAAATCAAACACAGTAAAAAATTCCATTTGTCTTATTTCTCATTCTGTTCTTGTTAGTAATTCCCATTTGATCAGAGAACATCAGTCCTTTCCGTGTTACTATCTTGTCCAAATATTCATCCAGAAGTGACTTTCCTGGCTCCTCTAGTCTTCAGAGGCTGTTCATTAAGTTTATACTTCCCTTGTAAATCATGTAAGTTTCATGGCCGTCCATTATTTGTTCTTTTGTTTCTTTGGGGTTCACTGATTCCCACTATGTACAGCCATTTCACACCTGCTGTCATCAGCTGCTCTCCCTTGATGTGATTTATTTTTAATAATATCCTTTTTTTGCCCAATTTTGATAACCATTCATCTCAATATATTCCTCATAATGTTTAGCTCTTCCTTGGGTTTTACTTTTTAAACCACTGAGTAGGAACGAGAAAATAACACAAGCAGTGACAGAAAAGCAAGTACAGAGCTACCAAAATGAAGCCCTGCAGTCCTATCTGATGATTGGGGTGGAGCTGGAGAGATGTTAGAGAACATTCTAGAAACAAAGAAAAAGAAATTAAATAAAACATCATTCCAGAAAGGAAGAAGTCAATAAATTATGAGTAAAATCAGGTCATAGAAAAAATTAATCAGAAGAAAACAACTGGCTTTTAGATGTTTAGCAATTTTAATTATTACCGTTAATAATATTTATTAAGAGCTTTTTATGTGCTAGACAATGTGCTAAGTAACTTTCATTCATTATTTCACTTATTCATTTATTTCTTACTACAAATCTATGAGGAGAGTTATTATTGATATTTCCTCCATTTAACAAAAATAAAAACTGAGGCTTAGACAGTTAAAGTAGTTTTTTCAAGGTCTCATAGCTGGAAATGTGGAGCCAGAATAGAAACGCAGGTGCATTCTTGACCTTTATACTGTAGGACCGTTCAAGTCACAGCCTTTAAAAAAAACAAATATGTACATAATTATGGTTTAACTATTCTATATAGAGACCATGAAAGGCCTCAAGTCAGTTTATTCTTTACTTACACTTAAGCGTCATAGAAGTTTGAAACATTTCCATAGCAGAGCATAGTTCAGGTTTTAGAAAATGGATCTTTCCTTAGATTTGCTAGTTTCATTCTCTGTAGTGGTAGAAAGTCACTTTTGGCTCACTCTCTTCCTAACTACAGATAATGGCCGATTAATGTTAGGAAAAAATATTCTGGAGTCTTTTGGTATATTTTGAGAAAATGTAAAATAAATGAATAAATGTCCACATATTACATAATGAATTTAAACAGTGATTCTTAGATTAATAAAGAGGTTTCCATTAACTTAGTTTTTGCTACTACTGTTTAAATTTTAAACTAATATATTAAATTCCGATAACTGGCATTCTAAGAGTATCTGATAAATTTCATGTATTGGGTAAATTTAAGATAAGGTGACCTCTTTCAACATGTGATGGTTTCATGATATATAATCTATTCCTCTGTGTAAAACTATCATCATCTTAAGGCTGAAGGAATAGTAGCCGGTATGAAATCTCATTTGGGCCTAGTATATCTGCTGTATACAGTGGTCTGAGCCAGCAAGTCGATAAATTCAGAAACTGAGCAGCCTGGAGCCAGAAGCATGAGAATCATACTGTCTTGAGTTGGAGAGTTCATACAAATTATTTGATGTAGAGATTTTTCATATTTCTTTAAACAACAGAACCCTCTTTTCAAAATAAACCTCATTAGAACCTTTACATATGAAATAATGAGTAGCATTTTATTAAAATAAACTCATTTTATAAATCCAAATGATTATGTTAAATATTATAAAGTCAATCAATAAGAATATAATGGCAAATATACAAAGAAATGGAAACTCGGGATCAGATTATTATATTGGCTTTAAGAGTTCAGTGTATTTTTGTATGAGGAATGCACTACTATATGGTGTCAAGAAAATCATTGTATACAGTTAAGTAGCTGCACATAGTTACAGGACTTTTTGTTTGTTTGTTTTCTGCTTTTTTTTTTTTTTTTTTAAGCAACTTGCCTTCCAACTTCAGGGTCTTAATTTGAGGCCTGCATGAAAACTAGTAAACCTTATTGTACATATTTAACTTGTAACAACACATTGATCTTTTAAAAATTTATATAATACATTTAAATTTGCATGTCATTTTTATCACATTTGTAAATTGATACAAATATGTAATGTTTTAAATTTACATTTTAATTACATATTTAACTGCTCAATCAATCTCTTTGCAATCATCTCTTCTTAAGCTTGAGGACCATGAAGCATAGTTTGAAAACCACTAATTTGGTTCAAATTTCTAAGAAGTAACCTTATTCTCTCTCTCTGTTCCTCTATTATTTAAGGACAATTTGATCATTTGGGGATGCTTTATTTTGGGGGTTTTGGTTTATTTAACATATTTCTTCAACTGGAGGTTAAACTGAAGAGCAAGAATTTTGTTTTTGTCTTTTTGCTGTGTTCTCACCACCAGCCTAACATTTACTCACTGTACATAGACATAGGGTTTGTCCAAAGTCATTTAGTTACCATCTGTGTACACTAGAGAATTTGGAAAAGGGACCCAAATCTGTCTCAGTCCTCCTCTCATCTACTACTCTGTTCTTCTACTTCTGCTTCTTCATGATGTGTTGATAGCAAAAGCAATCCAGTGAATTCTCTTGGCTTCCAGTTTTCAAAGTTCCCAAGATAGGGCTGTGAATTGATAAACTGTAGCTTTCAGAGGGTGGAGCTTTGAAAGAATAAGATTGGAGAGTAGTAGTACAAGGTTCGACACGTAACCTTCTGATGAACTAGAGGAAAAGGACAGAGAAAGACAGGGCTTAGAGGTAGAGAAGGACTGGAAAAGGGTAGGTAAGTGCTAGAGTAGAAGAAAGAACCGTTTACCTGGCAGAAGCAAGGTAATGCTGGTACCATTAGTGCCTGCTCTAGAAAGCTTTGAAGTGTGCAAAAGAGTGACCACAAATCAGAATTGACTTTCTGGGCCACGAATGAAAAATCAAGTTCAACGAGAGAATGTGGTATAAGCTGTGATACCAACCAAATGACATCAGAGCCAGAACTAAAAAGCTGATGTAGAACCCAGAATACTCTGCTGCTTTCCGACCTTCCTATCAGGTTTTGGGTTTCCAGCTAGGCTAAACCATCAGGGAACTACCTATTATGAAAGTCAAGCCTTATTGAGACTACTACTTGATCAGCCAGTGCAGAAACAAGAGCGGATATAGTATGCTCTGAATCCACAGATCCCAAACTAAGTGTTTTTATAAATGGGTAACATTTCCTACTAACTTATTTGAAAAAATCATTTTTATAAGACATGTGTTTGGGCTTCCCTGGTGGCGCAGTGGTTGAGAGTCTGCCTGCCGATGCAGGAGACACGGGTTCGTGCCCCGGTCCGGGAAGATCCCACATGCCGTGGAGCGGCTGGCCCCATGAGCCATGGCCGCTGAGCCTGCGCGTCCGGAGCCTGTGCTCCGCAACGGGAGAGACCACAACAGTGAGAGGCCCGTGTACTGAAAAAAAAAAAAATATATATATATATATGTATATGACATGTGTTTATATAAAACCAATAAAAAGTGTGTGTGTTAGAACATTTTGCTTTTATATCTGGTAGACCATTTACCTCCTCTTCATTGTCATTTGGAACATTTATTTTATATTCTCTTTTTCATTCCTGTTAGAGTGTTTATGTATGATATGTTTGTTACTTTTATCAGTTGATCTTGCCCTCCTCATATGCTCATGTCTGACTGGCCTAGTTTTCCACATTCAGCATGTGATCTCTAGCCCTTCTTAAATATTAATTAGTGTAATTGAATTCCCTCTAGTATTTCTAACCTCAGGCACCTGAATCTCAGTGTTTTTATTAGAACTGATTTGTGCATTTAAAGTCCAACCTGCCTCCCTATCTCCCATCCCCCAAACAACTTTTCTTGATTAGGTAAAGGTCAGGGTACATGCCTGCCTCAGAGAAAGTCTTCATGGGAAAATAAAAGCATCATATGTTACAACCTTTCTCAGTTAAAGACTGAAAAATACAAAGCTGACTTGAATCTTTGGCAAAGAAAATCATCCAGAGTAAATAGGAAAAGGATGTAACCCTGTCCAGGTGCATAGCCAGAAGTGAAAAACAGAAGTTCGACAGGGCCATACACAGAGATGAGCACAAAGCCTCACTTAATCATAGCTCCTTCTCCGCTGCCAGCACAGCCAGGCCCAAGTCAGCACCCTAAGTCCTCTCTACTCTTCTGGTTTGCAGATACCTCTCTGACCAGCATACCACCTCTGGAGATGGTCCATGATTACACATAGAGACTCTATTCCTTGGAAGGACACAGAAAAAAGGAAAAAGAGAGGAGCCTAGAAATAGGGGTAGAGAGCCATAGGCTAATGAGAGGATTGATTAATAAGATCAGTTACTGCCATTCATGTCTGAAGAGAAGAGAAAAAATATTAGGCAACTAGAGATATTAAAAATGTTCAATTTTTAGAAAGTATAAGAAGGCAGTTTATAAGTACAAACAACTTGATGTCAGTCCTGAGCAAGAGCCTACAATCGATTATTAAAACAGTAAAGCATAAAGCAATGGTTTATGATCCCCAGAAAGAAGTGCTGCTTGCTAGAAACCAGAATGGCATCAGTGAAAGCATGTCTATAATATATGACCTGATCTCACCTGGGTTAGATGTACAGATATATTAGTAACTAATCTAAGTACAGATAGATTAGTAACTGGTTGAGTGACCAAACTATTAGGTACGAACAAATGGCTCAGTGTTAAAGTGGAAGGAATTCTTATGGCATATTGCAGGAATATCCTAAGCCTCAACCGCCATTTTTTTTCAATAACTTTGTTGAAAGCATGTTCATCAGAGTTGCAGATGACATGAATCCAAATACATAGAAAAGTTGTTGAGTGATGTAATCAAGTTCCAAAGACATCTTGAAAGACTGGAATGATGTGCTACATCTAACCAGATGAAGTTTTTTAAATGGGTAGATACAAGATTTTGTCTTTATATTTTTAAAAGACTGCTCATGAATGATATAGGGGAGATATAGCTTAACAATACAGTACAAGAAATCTGAATAAATAGCAACATCTTCAGGAGTAAGTGACCAGGATGGTAGGGAAATGAAACAAATGATATGAGGAATGGTTAAGGGAACTGGAATTGTTTGGAAATTCACAGAGTAAGAATATGATAACTATGTTCTAGTAAATTAAGGACTGTCACAAAGAAGATAAATTATATTTTCTGTGACTTCAAGTAGAACACAAGCCAGTGATGAAACATATAAGAATAAAATATTCAGGTCAATATAAAAACTAACTTTGTAACATTCTTATGTGCTCAAAAGTAGAAAACACACAAGGAGGAAAAAGAATATTGGTCTGGAGGACAGACCTACCTACCTTTAATCTTGGTTATTCCACTTACGGATTCTGTGTCTCTTGGGATATTTCTCAAAACTCCCATAATCTGTTTCTGTGCCAGTAAAGTAGATTTAGTCAATTCCTAACTTGCAGTTTGTTGTGAAAACCTTCGTGCCTGTATTAGTTTTCTAGAACTGCCATAACAAAATATCACAGACTGGGCAGCTTAAACAACAGAAAGTTTTTTCTCAGTTTTGGAGGCTGGAAGTCCAGCATCAAGGTGTTGGCAGGGTTGGTTTCTCATGAGGCCTCTCTCCTTGGCCTGCAGATGACTTTCTTCTTACTGGGTCTCCTCATATGGCCTTTTCTCTATGAACACTCATCTGTTGAGTCTCTTCCTCTTTTTCTAAGGACAACAGTCCTATTGGATTAGAACCACACCTTATTTAACCTTAAATACTACTTTAAAGGACCTATCTCCAAATACAGTCACATTGGGGGTTAGGGCTTCAACATATGAAAGGGGGAGGAAGGAACCATATTCAGTTTCCAACAGTCCCTAATATCAACAAATATTAATTCCCTAAGATCAAGGTGTTTAAGCATAGACAACTGCTTTACATGGATGTTTACAGGATATTCAAGCCTTAGACAGACGATTGTAATATATAATTTTAATGAAGTCCAAAACGAATATTCTGTCATTATAAAAATAAAATCCCCAGTACAGCATCAACTCTGAAATTCTGCAATTCTCTGAAAATGCTCACTAACAAGGTAATTGCTCAGTACATAGAGCAATCTTCTTTCAGTAAATGCCTTCATTTAATATTCAAAAATTCAATCTAATTTCACAAATATTTACTTATATCCTAGACCTCCCTTAATCTCTGCAGCCCAAATTCCCAAGATACCTTCTAGGTGAAACTTCTGTCTCTTCTGTGGGAGGATATTGCTTTGTCAAACCTTTAAATACTCGTAAGTCAGAAGATGTGCCTACATAAGTAGAGGGAGACTATAACTCATATCTTAAAAAAACAAAACAGACACATTGTACAAATAAATGCACATGCACATAAAAAATAAAAATAAAATGTGGTATTGTCAAGAGGTTTCCAAATCTCAATCTATATCTTTGAGACAGAACAAGGAATGGATGATTTATTTTGTTCATACACACTCTGCTGTGTTTCCTCATTTTAGCATGAATGTGTATTGGCCACTTATTTAGATAATAATAGTTTAAAGTTGAGCTTATGCCATAATCTAGCCTTTGAGATTGGTTAGTCTTTCAGTTTCTCTTTCTTGTAATGAGTATTTTGTTGGAAATGGGACTATGTTGTCTCTTGTGTCTGTGGGTAGTTGGACTGACTTTTAAAAGTCAGTATTCTAAGCCAATGAAATAATGCATTCTCTTTTTTTTCTCTTGATATACTAGATATTATAAAGATGCACATTTTCTCAAGGAATGTATACCTTTTTCATTAGACTAACTAAAAATAAACAAAAACCCTGAAACTAGTAGTGGTTATGGTATTTGGCAATTGAACAAGCTTCCTCTCAAGAGGGCCAGTTACTGTAACTAGACATTTACAACTGAGAGTCAAGGCTAGGGTTTGGTGGAAGAGCAGGGCATCTTGAACTGGATTATCTACATTCAAGTCCTAGCTCTGCCATTTGTAATCTTGGGCAGGTATCAGATTCTCTGAGACTATTTCATGTTATGTAAAACTCTATATGTAGGCTTCTTCTCAAGTCTGAATAGAGTTTGACCCAATGTAGATATTTAGTAAAGAATAATTCATTTCCTTCTTCTCTGATCTTTAATTCTCTCATCTTCTGATGGGTATAATATTAATACTCTCCCTACTTACATATCCCACAGGGTTGTTGAGACAATCAAATGATATGATGTTTGTGAAAGTGCTTTACACACTGTAAAACACTATACAAATGCTGTTTCTTTCTTCTTATGAGTGGATAGGGATGCTTAACTAGAAATGGAATTGGGACCAGACAGGAATTAATGTTGATACTGTTTCCTAAGAGACGTTAGAGGCCTCATGTTGATGTCTATTTAAATTGCCTGAACTTATCTGTAAAATGAAGATCCTTAACAACAGGTATTAAAGTTTATTGTCTATTTTTTTGTGCTATTTTCCAGAGAGCATAGGAAAGATTTTTTCCTTTCATATTTTTTCCCCTGTATTATTAGGCTGCTGTCTGTTCTTGAAAATACTGAGACAAATTCCTATCTTTTATAACTATGAGGATCTGGGCCCATGGTGCTTACTACCACTATTTCTGTTGTACTTGTGGTAATTGTTGTTATTATTATTAATTATACTTTGTAATTATATAGGTTCTTATTTTAAGAAAAGACAAATGGCTAGGAAATAAACAAGCTGCTGTAATTGAGAGATTTTTGGAGTTTCAAACATTTTAGATCCATTTTTGACTTTTTTTTGCAAAGACTTCTACATGAATCTTAAAACACAACATTTTTTGGTCTGCCATTGAAAATAAAGTACTAACTTGTGAGACAGTGCCCTCGGAGTCATGTATAGAAAATAAAGTCTCTCAGAGCATTCTATTTACTCTCTCTGCCTTTTAAAATATTTCTTAAAGTATAGTCACTACATAGTAGAAGTATGTTTTGGAGAAAGATTTTGAAGCAGAAGATGGAGATGCTTAAACAGTGACCCAGGCCTAGGTTGAGTGGTCTTTTTCCCCTTGCTCATTCCTGAGTGCCTGTTGAAGAAAAGAAAAAGGTAAATGAAGGGAAGTTGAAAATAGTTTGTGGATTATGAGGCAGGCAGTTAAGTGTAACCCAAGTACAAAATGTCTAGCACAGATTGATAGAGGCTCTTTGTAATAAAAAGTCCACCCACCTTCTCAAATCTCTTGGCTTTATTATTTTCAATTCTTGAACATCCTTAATGCTGATTAAGTCTTCTTTAAGTTTCCAGGCTGTTTGGACTGGGGTCCTTTGGATCAGGGGCCCCTCATTCCCACAGTTAAGGACCTGGACTTGATAGATTAGGAAGTCAAAGTAAGCATTTTTTTTCAGTAAGTAACCTCCATGTAGGTTTTTCTATGACTTGGCATGAAAGTGAGGATGAAATTTTATAGGAAATAAAGAGGGCTATTCAGTTATTGAATTATTTCTTATTTTAAGGAAAAACCTTCTCCATCCATCTCTGTCTTATCATCTTCTAAAGCCATGGTTCACAGTGACCAGCAGCATTAACATCACCAGGAATACATTATAACACAGACTCTTGGGCCTCACCCCGACCTATCGAATCTGAAACCTTGAGGTGGATTACAGCAGCTTGTGTTTGAACAAGCCCTCCAGGTGATTATGGTGCATACTAAAATTTGAGAACCACTGTTCTAAAGAGATATTGAATTACACTGGGGAAATAGTTGAGCAATTAAAAATTCTACGAAAAAGCCAAAAGTGACTTTTGGAATTCAGAACCTTCTATTGCTTTAACCCAAATTATCTCTCACAGTTTTACCCTAAATTATTTAACAGTCCCTAAACACTTTTTACCTCTGACCTGCAGCTCATATCAAGACCCACCCCCCACCCGGCCTAAAATGGCCTTTTACCCTCTGTCTAGCCAAATCTCATTCATTCTGAAATATCCAACTCAAATACCGTTCCTTGCAAAAACCTTACCAGTCATGATGACAGTCTCTTAATTTGGGGTTTCTATAGTTCTCAATGTCTGTACCATTCATTTAAGTCTTACCTGTGACAGATCTCATCTAAGAAATTGTCAACTGTTACGATAAACAACAGCTTACATTTATTCAGTACCCACTATGGTCATCTCAACCCTCTCAAAGAAATACTGTGCCTGAGTTTCTGAGACCTTAGGTAGCTTACCCCAGGTCACACATTATGTATTAAAGACTTACACTTGACCACTAGGCTATATTGTCCTGTAATGTTGATAAACTTTTCTCCTACTGGCATCTTTTTTCTCCCTATAACTATATGCTCAGTTGCAATTAGAGGCCATAATTTTCTTGTTGTCTTATACAGTGACTTTTAGAATATACAGAATTAATGCCTATCTGCTGGTATATTATATTACAAACTAAACCTAGTTCTGGCATTTGTCTCACTGTATTTCCTTAGGAAAATCTTAGAAGTGAAAATGTTTAAAGTTTCCCCTTAGATCCAGAACAGTCTCCAATAATAGGTTGGGTATCTGCATTTTAGCAGACTAATTTATCAATTGCATTTAAAGTATTCAACTTACAATTGTGCACTGATTTTCATCATCAGTTTTAATTAAGGCATTTCAAAAATAGTTTATTCTATAAAGCATTTAAAGAAGGAAATAGCTACTTTTGTTTATTTAGAGAATTTACCAATTTTCAGAAAATTACTTTATTATTTTATAAAAGGAAAAGGATGAGTTGATAATGAATCTGACCCATGACTATATACTTACATGTACCTAGTGGTGATGAAAAAATTGAAGATAATATTAGTGGCTAAATGATAATTATTCCGGAAGTATATTTAATTAAAGAAAAAATAGACTTTTTACTCAGAGCATAATCATACTCTATGAACATGTTACATCTGTGCATAACTTAAATTCATCTAACTGCATTCTGACCTAAGGAACAGAAAGTGTTGTCTCTTCCAAGTCAGGCCACACTGTGGCTTTTTGGGGGATAAATTTTTGATTAATTTCTATTCCTTTATAGCTGTTTTATCCACTTGAGGATCCTTGACCCTGAGTCAGAATCACCTGGATGGTTGCTAAAATGCATATTCCTGGATTTCATCCCTAAATACTGTATCAGAATCTTTGGGATTGGAGTCCAGCAATTTACAGTTTTAACAATCACTTTTGTGCATAAGGTGATGCTTATGCACAAAAAAATTTGAACACCCTTCCTATTCAGATTCATTCTTTTTTTCCCTGGTGGATCAAATCTTCCAGAAAACTGATCTGTGAATCTCAAAACTGACAGTTTTTAGGCACAGAGGCTCAGTGCCAACCTTTAGTAAACATTGCATTTGCTTTCAACAGATATTTAGTTCTGATACTTTTGTTTGCCAGGCACTGTTATCTACATTAATCAGTGTAAAACCCCGAATAGCTCTGTGAGATAAGATTTTTAGCCCCATTTTAGAGATGTGATAATTGAGGCTTAGAGAAGTAAATACCTTTCTGAAGACCAACCAACTGGTAATTGGATTCAGTTTGACTCCAGAATGTGTGCTCTTAAACTCTAAAACAAGGCTGAGTCAGAATTTGAAATCAGAGCTTTTCAATCCTGCCTTTTTCTAAAAAGACAGCTGAATAGTAAAAGTATTAAAGTAGATAACAGCTAATTCCAAGTTTGTGTCCAAACTCTGAGATTTTATGAGGTTAGTCAAGAGTCATCTTAAATTATATGGCTGGTAGCTATAGTATTATCTTGTGATGAGCTCAGTCAGTAAATCATCACCTTCAATGTTATCAGAGGGATCGATGGAAGCATTGTCCACATAAACCTGTCTGTTTTATAATCTGCCTTGTCTTCTTTAGCTCTTAAAAGACCTGATATGTATTTTTCTATGCAAATGTTACTAAAATAAACATTTTTATAATTTTATTAAGAAAATTTTCACATTATCAGGCTTCATTTCCCTTAACAATGGCTTGTTTTGATGAGTCTTTTGCAAGTACAGCTGATGTGCTGTATAGCTGACTCAGTGGTTCTCAACCCTGGCAGCACTTTCCAATCAACTATGAACTTTTAAAAATATACAGATGCTTGGGTCTAACCCCACAGATACTGAATCATTGGGTCTGGAGTTGGGGCTAGGTGGCTGATTGTTTACAAAGCCACACTGGTGCTTCTATAGGGATTCAGGATTGAGAATCACTGATTCAACTCATTAGTTTATGAAGAATTTGGGAATATCATATACTTTAAAAGAGCAGTTGAAGGAAGCGAAATCCCTTCATAAATTCTACAACAACGAGTCCTTTGAAATAAAAGGGGACCCTGTGAGCAGCTCTAGAAGCTGTTGCTTGGGCCATCCAATATTCAGATTTGAGTCTCACATAAAGAAAAGGCAAGAAATAAGAAGCCATTAGAGCATGGAGCTAAGTGGAATTATGGGAAATCATTTGTAAAATGCTGTTGGGTTTAGAAGGACATGTTCTTTTCAATAGACATTTTTGTAATAGGAAACAGGGTAATGGAAATGCCAGCATATTTGAATCTATCTGAACTTCCTTCAGATAAAAATAAAAGGAAAGGGTATAACCTTGCAAATGTATCTTGATCTGATATTATTTTTGCCAGTTAGACAGATATGGGGCCACCAGTCAGCTCGACTCAGAGCTGGCTATCAAATCAGAACTCACTCGTCAAATCCCAGCACTAATCGAGATGATAAAGAGCTACCTTTTGATTAATCCTGCCCTGGACTTTCAACAAAAGATACTGCAGTTTAATTACGAAGTGAAATTCACTTTGTCTGATCTGCCTGTCTTTGCTGTAATGTCATAATATAATCAGCATCACTCCCATCTGAAACACAGGACTGTGAAGTCCAAGGACCTGTGCGATTGGAAGAAATAGAATGATGCTCAAACAACAACCAGCCGCAGTGCAGTAATTATTCAAGCCTTGTTTTCATCTGTATGTCATTCTCCCATTGGCTTGTCATGACAGCAACTGAGAAAAAGATGGAAGAGAGCGTGATTGAAAAGGATATTGACCCGCTGGAATCAGACTAGGTGTGGGAGGGAAGAGCCAAGCTGTATAAAATCTTAAGGCTAATTAAACTTGGTTTTTCTTTAATATGTATCCCACTGGCTGCTACTGATCCCACAAGTCCAAGCTAAACCATTCAGCTGATATGTCTCCCTGCAATTAAAATCTCCCCCTCAGTTGAAACTCCAGTTTTCACTTCTCTGAAAATAATTTATTTTTCTTTTAAAACTGGCAATTACTTGGCAGATTTTTTTTTTTTTGTATAGGTCTCAATATAATTTTTGTAAATTAAACTCAGTAAGAGAAGAGTGTTGCAGATTTTCTGTCAGAGATAATGGCCTTTGGGGGTCTCCTTTCTAAGTCTCCATATACCCACTGCCTTACAAAGAAGTACTGAATCCAGAAAGATGTCTGGCTTTCCCATGAATTATTACTCCATATTACACAAAATGTTTAAAGTAATTTGCCCTATGTCCTCTAGTTGTAAAGTTGCTGAGCCAGGATTTGAACCAAGAGTTGTCTGACTCTGGGTCATACACTTTTGACTCTACTACCCAGTCGCCCTTTATTCTCACTTACTTATGATTAATAACCCTCCAATGATTTATTTAACACATTATTGTTGTGCATCTCCTATATACCAAGCGCTGTGCTATACTCCACATATTCATTAGTAAAACTAGGAAGGAAGAATCAGCCAGTATCTATCTTCAAAAGTTTTTTGTTTTTGTTTTACATCTTTATTTGAGTATAATTGCTTTACAATGGTGTGTTAGTTTCTGCTTTATAACAAAGTGAATCAGCTATACATATAATATGTTCCCATATCTCTTCCCTCTTGCGTCTCCTTCCCTCCCACCCTCCCTATCCCACCCCTCTAGGTGGTCACAAAGCACCGAGCTGATCTCCCTGTGCTATGCGGCTGCTTCCCACTAGCTATCTATTTTACGTTTGGTAGTGTATATATGTCCATGCCACTCTCTCGCTTTGTCACAGCTTACCCTTCCCCCTCCCCATATCCTCAAGTCCCTTCTCTAGTAGGTCTGTGTCTTTATTCCTGTCTTACCCCTAGGTTCTTCATGACAAAAGTTTTTAAGTTTGGTGGTTCAGTTGCTTTTGTGACTTTTATGGTAAATTGACATTTTAAATACAAAAAAGCAATTGGACCATTAAGAGCAAATGTAAAATATGAAATCCAGAAGATCTTTTTCATTTGCCTGATTTTATTCATAGTATTACCATTCTACCCATCACCCCAAAATCTCAGAATCAAGATTCCCAAGGATCTCAGGGTCTTATGACTCATATGTAAACAACCAATCATCATGTTCTATCAGATCTTGTCATATATAATGCACCACCAAGACCCCTGAGCCTATGCTTAACCACTAAGCATAGAGGTTAAGCAGGCAGGCTCTGGAGGCAGATGATCTGTGTTTGAATCCCATTTTGTCACATATTAACTGTGTAAACTTGAAAAAGTTGCTTAATCCTCATCTGTAAAACAGAAACAATAAAGTTACTTGTCTTTTAGGGCTGACATGAAGATTAAATGAGTTAATCTACGTAAAGCACATAGTCCAGTGCCTGGGACATAGTAGAGGTTTAATAAATATTAGTTACCATTTCTTCCTTCACAATGTCTCGAGAACATTTCATTTTCTTTCCTTTTCTACTAACACTACTAGATATCGCTTGGGTTACTGCAATGGTGTCTCTCTCTCTCTCTTTCCATCTCTCAATACCTCTAGGCTCTCCCTGTTTCTGCCCATTATTCCCAACTATTTATACTAAATACTAAAATACCATTATGATGTGCCAGTGTCCTATTTACAAGCCTTTAATAGACCTCTTTTGCCCACAAGATAGTGTGGATTGCTCAGCCCAGTATTCAAGGACTCCCTTCCCATGCCAGGTTCAACCTATCTTTCCAACGTTATTTCCTATTGCAATTACAGCTAACTTGTTTATTTGCTGCTCCCAAATACATCTTTCAATTTTCTGCTTCCATGCCTTTTTTCATGCCCTTCACATAACCGGAATCTTCATATTACTTCCCAAATCTTACACATTTTTCAAAGTTCAGCTAGATTTCTTCACTGTAGTGAAGTTTTCCATTGTCAGCCTAATAGAAATGGTTTTCTCTAAACCCCTATTCTGCATATCTGAATTGCCTTGTATTGTAATTATTTTTGGACATTGTCTCAAAAATTAGATATTAAGTACCTCAGGCACAGGTCATCATTGTTTGCACAATGGCATCCAGAGAAACTCAAGCATAGTAGCTATACAATTCATATATGCCAAACAAATAAGTGATCTGAATTTGGGGTTTTTTCCTTGCTCTCACCACTTTTTCCCACAGATCATTCTGGATTTTTTTTTCTTCCTGGTGCTTGTCTATACTTCCTTTTGAATATTTTGAAACCTCTCCCTCCTTGATTACCCTCCTCTGATCACTTACTTATAAAATCTTTCCATTTCACAGGCATCATGCTCTACCCCCTCCCTCCTCATGTTCATATGGATTGCCAGGATGCTAATGGGTCCTAGTTCCTCTGTTCAAGTTCATTCTGTACCAACTACATCAATGCTAGAGTGAAACTTGCTTGTCTATTGAACACAGATGACAGAACCTGCTCTTTTTTACTTCTTGGAATTGTCAGAAAATCAAAAGCTAATTTAGTGAAAGCATTTTATAAACTATAAAAAGCTCTGTGAGTACAACATATAGTCTATAGTGTCTAAATATTTTCCAGCAAGCTTGTGTCCATGTATTAAATATATAGTTAAAAATATCAAAAGGTCTGATGAGCCATATCATAGGTCTTGAATCTAAATAAGATATACATGTGTATCTAAGGATGGTACTTCCTACATTCATGTATCTTCTTTTTTCCATCTAGTCTCAGCCCTCTTGTGAGCAACTCACATTATTTGGTCTCACTCTTTCCATCTACAGGGCAAATGGGAGCCTTCCTTAAAAGATCTTCACTGAGAATATTTTCCTTTTTTCATAATTTTTTTTTTTTTAGAAATCAGCAAGCAAGACTGATCTTTAACAGACTGACAGGAAGAATCTTAACAGTTCCTAACCATTCCTTAAACAGCATTAAAAATAAATCAACTTTATCCTACACCACAGATATAAGATTGTGCAAATGATTTGGCCATGTGGATTCTTTTGCAAGTTTTGAGTCAAAAACCTCACCAAAGTCAATATTTATAGTATTGCTGTTCAGACATTAGTCTACTTCCTAGATTCAATCTTTTTCATAGGTGGGTGTTTCTATTTATCAGGGAGTAAATTGATGGACAGTTTGATGATGGCTTGGAACTCGAAATCACAGTCCCTAACAACCCAGTACTGCAGGAAGACATCTTTGTTTTCTTCTTATTATTAAATGGAACCAGGACAAGTAGATCAGTCTTCATTCCATTGTTTCTAGTGGGAGAGTGGTACCAGAATGCTCCACCTGAGGTTCACTGCAGGCTGGCAGTGTGGTCCAGCCAGCCTTGTATTGAATAGCTTAAACTGTGTTGATTTTTTCTGTGTCCATATTCTTGAAGTACATACCTTTATTATCCCTGAATTCCTATGGACATTACCAGTGGATTCATATTCCTATGAATTTTCTTTTCCATGAGGTCTGACCTCTTTGCTGCAAGTTCAGAGATTTTGATGATAAGCAGTAGGTGTCTTCCAGGCTCCTTTCTTGCTTCCCCTCTCCTTTGCCCCTATTCCAACAAACCATCCAGCTGCCACCAGAATACTCCCTCACGTTACTATATCACAGTCTTCCAAAGGAACCAGATATACCAGAGGCAGCAAAATCTTTACTCCTTCCTACTGGCCTTTTGGCTCCTGCTTGTTTGGAGTTTTGAGTTAAATTTTTTAAGTTAATATTTAACTCATGAGATAACTGTTTACAAAATTGTTAGTTGATAATCAGGGGTTTTTCCCTGGATTAATATAGTTGAAGTTTAACTTAGTGGAACAACACATAAAAAAATAAATATATGTGTATATAATTAAATAAAAGTATTAACTCTGGGAATTTTGCTGATATGTTCTCATGACTCAAAATGGAATATTTGTTCTAGTCTAGATAAAAGAAGACCTTAGTTATAGGCCTGGCAGGCTGACTTTGTGGAAGAATTTAAGCAGAAAAGGGAGGCAGAGTTTACTCCTAGATGGCAGGTGACTTGCAAATAATGGGAACATCCTATTTTTCTTAGGAAAATGCCCTTTATTCATATTCCTGGTAATATCACATTCAAAAGAAGTTGTTGGGATTCTCTCCAAATAGTGTATTTGAATAATTTTTGGCTTTGATCAGCCCTGTGCTATCTTACAATATTTTTTGTGTGTGTCATTGACTTTATATATTACATCATGATCAAAACTTGGAGTCAGACATGGGGTGAGAAATCACCCTGTTCAGGTACTGCCCTCCAGCTGCTTTCATAAGTCAAGAAGGACTGTTTCTTCTCCTGAGACAAAGAGCTCTATCTGATGATTGCTAGAGTATATCTTAAAAAGAAATCTTCATGCTTTTGCTAGGATTCAGGGGTACAACCTAGCACTGAAACCATATTCAGGTTACTTTGGATTATTTGGAAATGGTTTTCATCTTTACTTCTTATAATGTAGACCTCAAGGAACAGTTGTTAGAAGAAACTGGGTAGAGCAATTAAATTAATCTGGGAGAACTGTGAGGTGTTGCATGTATGTGACTTTCAAATTTAATATGGAGGTCTCTGAAATTCTGAGCCATTGAAGACACTCTATGTTTTGCCCATATGTAGAAATCTGTCCATTTGGCAAGTTTCTAGGTAAAGGATCATTTATGGATATTCTAAAGCTAGTTGCTAATAATTTTTGCAGCAAGAATAAACAACCTTCAAGCCAAATCAAGAGCTAGGTTTTATGCTCTATTCTTCATTTCAAAGTCATAAAGCCAGACATTCAAAACCTAGAATCTCACAGGCACCTTCTAAGAGTTGATTGTTTTGCCAAATATGCTGTCTTTATCCCAAATCAGAAATAACTTGAGATTGAATTACTAGCAACAGATTTCAATTTTGATGAGACTTAAATAGGTTTTAAGTGCCCAATAAGGTAGTAGGAAAAATTGGAAAGAGAGGTGTCCCAGAAGATAGCCACAGTGTTTAAAGTAAGAGGAAGTGGCTAACCATGTTAAATTGCTGCTGAGAAGTTGAGTAAGATGAGAATGAAAATGTGACCATTGGATTTGGCAACAGCAGATACGGTAAATAGAATGAATAAAAGTCTCATTGAAATAGGTTGAGGAAAGAATAGAAAGTGAAGATATGGTAATAGCCAATATAAACAATTCTTTCAATATATTTTGCTATGAAAGGAATAAGGCAAATGGGAAGCCACTGAGGGAGACTTGGGATCAAGAGAGTATCATCAAGATTTGCGAAGTATGGTAGTTTTTTTTTTGTCTTGTTTTATGTTTCACATTTGTTTGTTTAATCTGCTTCCCCAGTTGAAAAACAATATGAATAAGAATCAATCTAGAGTAAAAAGAAATATGGAAAAGGCAAAGCCAGTCTGGTACAATGTGAAAGGTATTGGTTAATATTCAACAGATCTGGGTTCTAGCTCAAGTTCTGCCAGCTGTTGGTAAAATGGCCCTAAATAACATTTCTGTGACTGTCAGTCTAGTTATTTATTGATAACATCTTAAGTTCGTTTATGGTATTCTATGAAAGGAAAAAATTATAAGACATATTTCAGAAATCTGTCTCTAGTAGAAATAACATTTATACCATTTTTAACCATTTACAAAGCACCATATTATTTCAAAAGAAATCACATCTTGCTAATTAACCCTCACAAGACTGTTACAAGGTAAGTGGTTATATTGGTTTATTTAACAGATAAGGAAACCAAGTCTCTGAAAGAGCAAAATCATACAGTGTGCAGACAGCAGAGGCAGGGTTTTAAACCCAAATGTTCAGAATATAATTCAAAGTTCTTCCCACCATGCAGTGCTCTCCCTCTACTTGTCCTGTAGGCTTTTGTTTTGTTTTGTTTCTTCCCCTCACTCTTCAGTGAATGTGCTTTTTTTGTTTTTTGGGTTATTTTTTTCATTTCTGGTCCAGGTTCCCATTATTTCTCTTTCTTTCCATTTCTACTTTCCCCAGGGCTTTCTGGGTATGTCCACCTCCCTAAATATCTGCATTTCTTCTTAAAACAGAACCAAGTGCACAGAGTTTGGGGGTTCTATATTATGAGCTTAGGAAGAACAGCCCCACACCAAAACAGTTTACTAGTCTAGTGAACTTTTGTCTCAAACAGCCCATGGAAAATCAATCCTCTGACCACAATGACCAGTGTTAGCAGTGGAAACTTCATAGTATCTCGTCCTTTGGGCTCATAAGCTTTTAAAACCAGAGAATGGAAAGGGAAGAGCAAGAAGGTACTAGGAGAAAATGGGAAATGGGAAGGAGGAGAAGAGGTGGCCCAGAGGGGTACAAGTGTTGCTTAGTGTAGGCCCTGAAGACCAAAAATTATTGTGTTTCTAACACTATTGATTTTTTCAGCAGCTGATATTTCAATCTGGGTGCAGTGTGTCTGAGAGTCTACGCACACTGTCAAGAAGAAATATGATAGTGTCTTAAAAGATTAATAATATCGCTGGTCCTCTGGAGGCCTGTCTTAATTCACTGGCCTGTTCCCTGGCATGTACTGTAATTTATCTAGTCTGATTTGAATAGCAAATGGCAATCGGCTGCCATTAGGGAAATGGGCATCATTCTTATTGATCCAGCATGGGCTGGATTTTATTTAAGGAGAACTGCAAAATGTTATTACCTTCAGGAAGAAAAACCGAAAAGGGAGCTTTTCCTTTGTGTATTTTGAAAATGTTCTACCTTAAAAACGGGGGGTTGGATTGTGGATTTAGGAGAACAGAGGGAGATGATGATCCTATTGTGTGAACAGGGACAAGTACAGACTGTTTTCAGCCTAATTGTTTACCAGCAGAAAAGAGTGCTCATGATTATGAGAAAGAGGCCATGGGCCTCAGAGGTTAGAACATTGGAGAGTTTGTCAGATCCGACCTGTTTCATTGTCCAACTTTGTGAAAAGCCACTAGTTGCTTGCAATCCATTTGTCAGTCTGTAAAATGGGCTAAAAAAAATCTACTGGCTGTATATAAGGTTTACTTAGTGTTTGTTTCACATCTTGAGAGCTTTGATAAAGGGTGATGTGGAATAAAACAGAAAAATCAAAGAGGGTCTATTTAACATTGGGGGGGTGGGGTTTTAATATATATTATTGCTCTTCACTTAGCTCTCTTGAAGGGACATGTTATGAGCTGAGTGAAGCATGACGAACTAGCCTCATAATTCTCATTAAACATAATGGGCATCTCTCAGGTTAACATTGAATATATTGATTTTAATGTTCACCTGTTAGTGGCAAATCTAAACCTGCGCTTTTACCTTGTTGTACAGAATCAAGGAAAACTGGCAGCATTATGGTGGCAAATGAGGGAGACAGATCCAGTCTTTCTGCCTGCCCCCTACCCTCTTTGCCACAGGGAAAGGGGCGGAGTGTGCCATTCCAATGAGAGCTTGTGGGAGATGTGCTGTGAAAGAGCACACACATACCCTAATAACCTCCCTTAGCCGCCCCAGGAAGGGAAAAAGGTGTGACAAAGGTGGCTAGAGGAAGTGCTCATTTCTACTGAAATTCTTCTCCATTCCACCTCGGGTTGTTATGGAAAGAAACGATAATGTGCTACAGGAAATGGCCAAGTATAAAAGCAATAAAATAAATTGAAAATGACTTTGTTTTTTTGAGCGGCAGTAATTGCTATATGTTGTGATGTTTGCATAAGGAATTAGTTAATGTGTAGCAGAATGGCATGTGATACTTTTTATTTGCCTGATGACTATAGTCTGTGAGTGAATGACTTATTAAGGTTAATAAAGAAAAATTTGCTTGTGACTTGTAATGATCCAATTGCTAGAATTTAGCATCCCCTTATGCATTGTTGCCTAAAGGGGAGAAGGAAAAAAAACCCCACACATTAATGGCCGACTGGCTATGATTTTTTATAGTGGTGTGAGAACAAACAATGTCTTCTAAATTGTTGGTCTGTCTATCTTTCTGCCTGCCTGGGCAGGAACGTTATGGCTTTCTTAATTCTCCTGTGTGATTTATCATCCTAAATTCATTGTTTTGCATAACTCTGCTCAAAATGAAGAAATGTCATTATTTTGCAGCGAAAAAGTTGTCATTTGCATAATGCCTGCCATTAATTATTGTGAGACTAATGCAGTTGTTGATATTTTTAGGGCACAGTGGTACAGCCTGCACCTTGTATAATGTCATTCTGAAAACATTGGTAGTTAATAGGTGCCACAACATTGCACAAATGAAAAAGAAGATGATGAAGAAGAAGGGGACACAATGGAACAGGCTGTGATCTTTATTTAGCTTTTTTTTTTTTTTTCCTGAAATGCTTGGTGAAGAAAGACTATAAAAGGAAGCGCGAATAGAGCAGGGAGCTGTGACATCCAAGAGAACAAAGGGATTGAAAAGCAGAGGTTTTTTATTTAGGCCGAATTAGTTTAACCTGGGTTCTAGCCAGTTAAATGGAGGAAGTCATGTCTCCTCTGTTTTGGCTTGCCTACTTAACCAAAGCTCTGAACAGAATGTAAGGTTGGGCTTCCTTAAACCATCAATTAGGATAAGAGTTTGCTCTGAAACATGCTCATCTCGTGGAAGAATTCCCTTAACTGGGCATTTGGTCAAAGTTAAGAGGACACACCACATTTTCATGGAAGATAGCTGGAGACTATGATTTTCAGGTTTAGATTAATCAGTCTTCTGTACTTCATGAATTTCGGCAATTATATCTGGAGCCCATAGCTTTTCTCTCCTGCAAAAACCAGAGGAATGCTGTAGCAGTGTATTAGGGTGACATTTTTTTTTCCTTCTCTTCCTTGCAATAGAACTAACTTTTGCATCTGATTCTGTAGGGCAAGAGCCTACCAAGGCTTTCTATTTCACAGGTAAATTAAAGTCAGTTATAAAAATTCAATCAGAGATGAAACTCATTACACTGAGTCTAGGAGGCATAAATATTACAAACGTAGGTAACTGTTGATCTTCTTAGTCATGGGAGCTTAAAACAAAAACAGGCTCACATCAAATAGAATTTTTTTCCTAATTTAGCTGTTTCATGGGTATTATAAATTTAGATATTTCTTCTTTATCATTAAATTTAAAAGACACAAAAGAAATGGAGCCTTGAAGGTAGGTCTAGTTGCTAAGACTGACCAGAGATATTTAGAAAGAAGACATTGCCCTTCAATATTTAAAATCTTGCATTGTAAACTCTTGGGAAAATGCAATGTTTTTCAGACTGAAGTCCAGATTCTGATGGCTATTCTTTGCCCAAAGACTGATTATTACTCTTTTGGAGCCTCTTAAAGCCAGGTGATGCTTGTGAGGGGGCCACAGAATCTGGAGGAGACAGAGGAGACCAGAAGGGTCTGTCCCAGTTTGTCATAATAAATACCTCAGCAGAATTTGGGCTGAGATAGATATTTAGATCTCACCTTGGATTACGGAACTTAATCTGCACGTGTTCAGTTCTGGATTATGTAGAAAACACACATTCTGAATTTGGAAAATTTTAATTCCCCACAGTAACATCACCATCATAAATTACCACATTTGGGATTGTTAAAAACAGATGAGCCCATGCGTCAATCGAGACCAGTCTCCATTGCTGCATGTCACTTTTCCCTTTCTTCTGAAGAGATGGAAATTGTCCTAACACCCAAATTAATATCCTTTGACTGTGATAAAATCAATACAAGCATACAATTTTAAAACATAAGTCAGAGGGCCAACATAGAAGGGAAATGGAGAGAAAAAGAAAGAAGGGATTTGCACTTCGTATGGTGTACTAGGACAAGGCTAATTCTTCATCCTCTTGTATTTGTAGCCTGGTAATACCTAGTTATCTATTTTATATTCTGCAGCTATATATAAATCCTACATATAGATACATATGAAATCTGATGATTAAATTAGCAAGCTATACTAGTCACCTTGGCTAGCCCAGAATTTCCCTTTTTTATCCTTGACAGTCCCACATCCCAGGAATCTCCTCAGTCTCAGGCAAACCAAGGCAATTAGTGCCCTAATCATGATGGATACTCTCAAGGCATTTGACTTAATGGTTGTATTATATATTTCATCTTATATTTGAAAAAACTTTCATATTTAGTGAACAGACTGCTGTTAGGAACCCTTTTTTTTTTTAAACATCCATTTGCTAAAGCATTTTACCTAACTGTAAGAGAGAGTTGAGGTGTAGATTTTCATGCATTGAGTGTCTAGCACTTTGATCAGCAATATTCTGAAAAGTAGCAGTCTCATAGTAAATAATCAGAATCAGCTCTGATCCCCTGTGTTGAGGAAATAATTTTAGAGCTCAAGTCTTCCATAGAAACAGGGTAGGAATCCATATGTTAGTTGGCATGATTTTCATCACCTAACATCTGATAGTGATATCAGACTGGCATTCTTTAATACTCACTGATTCCTGCCAGGACTTCGAGTTTCTTTATCCTTTGCTTTGGAATTTTTCTCCTTTTACAGCTAGATGCCATGCTAAGAACCGGCGATGCAAGATAGATAATACATGGTCCCTCACGATGAGTTTTTCAATCTAACCTACGAAGGGATAAAAGACTGCAAGAATGAATTTTATATATCATATGTCTAACTGAGGCAAGTGCTTTATTCACTGAGATTAGTTAACACTATCACAAAGCTTAGACATAGAAGAGCAGCACTTAAAATTCTGTTATTGTATGTTTCACAGATCAGTTTGTTCATTTGTTTAATAAACATTTATTGGAACCCTACTATCTACTCAGAAATGTTCTGAACTTTTTGGACACAGAAAGCAGTTGTACTTGGTACTTTCACAATAAAAGGATGCCAAACTTCCCCTCCAGATTGGGAGTTCCTCAGGCACAAGATCGCCATGTCAGCATCCCATGTCAGTCTAAATCACCAGGGTCAGTTGGGCTGGGAAAACTATTCCCTTTATAGACTCAGAGATAGTATTTTTAATTAACTATCTTATTTGACTGTATTCTGAGAACAGTATTCTAAGACCTGAGCTGTAACATGTAAGTGGGCTGTGCAGTGAGATGGAAAGAACAGAGACCTCTGGGACAATCTAGAGCAGCCACTACATAATGCAGAACAAAGATTTTCTATTAAAGTTGATGTGACTTGTGTGAGATTGATAAGTACTGGAACATTTTAGCCATCCACTTATTCATTCAGTCACTTAAGATCTATCAACCACCTGTAATGTTTCAGGCATTATTCTAATTATGGGGAATATAGTGAGAAATTTTAAAAGTCCCCCATAAAACTTACTTTGTAGTGAAAGGAGAGAGTGTCAATAATTAGGTAAGCAAAAACGTTTCATTTTAAATAATGACAAGATCAAGCAAAAAATGATAATGCAGGGTAAGGGGGTAGAAAATAGGGATAAGTAATAGAGAAAATGATGTTTGAAATAAGGTTAATAGGGAATGTCTCACTGAGCAGGAGACATTTGAGCAAAGATTTAAACAATGAGAAGGAGCTAAGCATGAGGTGATCAGGAGGAAGAGGATTTTAGGCAGAAGGAATAGATACTGTTAAGTAAGAACAACTTTAAATATTCCAGGAAGAGCATGGTAAAGACTGATGGAAAGTCATAAGAGGGTTTTTAAAAGGGTGTGCGATCTGATTTATAGATTAAAGAGCTCTCTGGCTACTCTGTGGAGGGGGCAAGGGTAGAGCAGGAAGACCAGTTAGGAGTTATTGTGGTAGCCGAGTATGAGAAGGGCCATGACAGTGGAGGGGAGGAAAAGTGATTCAATTCTGAATAATTTGGCGGTAATTTGAAGGCAGTTGCTGAGGGGCTTGATGTGGTGTAGATTAGAAAGAAACACATCAGGTGTGATGAGTCACAGGTGTTTGGCCTGAGCAGCTGGATGAATGACAATATCAGTAACTCCATGGAGTTGGGTGCTATGGGGATATGGAAGAAAGGGCAGATCTGGGGGCAGAGCTAATTATGAGTTAATCTGGGGACATGTTGACTTTGAGATTCTTATCCAAGTGAAGAAACTGAGTAGGCAGTTAAATATATAACTTAGGAGCCCAGAGGAGGGATTAGGGCTGGAGATACAAACCCTTTTTTTTTTTCATCTCTACATAAGCATTATTTTTAGAATGTAAGCCTATGGAATGCAAGGAATGGACAATGAGCAGTTTCTGGAGGTAAATGTGCACACCCTGTGTTATTTGATGATGAATATACAGGTGCTACTTTCATTCATTCTGCTGTCTTTGGAAAGTCCTGGATGTGTATAGCAAAGAGGTACCAAGAAAACCATATGAACACTTCCTGAGGACACATATGGTTTATGATCTCACTGGGATGTAAGACAAACATAACTTATTGTTTCCATAATGATGTGAGACAGAGGTGAAAACACATTTTCTGTAGTTTATTAATGCGAGTGGAATTAGAAGGAGAGGTAAAACTTGAACCCAATTTTGGAACTGGGGAACACTGAAACAGGCAGGACTTTCCAGATAGGGAGAAGTCAGGAGCAAATGTAGAAAGATATAAATTAACTTTCCTTTTAGGGGGAAGCAAGGATGGAGAACAAGGAGACTGGCTGGGCAGGAGCAGAATTTTTGTCTATGAATTTAGGGGAGATGAATTTATAATGGTTGAACTTACCCAGTCACATTGGCCCTCATCTCTAGAGTATTTCAAAATCACTTTTAGAGCTTAAAAATATGGGTGCCTGGGGCTTCCCCGGTGGCGCAGTGGTTGAGAGTCCGCCTGCTGATGCAGGGGACGCGGGTTCGTGCCCCGGTCTGGGAGGATCCCACATGCTGTGGAGCAGCTGGGCCCGTGAGCCATGGCCGCTGAGCCTGCGCGTCCGGAGCCTGTGCTCCGCAACGGGAGAGGCCACAACAGTGAGAAGCTCGCGAACCGGAAAAAAAATATATATATATATGGGTGCCTGGGTATCACTTCTGGAAAATCTGATTCCATAGGTCTTGGAAGGGCTGTAGCATTTGGTTTTTTTCATAGGGAGCTTCTTCCAGAGCACACCTTCTCCCTAAAGCTGTGATTATTTACTAGAGTTAATAGTCTTGCTGGACTCCTAGGTAGTGCTGTCTCCAGTCACCACGCTAGTGTGGGCTCTCATGCTGGCTCTTCTTGTTTCAGAATGTTTATTTCCTTACTTGCACAGAAGTTGACGTTTGTAGCTTTCTCTGTCTTTAGTTTATGTTATGGGCATAAGTTGTGGTTTTATTTTCTCTCCTTGTTAATCTACATTACTTTTGGAAGATGTTTGGAGGGTTCAAATTTAGTTGGCTGCCATTATCCAGTGGGAACCCAGAAGCCTACAAATTGATTTCAAGAGTAACTCCCTGTCTTTGTAAGTGGTTGCTACACTATCGTATATCATGGACCTACATTTGTGATCCCACAGACTCTACATACAAACTTGTGGTGCTTCACTTTAGCTATTTGAAATTGCCATACTGAGATCAGAAACTCAGGTTTCAGAAAAGTCTGTGTTTTGAATTCTAATGAATCCTCTAAGTTTGGCTGTCAGATATTATTGTTATTGTTTTTATTATTTTATTTAAAGGAGTAGAGACTCAGTTTCCTCAAGTGCTGAGGATATGTTTTTGAGATACACATGGCACAATAAAGAAATTCTAAGGAGAGGTTCTGGTGAGATCATTCCAGATCCAGGGCTGCTCCAGGAACATTTGTGGCAGGAGTTCGTGGAACTTTGCTATAGTAGACTAAATATCATGGCTTGGCATTTCTCTGCATTTCTGCCTAATTTTCCTTTAGTATTAATAGAATGTATATCCTTTTCCTGCTTTTTATAACTTGGAACCACCTGTGAGCTGTCACGGCTCCTCCATTTTCTTCCTACTTTATGGTCCCTTGCACAATCACCTATGGCTGGATATGGGTGTGCAGGTGAATAAAAGCTGTGGAAGGGGTAGTATCTCTTACAAGGAGCTGTCAGTATGAGAAGTACAGGGATTATTACATCAAATACCACAGAGGGAATTAGACTGTATTGAACTAAGCTCCTCCTTTTTTGACCAAGCCTGTGATGATATTTTCTGAATGGTTGATTCTGTATGTTTCATTTATTCTCTATAGCATCAGCATCTATTAAACAATGTAGCACTGGTGAAATAAATGAAAGAGTTTGGAAATCCTAAAGGGCGTGTTATGCTGTGGTCCTAAATAATATAACTTAATGATATTAATTGCTGTTACAGAGCCTGAATTGAAAGAAAAATTTAGGACTTTAGGATAAATAGATACAGCAGCTCTGTTCTAATTTTAAGATTAACTTACGGGCCATTGGAATTCTTTCTAAGGAGAAGCCTAAGACAAAAATCATAGGGCTATTAAAGATTTTGATTTAAGAAGTAAAGACTCTATTATAACTACATAGTCTCAAACACTAAAAATTTTAGAAAGCAGCATATACTCTCTCTAAAAATAGGAGAGAGAAGACTACTAGGGACAAAATGCCTATAGAAAATAACTTTTTAGGACTTTAGGGAAGGAAGGTGGGTATAGATTAATATTTTAAGTAATATTTTGCTGTAAAATTAATTATGGAAAAGTTCAAAATAAACAAAAATTACTTAAAATTCCTCTGCCCAGAAACAATGAATTTTAGTGTCTTCATATATATTTTCCAGTCTTTCCATTATGTGTATACACATCTATCATTTCTTAAACAATATTTAACTTAGCAATACTTACTTATACAATAGATCAACCTTTACATATTATTGGTTAGTATGCCTTTTCATTTATTAATATACCAAAAACATTTCTTCATGTTACTAAGTAGTATTCAAATATTTTTAATAGCTGCATAGTATTCCAATATATGGATGTACTATCATTTATTTAATCAACCCTCTATTGTCAGACAAGGTTTCCAGTTTTTCAAAGTTGTGAGTAAACCATGGTAAGCACTCGCTTCTAAATCTTTGTGCAGATCTTAGATTATTTCCTTTAGATAAATTCCTAGATGTGAAATTTCTGGATCAAATAGCATTTATATCTTTTAAAGTTTTTCATGCATATCGCTGAGACAGTCTCCTGAGAGTTGTACCAATTCCATTCTGTCTGTGGTAACATCTTAAAGTTTCCTTCCAAAAGAAACTTGATTTAAAGCTGTACCATTGCTCTTCTCTGAGTCCTATCTGGTCCACCAGTTATAGCAGACTCAATTTAACTCTTCCCTTAAGGTTATACCTAAACCTTTTTTAGATCATTTATTCTATAAATGAGACAGTTTAAAGAATATAATTTGGCAGTGGGATTAGAATGTGTTCCTTATCTTATGGCTGCTCTGTTCAAGTGTTCTGCTTACCCTGGATAAAAAACAGACAAAAAAAAAAAGAAAGGAAAAAAAAAAAACCTCTTTATTTGGACTGATTGAGCACTCTAGGCACTGAACTGAACATGCAGGAGACATGAGTCCCGCCCACTGAACTGAACATGCAGGAGACATGAGTCCCGCCCACTGAACTGAACATGCAAGAGACATGAGTCCTGCCCTCTGAGACCATACAACTCCATGTACCATTATTCATAAGGCATTATACGAATTGTGGAACTGAACATGCAGGAGACATGAGTCCCGCCCACTGAACTGAACATGCAGGAGACATGAGTCCTGCCCTCTGAGACCATACAACTCCATGTACCATTATTCATAAGGCATTATACGAATTGTGGGCTTCTAGGACAATGCCCTATTGTTAAAGTGCTTGAAACATATGGTACAGGCAGACTACAGAATGCTTGTGATCCACCCTTGCAGGTGGATTGTGTGACTAAGTCTTAATATTTGTGGAGTCTGAGAGAAGGAAAAGTGCAGCTATCTGTTTCAACTCTAGAATAATAGTAAAAACTCAAGGGACTCCTGCAGTGGGAAATAGGCATAAGTGGTAGACTAGAACTAGGTGATGGGTCGAGGAGAGAAAAACATCTACTTATTCTCATTTCTCCTACTGTGTCCCTTCCTCCTTCCAAGGGAGTCTGTGCCACTGATAGGAGGCCAGGTTCCTCTATGTGATAGCTTGGGGTTTCTGAGGCTTTCGAAACTGCTTAGGGAAAGGGTGTGGTGTGGATAGAAAGACTATTTTCTTGTGAGGACAATGGGGCAATATTTGTAATTGGGTCTTTCATTAGTAATCAAAAAGGCTGTGGTAGACCTGGGCCCTCCTGTAGCGCTGGAGTTCTGGAGTGCAGTTTGTCACTAGGCAAAGTGGTTTGATGGGGCATGGGCATTGCTTGACTGAGAATTAAAGAAGTGAGAGTCTCTACCCCACTGTTTGGACCAAAAAGGCTTTCCCACAGTTACTTGGTTCGCTAAAAATGGCCTGAGTTAGAGGGACAGTTGTAACAGTGATATAAAAGTTCCAAAGAATCCTTCTGAATAGATATGCACACATTTAGAAAATGCATAATAAATGACATATAGTGAAAATGTAAACAAGCCATTTAATAACATTTTAATGCTTGATTCTGATCTCTTAATTAAAATGTGCATACAAGAAAACAATAGTGGAACATCTGTGTGTGTTATTGGGATGGCAGGATTTATGCTGCACCCTGGGCTTTTTTGTTCACGTCTCAGTGTGCATGAACATGGGAGAGTTTCCTCTGTGAGGCACAGTTACCCGTTTGAGCCCCACGGAGTCTGTGTTCCCACCCATCTTCTCTTCGCTGTGGTTGTCTCCCCTTTCCTTTCCTCTTACATTAAGAACTGTATGGCTTGTTATCTGCTTAAATTAAACTACTCCCATCATTTGATCTGAAAGCCACTCTTCACTCCACCCTATAACCTGAAACCCTGACCTAACCCTGACTCAGCCCTGTTATCTCAGCAGACGTACACAGCATTACCTAATGTTTCTGGCCTCGGTGCATAATCTCAAAGAGCCTTGGGGAAAGCATGGCCCTTTGTATCTGTGACCTTGCAGCAGTTATTACTCAGCTGGACACTATGGGGTTTAGATGTTAAAGACAGAAATTCTACTCACTCCTGCTGGTGAATTTTTTTATTATAATTCATTTGGGGGATGTATCTCTGAGCTTCATTTTGCCCAATTGTTAAATGAGAGTACTAGCCATCAGGAAAGTCGAGGGTTATTAAGTACTTTAAGATCTTCCAGTGAAAATGTTACTCCTTGAAATACTTTTATTTCTATCATTACTTGGAACATACTTGATCACCAAAAAGTTTATCTTTGATTAAATGAACATAAAAAGTACCTCAGAAGAATTCTGTATCAGATCTACAATAGAAACTTGCAGCCAAAAGGCCTTCTTAAACATATAATAATTAATATTTAATGCCCCTCTTTTGAGGAGGACATTGCACTGGGACTATCTCTAATCCTCACAATGTTCCTGCAAAATAGGTGGTTTTATTCTTCATTCCACAGGTGATGAAACTGAGATTTAGGGCTGTTTAAGTGATGTGCCTATATTTATATTGCTAATAAGTGGAAGAACTGGGATTCATACTCAAGTCAGTCTCTCTCTAAAGGTTATAATCTTTCCACAACATCAGACTCCATTGTACGACAGCTGCCATTTCCTGTACACCACATCGAGATGCTGTTCTGAAAGAGTTAAGTGAAATGTACCCTGTTTGTGACAAATGTCTGAAACTTGTTTTTATAACTTGGATGTAATTCACAAATAAAGAGTAATTATCAATATGTCACAGATGAAGAGCTGCATATATGGATCAGTGTAATTTCTGTTCCTTGGCTTACGGATGCAGTATGCCCCAGGGAGTTTCACAAATCCACATGGCATCTCCTAGTACTGGGTTCTGTGTGAACTGAACAAAGTGTAAAACTCCTATGTGTTGGGATAGCTCAGGACTGGTTACTAGCTGAGGAAATTTGTGTAAAATTACCTTACCATATGTAGACATAGTTTCTTTTCTGAATTTGTTCTAGACACTTCGGTGGGGATGAAATACCAATTATTGGTGCTAGCTTTGTATTTTTTGATGAGTGTTTGCTTTGGAAGTGTTGCCCCAGGAAAGGAGGAAGAGGGGGTGTGGTTCTTTCTTTTGCTATGTTCCCTTTCCTTGCTCGTGCCTCTATTAACCATTTGATTCAATTGTATCAGTTTGCTGTGATCCTTTGATGAAAATGACATAAAATGTTCACAGACTAGAAGTTATTAAGACTCTGAATCACATAAGACTACTCATGGGGTAATTTTTTCGGACGCAATTTTGCATATTTCAGCTTTCTAGTAGTGGATATGGGCTACATACTAGGGATATGTAAATTTTACCTGTTCCACCCTTCTTTACTTTTCTTAGTCTGAGAGAATTTCTGCTTTAGACTTGTTATATATCCTGAAACAGACCAGTTATTAGATTTGTATGATGGTTAGGCTGTGGGCAGGAGGGGAGGTTCATAGGACATTGAGGTGTATATTAAGGAAAGCATTATGATCTAGTGGAAAAGACATGGGCCTCGGAGTATCACAGTAGCTCAGCTCTTTTGCTGACAAGCTGTGTCGCTTTGGGTGAGTTATTTAACCCACCAAGCCTCAGATTTTTTTATCTGTAAGATGGACATGAATAATAATACCTACGTTTTGAAGATATTGTGCAGATTAAATGAAATAGCACATTTAAACAGTTGGAACAGTGCCTGACCCTCAGTGAATGTTGGTTGCTTAGATTTCATGCAGCAAGGAAAAGGTAAACTAGAAAAGAGTGGAAATCAGAAGATGATACTGTGTTTGAGAAAAATGTTTTCATCACTTCAATTCAGCGTAGCACAAGAGTGTCTAGAAGGCAGAGACTCGGGTTCTATTTCCAGCTCTGCCACTAAAAAGCTGTAAAATCTTTGCTCTTAGCCTCTCAGTGTCTCAGTTTCCTCGTCTTTAAAATGAATAAATCAGAATGAATGCTCTCTATTCAGTTATATAGTTTTGCCTTCTGAAGATTTTTCTCCTTCCCAGAGTACTCTATGGCTGTCAGTGGTGTGTAAGCCTCAAAGGCCAACAGCCAAGTATTTAGACAGGCCTATTGTTGAGCTATTCTTCTCCCTGTGCAACTATGTTTACATGTACATTTATTTTCTTTGTATATTTGTCATGTGTCTGAGTATTTATGCACCTGCATGCTTGTTGAAGTAAGCACACTAGCATACATTCATACATTTTTGTGGATATGCGTGTTTATATATAACCTATATATATACAGTATGTGTGTATATATATAAATATATGTCTGTGTGTATGAGAAACAGATGCACTGTAGGCAGATAAAGCAGATAAATATAGATCCAAATAGAAGCAAAGCATATAAATATAGACGTTATATAGAGTGAAAGCAAGCAGATCAGCACCATTTCATTATTGCTGGAAGTCTTTGTAATAAAAGAGGTGAAAATCAGTAACTGACATTGAAATTATTGATTGAATGACGCTGTCAGATCAGAAGCCATGGTGTAAGGTAAGAAAATAACCTTTCTTACAGCTTTGAGGAGCAATTAGCAGGAAGATTTGTTACTTTTAATTATTTGATTTATGAAAGTTTTTAGATGCTATGTAGTGTGGTGTTTTTAAAAGTACAGATATATCACCTTTCCTAAAAATACTACCAGACAACAAAAAAATAATACATAAGAAAAGAACACCTGTTCCAATCCTGAGAAAGGACTTGACAAAGGTCCTCTTTATAGGCTGTGATTGGCAGCTCTTTCCTGTTTCTGGGTATGGACAGATGAGTTAATTTCATTCTATGTCATTTTTCACAAGTCCCCTGAAGTCTTCAAGGAAACCAACCTAAAGGAGATATTTTAAGCATAAGGCCAAAGTCAGCATTGTTAAGTTATTTTCGTGGGGATGCTTGTGACTGTGCTTAGTGAGTATGTTGTGTGAGTAAAACTGGGCTTCCATCTGTTACTTTCATGTCACTGTTTTCACCAGTCAAAATAACTGGTTGTGAGTTTTTGCTTTATTTTGTTTTGTTTTCATGGGGAGGGTATTCTGAGTTATTTTTAGCAGGTTCGAGTTAACTGGGTAATTTTTTTTTAATGTTGCAAGTTATATTTTGATCTTATGTTTAAATACTATATGAAAATAAGGAGTGCCTCCTCTTTCCCCGACATCTCACCTATTTCCCTCAACAGATCATGTGTCTTCTTCAGTGTCATTATAAGAACATCCAGAGAAGCTAAATTTTGAAGAAAGTCCTTGAAATTGTGCAAATGCAAATCCCGCTTTTGCCTCAAACCACAAAAGTGTCAGAGTCCTTGTCATCGCTTTTCCTGTTGATCAGTTTACTACTGCTTTTCCTTATAAGGATGGGAAATGGGGGCCCAGAAGGTGGTCTAGTTCTCTTCTCTTTTGTGCTTCTTCTAAGCCAGAAGCTAGTGTTTCTTCTTGCTCTGAAACAAATTCGGACTTGAGGGAGAAAAGGAGGGAAGGACAGAGCAAGAAGGGCTCATTAAAAGTTGAGGAATAAATTAGTGCTGCCTGAGAACTGTTAATTCTTCCTTTCACATCTGTCTGGCTGCTATTACTTTAAGTTCTTCACCAAACTATGATTTTAAAAATATATTAAGAAAAGTGTCCCAAAGGTCTTGAGAATAGTACATCTAACACACACACACACACACACACACACACACACACTAATACAGTTGTGAAAGATTCCTTCCCGAAACCTGTATTGTATGAAAAATGGAGTATATGCTCCATTTTATTATTTTGAAAGAATGCTTCATTGCAATGTGTAAAGTTGGTAAACTCTATAGTACTTCAAAATGTAGACTTTTCAAAGCTGCTGTTATTTACTTAATGAGTTCTAATGTTATCTTCAACAAGTGTTTATTCATGAGCATTATAAAATGTCTACATAAAAAGATTCAGTATAGAAAAGTAAACTTTTGAAAAACAATCATTTGTCAAATTAACATTGTAAAACCTCTTTATCTTTACACACACACACACATTTTTTTAAATTAATTTTTATTGGAGTATAGTTGCTTTACAATGTTGTGTTAGTTTCTGCGGTACAGCAAAGTGAATCAGTTATATGTACACATATATTCCCTCTTTTTTAGATTTCCTTCCCATTTAAGTCACAACAGAGCACTGAGTAGAGTTTCCTGTGCTATGCAGCAGGTTCTCATTAGTTATCTGTTGTTTTTTTTAACATCTTTATTGGAGTATAACTGCTTTACAATAGTGTGTTAGTTTTTGCTTTATAACAAAGTGAATCAGCTATACATATACATATATCCCCATATCCCCTCCCTCTTGCATCTCCCTCCCACCCTCCCTATCCCACCCCTCTAGGTGGTCACAAAGCACCGAGCTCACACATTTCTTTTCTTTTCTTGTTCTTTGTTTCTTTCCTTTTCTCATGGCCTAACATGTTCACTGTTTAGATTTTGTCAAGTACTTTACGGTAATTACCAGAAATGTTGGCAAGGAGAAAAAAATTGTATACACACACACACACACACAATGTAGACTTACAGCATTATGACTTATTTAGCTTAAGAAATATTTTAGGATTAAAATTTTGAGGAAAGTTATGTACACACACACACACACATGCACACACACATGCCTCTCCTTTTCTTATTCTTTGTTTCTTTCCTTTTCTCCTGGCTTAACATATTCATTGTTTAGATTTTGTCAAGCACTTTATAGCAATTACCAGAAACTTTAGCAAAGAGAAAAAAAATTGTGTGTACACACACATACACACATATACATACACAGATATATTCAATTGTTAATACACTAATCATCAGATTTTGTATGCATTATATTTTTTACCTTTATCCAGTATAAATCTTTAAAGGAATTTTTAAAAACACTTAAATATCTGGTCTGATTTAAAGGTTCCTGTGAAATTGTGTGTTTCTTTACCTATGACAAGGAACGTTTTCCAACTATGCACTTGGAAAACAGGGATTTATCATAGCCAAGACCAAAGCAAAAATCTGTTTGTCCTTAGGAGTCATTTATCCTTCCCACCCCCTACTTGAAGATTTTGGTGGTTCTCATCATTGGTTTAGAGAAATTTTTTTTTTGGTTAGATGGCTTCATATTCTGCTCCTGGCTTTGTGGTACATTACATTACGTGTGGGCCTGGGAGTCAAACATGTCCTTATCCTCCCCGGCACAACTTTTTAATTAGCTCTGTGTCCTTAAGCAAGTTAGCTAACAGCTCTGTAACTAGGTTGCTAATCTATGAAACTTAGGCCAATCTTACTTCACAGGGGATTTATATTAAATGGGATAATATCAATGAAGGATATAGCACATAATATGTACTCAATAAATGCTAGTTTCCTTCTGGCCTGTTAATTTTAATTTATGTCTGGGACTTCCTCCTCCTATCCCTTCTCAACACTGTGGCACAGCATCATACTGTAGACGTTATAACCAATACTAGAGACATAGGAGCAAGGAGTTTTTAAAATTATTGATTATCTTATAGCTACCCTGGGAATGGGCTTATGAGGAAAGAGACCTAAGGAAAGCACCAGGAATTTCTGCCTCCTGTAATTGTAATGTTTTCTAGTTAACAAATGGGAGACTTCACCAAACTACTGCCAAAATCCTATTCACATCAGTAAAGTGGAATGAAATATCTATCCAAGTGATGTACATTAAGCCTTTTAAAATAATAGAACATCTGTTTATTGCCCATTCATATACCAGTTTCACGTCCTTCATTCCACAGTGGATGTTGCTTACTTTAACTCACTGTAGATTAGGCTCCTTGATTAGCACCTACTCCTTTTTAGGGAGAGGCGTGCGGTCAGAATCCAGATGTCATTGAAATGGCTGAATAGTTGCTGTATATGTTCTTTGTTAAGGAATAAGGAGGGAAAAAAAAAAAAAACTCCCACTCTAAGATATCTAGAGCTGCATTTCAGCCTGGAGCTGATCATTTTAGCTGAATTGTAAACCCCATAAGAGTTAAGCTTTATAAGGGAAACAATGACACAACCTAAATGATTCTGGCAGCAATGTCACTGTTACACAGAGACTTTTCTCAGGTCCAAGTTCTCTTTGAACCCCCTCAGACTCCACTTTCTGTGTAACTACAAATTTAGTATGCAGCTTTCTGTCTTTTTTTGGCATTGAGAGTTTGGCCAGTATCATTAAACCACGTTAAGCCACTAGGATTTCTCTGGATCTCCTCCTGCTTTGCCGCAATCAGTCTCAAAATAGTTGTGACTGTGGAATGGAGAGAAAGAAAAGGAAGCAAAAAGGTGACCTGGTGTAGTTGAAAAATGAGTGGTCGGGTCTGGAGATTGTGAGCCTTTGCTCTCTATCTTAGATGAGATTTCTTGTAACACTAGGCCCCAGTCTCCTCTCCAGCAGTGCAGAGGTCCAGACAGCTGTATCACAGGCAGAGCCTCTAGCTATAGTTTACCCTCAGGTTGTCAGTATCTTGTTGCAGTTTTAAAAAACTTACCAAAGTGTATACCAAAGATTATTGTATGGTACTAAATTCAAACTTTTTCTTCCTTTATGATTTCTGAGGATCTCAAAACACATGAACAGAAAAGAAATGATTTTTATGAGGAAGAGTAATAAATACAAGTTGGAGAAACAGATGAAAAGTGATACAAGGGAAGAATTTGAAGTTAGATACGGGGATAAATGCATGAGAATCAGAGTAGAAAAGGCAATCCAAAGATCTAAAGAATAAGAGGAGGAAGAAAAAGAGGAGGAAGAGGAGATTCAGATTAAAGATGGAAAATAAGTCTAAGATAGCTTTGAGGTGAACATTTTACATTATGTAAGCAGTCCAAATCTTAATAAAAAATCTTTTGAAATCTCTCTTTATAGCATTTAAAATAAGATTCACTCTATGCAGCTTTGACTTATTCTATGCTGTGGAGAAATGAACTGTGAGCTTTAGTCCCAGATCTGTCTCAGAATATATACCCCTGAGAAAATTACCTTCTGAGCTTCAGAATCTTCGCATATAAAATGAGGGGGCCAGGCACATTCTTATCCACTTTTAAGAATCCATGAAATGAAGCAGCACATGGTATGATCTTGTTGACCTACTGCCAGGATGCTTATTGAAGGAAGTTGCTGAATTAGATTAGATTATACTAATGATCAAAGTTAAAAAGAAAAAAAAAAGTTTGGAAGTTTTTACTGATATGTGCATGCTTAGTCCCGGATGAGTTAACAAGATGGTAGCCCCACTTTATAGAAAGTACTATGGCTACCATTGCCAAACACACTTTTAGTTAAATCTTCAACTGGAATTTTTGAGAGATTATACTTTCAATTCTTTCTCTTAAGGTCTTATTCTCCAATTAACTGAAAGATGGCACTTCTGACTTTCTAATCCAGAAATTTAAAACTCCTGTTTAACCAAGAAAATGGAAATCAGGACATTCTTGGTTGCCCTTCTATTAATTTAAATTTGCATAACCTAATCAAAACTCAACCTGCCTTGCCCTTCAGCAAAATGCTGTATTCTCTCCCATTACTAAATGGCTATATTCTTCTCAGTATTTTTTAAAACATGAATTATGTTGCTATCCCATGACTTTTCCTTTAGAATGTGTCCATGGAAATTAAAATGGACTTTTCTGTGCCCAAGTCTGAAATGAAAAATAGTCCAAAGGGATGGTGGAAATGAACACAAAACTTTGCTGATATTACCAGTATTATAATTTTGTTAAGCTTTTTTTCTAATAAATGGAACTAAAGTAAACTGATCCCCAAATAACTGTTTGACACTTTATCTACATCATTATTTTGTGTCTACAGCCAAAGCACAGCCTAAGATTTCCTGTAAGTCATTGGAATATATTTTCTGAGGCTTTTCTAGTATACTTTTCCTACAGAGATGTTTCTCCCATAATCATTTTACTGTTTCAACAAATATTGCTGAGCACAGAGAATGTGCCAAGCACTGTGCTAGGTGCTAGGTATAAACTGTGTGCACATGGCCATCCCTCATTAAAGCATCCTTGAAAAATGGATGGAGTAGGCATCTGTTTATTATTTTCTAAGCTAAAATGGATGAAAAGAGAAGATCACTGGATGATCAGAAATGAAACACCAAACTGTTGTTCTTTCCTTTAGATGAGCTCCTGTGATTTTTTTTCTAGTCACCGTTTACAAACGCAGATTCAAGAAGGGTATAAGCTCCCTGCCTTGCTCTCTAGCTGGCTGCTAATAAAGAGAACTTCTCTTTCTCTTTCTCACTTTAGTGATTGTCCTCAGCCATAGGAGGGCACTCAGGTACAGGACGGTCCTGTGCCTAGCAAGAGGATCAACTTCACCCTTACTTTCTGGCCTCAGCCTTGGTAACTCATTGTATGGCATGGGAAGCACCAGGCAGCCTCAGAGGACTGGAGATGTCTGTAGTCATCCAGATCAAAAGTTAAATTTTAAGTGCTCTCCATAAGCACAATATAAGAAATTATTTAAATTTCCTTTACAAGCATGTTCATCAGTTTAGAATCTTTTCTCATTGCCCATTTCTCTGTCATTGTCCTATATTGGGCTGTTCTGTTTAGCAAAATAATGTGTGGCATATCTTCTTCCAAAGTAAAGTAGTGATCTATTCAAAGATTTCTAAACGCGTTCTTCATGCATTTTTAAAGAAGATGGGTAAAATTGAATATATTTCTCTTTGCCCTGATGATATCCCTGTGTGTCTTTCAAATAATATTTGCTACTAGGTAAACTAGTTGGACCATATCATTGGCTATCACAGATACAGATTCCCAAAGGCATCAAGAGAATGACAAATAGGTGCATGTGGAGAAGTCTGACAGTTTAGTGGAATTGCTTTCAAGTAATTTGACACATTAGCACTTTCAGACACTCACCTGCCAGTAATCCTCATTAGAAATAAGATTGGAATATTGGGGTCACTAGCTCAAATCTGTTTTTCTGAGACCTGAACAATAACGGAAAGTCAGAGCTACAGGGAATAAGAATGAAACTATTCCAGGCATTAGAATTGTTTATCTAAATGAGCTCTTTCTCTCTCCCCTCTGTTCGGTCCTCCTCTTTTCTCTCCCTGTTTTTCTCTTTCTCTTTTTTCCTCCCTCCCCTCCTGCTCCTTTCTTTTTAGTGTTCTGAATTCATTAGATGGCATAGTGTAAATCAATAGTAAACGCTAACCGCCTACTCTGTACTCAGTTACGCAACATCACATAACCGGTACACAGAGACAAAAAGGGAAAAAGCACACACAGCCTTTACATTCAAAAGCTCTTGCATAATTTTACTTTTCCACAGCCAAAAAGAAAAAAAAGGAAATAACAGATGGGGAAAACTTACACTTTTTTTTCCCTTTTCTCAGACTGTTGAGAAGGGAGTTAGCTAACATTCACGACCATTTCTAGTTGCCCTGGGCTGCAGCAAAACATCCCATAATTGTCAGTGTCTTAACTGGCTTTAAAACAAGATTTTGTGACCCTCCATGATGTGGTAAATTTTCCAGGTAATATAAGACTAAAATTATTCTGAGGTGTTTAATGCTTTTTTACTTATTTTGTGAAAAATCAACAACATTTAAAATATGAAGTGAATTTTAAAATAGAAAGGATAAGCAAGACAGCTGTGTGTGTGTGTATGTGTGTGTTTTCATTTGAAATGTATCCTGATGTAATATTTATGTAAAAAGCTGGTTATATAAACCCTGTCTTTCTCTTGCTTTTTACTTTGGGAGCTGTATAAAGCACTACTGTTTTTTTCTCATGACAAAGTACATTCAAACCCCAAAGTCTTAAGGAAAGAGAAAACATCTAGATTCTACAGCAGAGACACTTAATTCAAACTCCCTATAGGATTCACCCTTTGAACAACAGTTTCATTTACGAACCTGTAGTCTCTGGAATTCTCATTTAAAACTTTCTCTCACACTATTCCCTGGAACACCTTTGGATTTATTGTACTGCCTTTAAGTCTCAAACATATTATAAAAGTATTCTTTTTCCTCTTTCTCTTTTTGTAGCTCTTCGTTTCTTTCCCACACCCACTACTTTTTCATTGGAGTAACTCCCTTCCCAGATGGGAACACAGTGAGATTTGTCTAAGGTTTATCAGTCTTCCTTCCCTGCTATGATATTTTGTTTCACTTAACTGACTGATGTCCTCTGGGGACCGGGCATTTTTCTGATGAGGGAGGTTGGAGGGCTTTGGGGGTTTGTCTGTTCTTCCCTTTTGGTTTCTGCCTATCAAATGGTTTTAAAATGGATACAAAATGCTAGAGAGCACAGCATTAGGCATTGTGAGGTTTCTGCTAGAGGAAAGCGAGATCACGTGTGTGAGAGGTAGTGTGGTGGTAGGTCTGAGTGTTCTTAATACAATAAGGAAAGGTAAAAGTAGGAGGGAGAGAGGATGGATCTGAGTAGGAACTACTGAGGTTCATCTCTGTGTGTTTGGGATCAGTATCATTCCTTCATCTCTGTGTGTTTGGGATCAGTATCATTCCTTTAGGTCACACTTTACTTCTGGATGGTAAGGCCATATGAAATTGGTTCATTTAATTTTACTAAAGGTAGGAGGTGAGTTTTTCCTTACTTTTTATAAAAGATTCAGGCTATTTCCTAGTTTGTTTAACTTTCTCTTATGTGTTAGCTATTGAATTTGGGATTCCTTTTGTATGGAAAAATCTGGTGCATAAAGATAAAAATCAAAGCCAGGAGAGTTTTGTCTGGTTTTTCAGGTTTCATTGCCTGAATATGGCTCTGTGTTGTAACAACGGAATGATCAAGATCACTAGGGTTGTCATATCTCTGTATGTATGATGACATGGGGACATCTTTTGTTGTCTTAATATGAATAATGACTAAGCTAGCATACATTATTAAAGTATTTTGTAAATGTGTCTCCTTTCAGCTTTTTTCTTTCCTTGAAAGAATCTATAGCTCAGATAGATATGTTTGCGGAATATAATGAAAATTGGTCACAATATTCTAGTCTTTAAGCAGGATATTCGCACATGTATTCATACATATATTTTTTCTGTCCCTCTTCATATTTTTTTAACTTTTTTATTGGCATATAAGTTGATTTACAATGTTGTGTTAGTTTCAGGTGTACAGCAAAGTGATTCAGTTATACATATATGTATCTATTCTTTTTAATATTCTTTTCCCTTATAGGTCATTAAAAAATATTGAGTATAGTTCCCTGTGCTATACAGAAGGTCCTTGTTGGTTATCTATTTTATATATAGTAGTGTGTATATGTTAATTCCAAACTCCTAATGTATCCTTCCCCCCTTTTCCCCTTTGGTAACCATAAGTTTGATTTCTCCTTTTTTTTTCCTAATACATTTATTTATTTTTGGCTGCATCAGGTCTTCGTTGCTGTGGGCGAGATTTCTCTAGTTGCGGCAAGCGGGGGCTACTCTTTGTTGCGGTGCATGGGCTTCTCATTGCGGTGGCTTCTCTTGTTGCGGCACACGGGCTCTAGGTGCACGGACTTCAGTAGTTGTGGCGCACAGGGTCAGTAGTTGTGGCTCACAGGCTCCAGAGCACAGGCTCAGTAGTTGTGGCGCACGGGCTTAGTTACTCCGTGGCATGTGGGACCTTCCCGGACCAGGGCTCGAACCCGTGTCCCCTGCATTGGCAGGTGGATTCTTAAACGCTGTGCTACTAGGGAAGCCCCACAAGTTTGTTTTCTATGTCTGTGGGTCTATTTCTATTTTGTATATAAACTCATCTGTATCACTTTTTTTTTTTTAGATTCTACATGTGAGCGATGTTGTATATTTGTCTTTCTCAGTCTGGCTTACTTTATTTGGTAAAATAATCTCTAGGTCCATCCGTGTTGCTGCAAAAGGCATTATTTCATTCTTTTTATGGCTGAGTAATATTCCATTGTATAAATACACCATATCTTCTTTATCCATTCATCTGTCAAGGGACGTTTATGTTGCTTCCATGTCTTGGCTATTGTAAATAGTGGTGCATTGAACATTGGGGTGCATGTATCTTTTTGAATTATGGTTTTCTCAGTTATAGCTGAGTGTGGGTTCCAATAGGCAGTTTTGTATGTGTGTACCTGATTATCAAAATGAATTCTGCACCATGTAAAATGTTTCTTTATAATGTAATTATAACATGATTAATCATCTGTAGCCAAGCACTTAATTTTGGTGGGTAGTTCTGTATACAGAGAATCATTTAGAATACCCTGCTTTTCAAATGGGTTTGCTTGGATTTAAAAGAAAACTTAGACCTCTATAGAGGAGCATTTTCTTGATTGTCCAAAATAGTTGGAGCCATCTGGTTATCAAAGAAGTAGAGGAAAACATCTTTGAGTAAAACATCTTTGGCCTTTTTTTCCTGCCTCAGTTTATCAGAATATCTTCCAATTCCATCTTGGTGAGTTTTTTTGCACTCTCTGAACCATACTCAGGTTCAGAATTGACCTTTCAATGCCCAATGAATGCCAGCCGATTCTATTCAGCCCCCTTTTTTGGTTGTAACCACGTCACAGAGAACATATAGCCTACTTCTAGTTTTTCTTCTGCAATATGGGATCCAGGCTGAGGAAGGGCTGGCAGGCCTAAACTTTCTATTCCCAGGGTGTTCAAGAATCTAGGAGAAGATTTAAACATTTTCTAATTTTTCAGAAGTACTTCACAACTCTTTTAACCTGGCTTCTCATTTCTATTGGCACAATAGATATTTTTAAATGTTGCAAGAACCTCAGTCACTGACTTACCTTTTCAAGAAGAATCACTCTAGTTGTGCCTGGCACATCGTATCTGCTTCATGAATATGTTTTGGGGAGCTGCGGTGGCTGTTCCCTGTTAGTACTTATGCAGGTAAGCAGTAAGCAATGTGAGTAATAAATGGGTAAGGTGAAACCAGATGCAGCACTCCAAGCTTCAGCAAGGGGCGACCACCCCATTTTATAAGAAAACCCTTATTATCCTGTCTCTGTCTTTATAAAAATAACAAATTGCAGAAGGATATTTTATATCTTTCCTAGAGGTCCTTTGTAATGGTCAGTGCTGCACAGACCATTGGATCATTTAAAAAACATAATTTTGAGCAAGGTACTTTGGTAATCCTGGTTAAGTTTCATATGAAAATGTGTTAGGGATATAACGATTCTGTGTCTCAAATATACTCCTCTTACACTCTGCCACAGGGTCCTTTAAATCTTGGCTTTTCTCATTTTCTCTAGGCAATTATTTTTTAGACTTCTTTTATTTATACAGGTCCTAGGATGATGACAACAGACAAATTTTATATAGAATTCTTCTTTTATATATTGTTTCATTACTTTTAGCTACAGTAATTCCTGATCTTGCTAAATCGATTTTGGCTTAAGTTATTATGCTGGCTATTTTCAAGGCCTCATTCTGGTGTTGATATTGGGGGTGGGAGGTGATCTCTGGTAAAACCACCTATGGCGTCTCCATTATATCAGCAGTGAAAAGACATGCGTGTGGAATTATTGGTAGACTGCTGCTTGTTAGGGAAGCAGTCTTTAAAATGCAGATTATATAATATTTGGGGATTTTGTTGCTCCACAGTAGAAGCTTTTTAAATGTTAATTTGGGGTTTGTTTTGTTGTTCTGTGACTTAGCATAAAAGGTTTTGGTTTTGAAAGGTTTCAGTTCACTCATTCCAGTTGTCTTACAGGACTTGGAATATAACACTATACATTTATTTATACTCATGAAAGAGGATAAGGCCAGTAACTCACAACTCATGAAACCAGGGGTAAATAATCCATAGCTTGTTCTACCACTATTGCCACAATATTTATATCCAGAACACAAGTAACAAACAACCCCAAACAAGGAGAAACCAGTTTGTTTTTATTTACAAAATGTTTAATCAAAAGTACAGTAAAGTTCAAATGGAGCTGCAAATCCTGGTGGTTCACAATGGTTTGATTTATTTTTTTAAACAGACCACAGATAATTAACCATAAAACATAACTTTCTCAACACAAGTTACAGTGAATTACAGAAATAGGCAGCAAGTCATTCACAACTGGTTGCAACTGGTTAGAGCCTTAAAGTTAAGCATACAGGCAGCTACAAAAGCACTTTCTCAGGGCACAGTTGTATTTTCATTCCCAAAGGGGAGCATCCTTTACTTTTTATATAGTATCAGTGTGTCAGTGGCCTGAGTGAAAAGTAAATGGGGTTATTTTCTATGATTGTCATAGATTTATTAAATACCTAGCAGCAACAGTGCTCTTTTCATTTCAGAATGTTTCACCATCACTAACTGGATTTTCCTCGTGACGTTGCCGTCTGGTAAGCAACTTTCATCATCTCTAAATGGCGGTCCAAAATACTGAGGTACAAAGAAGCCAAGTATATTTCTCCTAACCTCAGAAAGACTTAAACCTAAAGCTGTGGTGAGTCCACCACCTCAAGTATTAAATTTGAACAGAATGTATTTTGACATTGGTGAAGGGTACCTATTTCATATCCTATTTGTTCACTTGAAATACCATCATTTAGAATGATATGAAACATGATCTTGAGAACCTGTTGTCACAGAGTTCAACAAATGGTTTACAGTGATTTTGCTACACTGGGGTGGAAGTAGTCAGAGGACACCTGAGTGGACAGAGAAGGTGATTTGGTGAAGTTGGGCACTGATGTTTCCATGTGGAACACTGGATGTTTTGGCATTATGCAAACAAAACCCTCCAAACATATTCTGTGATGCTTTGAACTACATGTTATTATTCAATGATATGCTACACATTTGACGTGCATTTACTTCATGTGGATCAGCCTTAAAATCAGACGTGAACTGCTCTTGTGTGTATGCACAAACGAAGGGGACGTGGACAACCCTCACCACTACCACCAACATTACCAATTAAGTAAGAGGACCAACACCAGGGCTTCAAGCTAGCCTAGGTTTGAAACTTTGAGGTCTATGTGTCTTTTAGCGAGAATTGGTAAAGTTTCAAAATTCAAAGTTTATAGAATTCTTGAGAGTTCAGTGGCTGGGAGGAGAGTGCAGGTCAGGACTGAGGGTATATTGGTAGAACATCATCAAGTCAGACAGAGCTTGAAAGAGTTGAGTTTGCTAGAGATTGGCCTACATAGAAATGCACTGGCAGATATACCAGAGAGGGGAGGAGTAAAGGGTGACTTACCTGGCATCTGAATATATTCTCCCTTGCTCTAGCCAGGCCTATTTAGTCATGAGCATCATATTCATCCAAACTTTCAGCATCTACACTCTTGACTTCACTTTATAGGAATTTGCATAAAATGAGGAAAGTAATCTCTTGGGGTAATACAGATAGCTTTCTAGCAGAGACTTTCCATATCCATTACACATAATCCACAGTTGTCTACTGTATTTTTGTTTCTAATTCTGTTGTACATCTATCTGTCTTTCTGAATGTACCCATCTTGCCAGTGAAGGGCACAAGCCTTTAGATTGTAACTCCCTACTCCCACTCCCAAGCTTTACTCGTTATACTGCCCCAAAAGAAAGAGTGAGAATGTTAAGAACTCAAGGGACAGCTCATTTGGTAACTTTTATTTGTCATTCCCTGCATTCATTGCGAAATGATCTCATCACAAAATGGCCTGAATTTCACACTCTTTCTGGCTTGCAAAGAAGCCAGTTCCTCCCCTATTTCTATCCAACACACAGAAAGCTCTTTATGTTTCTACGATCAGATAAAATCTGTATTGACATTTCTTTTCCTGTGGGTGTATTTCACTTCTAGGTATGAAGATTTAAACTATCAGGGCAATGCTGTATGTTTGTAGTTTCTCTGTTTTAGTAAATAAAAAGCTCCTTGGGAAAGGAGAGCACATCTTATCCACTAATGAATAAATATTTATTTTCATTTAAAAATGATACATGCTTATTAAAAATAATTTGGAAAAACACACTGGAGTAAAATGAAGAAAAATTAAAGTAATTATTTCTGTAATTTAAATCCAACCATTAATAACCATTTGATATATTTCTTTACGCTCATTTTCCCCTGAGGATATATTTTTTAAAACATGCTGTAATCATACTTTCCATATAATTTTATGTCCTGCTTTCAAAATTTAACCTCAGAATTCTACATGTAATTACATAGTCCTTATAAACATCATTTTAAATAAATATATACTATTTCTGAAGAGGAATAGCTTACTTAACCTAAATGTCCAACAAGAATATTTTTTTTAACTTTTTGTTTCCATAATCTTACATATAAAAAGTAAATGAATCAGTCAATAAATAATGAGTAAACGAATGAAAGTTGAAATCAGTATAAATTTTTAAAATTTTTATTATGAAAAATTTAAAATACATGAATGTAGACAGATCACTACAATGAACCCCCATGTACCCATAACCCAGCTTGCACAGTGATTAACTCATGGTCTATTGTTTTCCCGTGCTACCACCATGTTATTTTGAAGCAAACCCCAGTCATTATAGCATTTTAGTCCATCAATATTTCAGGCCCATCAGAACTTTTTACATTTTAATGTTAAAAACATTCAGATGAATAGTTCTAATCATTGTGTAGAGGAGTAGTTTTCTTCTGAGTGTGCTGTCATCACATTTTCTAAAATGTAACAATTGATCATAAAATCTCATCAGTGTGTTTCATAACATTCTTAGGCACATCTGTAAGCCAAAGGATAATTTGGTTGACTAGAGAGACATTTTACAGATTTGGCTAGGTTTCTTGGATGAATTTTTTTTTTTTTTTTGGTATTTTTTTTTACTTGACTCAAACTTAGGATGATAATTTGCATGCCAGATCGATGCAGCATTAATTATACTCATTATTGGATATATGTTGTGTTATATACAATTCCATATTTGAGGTGAAAGGAAAACATAGGCCTTTAACTACTCAGAAGTCCAGCATGGCTGCAGCCAACCCATCCTAGATAAATATGGTGAAAATACTTAAACCAAATGTAACACTGGATTTAAATGTTTATAGTTTTTTAAGATTTATTGGCAGAAATGGAAGGTTTCTTCCTAAGGAGGTACTTAGGAAGTCTGTAAAGGGAGGAATTATCCATTAATAGTCTGAATAATTTTTCAGAAAAGCACTATGTTTGGGGAAGTGGGCGTGGAGGGAGATGGTGCCTTGCAGAACAAAGGGCACTCACTGCCTGTGTGCCTGTGTGTGTTACTCCAGTTTATCCTGAGAATATTTAAAGAACCTTCTGTGGGCCAGTTTCCCATGGCTAGACCACCTCCTTTATACCCAGAGCCACAAGGAGGAATGCTTCATGCAAGTAGGTTGTCTGCAGAAGACCAGTAGTGAAGGTTTTATCCTTCCTGGCTGTCTTTGACCTTCAGGTCAGTGACTGTTCCAACAGGTGTGTTCCACTCATCAGAGATTCAGGATGTGAGTAACTGCGTAACGTCCTGCATCAGTATAAACTGGATTTATGTGTTACTCACGTCTATTTAATCTTAAGAGCACATTTTCCATTGGCCTCGAAAGTGAGTAGCTAAGAATACTGATGTGCCTAACCCTTGGGGAAGGAAAAAAAAAAAAGAGCTTCCCCACTGCACTAAATCTCTAGAAAAATATGCGGGTTTACAGTATGGACACATACAAAATATTTTCAAACAAAGTTGGTGGAGGAAAGCACATGGGAAAGAAAGAAAGAAAAGAAATAACATAAGCAATAAACTATCCCAAGCAAACAGAAAGCATCAGTAAAAATTGCCAGACTGGATGGTGTAAACAGTACAAACTATTTTTTTCTTTCCATCTCATTTCTTTTTCCCCTCAGTCTTCTGATCATTTCTGTTTCTCTTTATCCTGGCCTGGCATTACCATCGTTAAAATGTCCTCAAAAGGTCAGGGATGTATCTGACAGCTTGGCGTTGAAGCAGGCATTCCAAGAAAAGATAGGTAGGAGCTAGCTACTGTACTATTTTAAAGCTGCAAGGATATTTTACCATAACCCATAATACCCCTATTTTAAAACAGTTAACCTTTTCATCATTATTTTAAGATTGATGCTGACAACACGACAACTGAAATAAAGGTGTAAGTCTTCACTTTTTCCTGCATCCTCTTCTTACATGTGGTGTTGGATTACGTAGCTCATGTCATATAAACCTAGAATATAAAGTAACTTTTATAGAGAAGAGTAAGTTTACCAATAGTTCTTTCTAACTAAAGTATTATTCATTATGCCCAAGTGAACCTTAAATGTCTCATCACGACAACAGCTATTATTATTATTATTACTACTACTACTGTGATTAATGATAGTGTTCACTTCTTGGTGTATGTGTGTGGCATTTTCTTATGCTTGGCCTTTGGGTCTGGTGTTTGTTCCATTGTTACATTTGCTATAAAACAGCACTTCTTGGAATAAAGTAGTATTCCATATCCTCTACCTCCTTCTCTCTAGTTTAGTTCATGATCATGGTTGGATGATTCTGCTTAGATAGGGCAGGAAATCCTTTGAAAATCCCCCATCAAGCCAGGACTTTCATTTTAGACTTAAATACAGATAGTTACAAAAGAAAAAAAAAAAAAAACGTTTTGTTCATGTCATCAGACCTATGTTTCAAGAAGTTGGCATATTTTCTGGATAAACTTTATTAGACACGTAACACACCATCATGCACAATTAACATAAGGATGGGAATTACGGCATTCTTTTACTGAGATAACTTTGACGATTCTGCTTTACCTGGAGTGGGGAGAGAAGGATGAAAACTCCACTCAAGGCAAAGATATTCAAGGAGATGATTTTGTAGCCAGCTCAGTCCTTTCACATTGGAAATGCTGAGAAGTCTCCGTTTTTTCACCCTTCACTAGCGATTACTCAAAGCCTGTGATATAAAGAACTTCCTTTGGAGATGGTCTGTATTTGGGGGGACTGATGCATTAGCAAACCGTGCTGGGCTCCATAGAAAATTGGTTTTATTTGTTCTATTCTACTCTATAAAATATTCTTAAGGTGCCGTTGATGTATACTTTTTTATCAAAAGCAATTTGCTTTCTAAGTTCCTGATGGCCATTCTGTGAATCAACCTAATGTATTTGTGGTGTGGGGATCTGTAACCTCTGAATGCTAAGTTTAAAGACCTTTATAATTACTTATTTAAAGACATTTTGGCCCTTAACTCTTTCTCTCTCTTTGTCCACAAACAAGTTGATTGGCTAATCATATCTGTATTTTTATTTTTGTTGCTGCACGCATTGCACATAAAACAGGAAAGAGGAAAGGCTATTTGTAAAAGGTAATTACAATGACAAAATTGTACTTTCTTTAACTGTTCTCATTTTCTAATGTTTGATTACATCAAGACCTGCACTCTAAGAATTGTGTTTCAGCTTTGCTAGGAAAATGACAAAGGAGAAAGGTAAATCCAGTTCTATAAAGTGATGTCAAGCACAACTTTGGCACAGCTACAAATATCAGTAGTTCATTCAAACTCTATTCCTCCACTCTGGTAGGACTTTGATTTCCAGCCATCCTTTGATAAGGATCCAGAGCAAGGAAGAAACAGACTACTTTTGAGACTTGGAGGTCTAATCTTCTATGAGGACATGATAGGTCTAGTAGATTCTTAGGAGCCTGAGTTATTTCTGGGATGGCTTATCCAGCCCTTTGTAGAATCAGAACTCACACCATTTTCTGCAAATTAAATAAAAAACCCATATGTTAAGTGAATCTTTAAGATTCTTTCCAGATCACCCTTTCAACAAACTTTTGTTAATGCCAGCTATGTGACAGGTACATGTGAACCCATTTCTTTTTTTTTTTTTCTTTACCTTCTTACTCCTTATACTCTATTTATTTATTTTTCACGTAAGCAAGGAGAAAGCTCCTTATAGTTTGTAAGGGCCCTGTGCATATTTGTATCTAGCCAAAGATTCAGTCCTTTCCAGGAACTCGGGTTGTCAACCGGTGATCTTGCCTTTGTCTTGCCTTGTAGTTCTGCCTGTGGCGCCTGTCACTAGCAGTCAAATAAGGACAATTTTACCATTCTCTCCTGCTGCTCTAAGTTTTTTTTAGTGCCGGTACATGAATTTGTTATTCTTTATAATTCCCTTTGAAGTTGGAAATCCAAGGGGAATCTAAAACTGACCAGATGTTTCTGCTGCTGGAGAGGGAAGAGAGTAAGGATTAAGTTTAACGAAAACTTGGTCTCTAGGAAAAAAAAAATCATTTCAGCTGGAAATCATCATTAAGTGTACTCATTTGCTACATATCTATTAATTTACATTTACTAGTTCTTTATAGACAATATCACCTATCAATTTTCTCTGGGGGAGGGAAACATCATAAATTTTGTGAACAAATACGTTCATGTTGTGGTTCGCTCAGGCCTATTTCTCTTTTAGAGTTTTAGTTCTATTGCCCTACATATTCCCCTCACCTGCTTTATGCTTTACAGTGAGTGTTTTCTGTTATTGTTGTCATTGTTGTCCTTGTTGTTGTTGAAGGATCATTATCAAGTCCCATCAGACTGGGAGGCCAATTCTGCAAACTTTTCTAAGAGGGTGAGGTCAATGCATCCTGTCGTTAGGGAGGGAAGGAAAGGAGACCTGCCAAAGTGCTTAGCCTTTATGGAGAACTTCATCCTCTTTAGAGATCTGTAGATCAAAACAAGAGCAAGAGTGATGAAGACCTTCAGAGTAAAGAAAGAAAGTCTTGTGGTCTTTTAAGGATTCAGATAATATTGCAAACAGTGTGAATAAACAGGTTAGGAGATGGAAAATTATAGTTAGGTATACGAAAACACAAAAGAGAAAAAGAAAAGCTGTCATTTGTGAGAGGACATTCATGGGGCCTCTCAAATTAGACGTCCAAAGCTTCAGGCCCTGGTGTAAGAGGAAATATGATTAAAAAATAAAATTGGAGAAGAGTCTTAGAAACCAATCAGGATGTTTTGGTGGTGTGCTTAGTACTTCACAAAAGTGTTGGATTGAGAGATGGACTTTTTAGTTGCTCGCTTCTTGCACAGCATCTGTCATACTATCCCCTTGCATTGCTCTCTGGATTTCCCAGGTTTCTCTAGGTTTCTGGGAGGACAGAGAAATCTGTGAATAACTACTGTGCACCCCTTACCTTGCTCAATGGATTAAACATTTGGAAGCATTCCCCACACCTCATAAGGGATGAATACTCACAACTCAGGTTCTATTGCCCTCACCTATCTTGTTTTTAAATAGACACTCTGCATCCTCAGTAATTATATTAAGCTTCTTAAGCAGCACATATCAATTTCATATACCATTTTAAGCATTTTTTCAGCGTTTTGAAAGAGAGAGTAGGGGAAGAGACAGAGAGAAATCACTTAGCAGCTGATTCACTTATTTTAAGCAGCTTTCCCCATTTGAAAATATAAAAAATTCAGGTCCTGGAACATTGGGTGATTTGAATGTTCTATAAGGATTTGAAAAAAGATTTTTTTGAATCATATGTTCTACATTCAGGGACCCAGATTTTCAGTTTAGTCCTTTAAAAAAAAAACAGGTTAAAATAAGGGGGTTTCAATCTAAAGTTTCTCTTCTTTTTCATTTTTCATTATTATTATTACTATTAATCAAAGCAGATGGTATGAAAAGCATTTTTGTTGGTCTCACTGATGACAGAGCTTAACCTAATAGTCCAAGACTTGGAACTTGGTGTTTCAATAAAGAAAACACTGTTTGAGGTATTTTCCATTCAAATCAGCATCAAAAGTTTTTAATTAACACCATCAGAAATTAATGGACTAAATGCAGTTCAAGGTTCCTACATACCCCACTACTGGGAACGAGACAGCCAGAGGGACCCACTGAGCACGTTTGTATTTTGTACTGTGTTTTTATTTACTCACTGAGCAGAGTCCCAGCTGCATGTTACCAGCAGAGTGAAACCTATGAGGGCCCCTCCACCCCAGCACTTTCACTTTGCTCACTGATCATTGTCCACAGTTCCTCCTGATTGTAATTGGTTAGAAAGTTTGAAATTAGCAAGTCCTTGTCAGTGCAGAAGAGTTTTGAAATCGAGGCTTGATACAGCCATCAGGCCTGCAGAAGCCTAATGGCTTGCTGGGTGGGTTAAGAGCCTCAGAGCCCTGAGCACTCTCATCCTCAGGCTTGGCCCCAATCACCATCCACCACCCTCCAGAGCTCCCTGTCTTAGACGTCGATGGTTTTATTTGGGGCCTTTTCTTTTCCATCACTGAAGCCTCTGTCAGGATGCACAGACTGGACTGACTACTGGGCATGGGGAAAATAAGAGCAAATGGAATAAAGAGTGAAGAAGAGGATCAAGGAAAAGGGAGGAAAGAAAAGGGGAAGAAAAAGCATAAAATGGAAAGGAAGTGGATATGAGATGGAAAGAGCTTTGTAAATATTGACATTTGGCTTCTGTGCAACTGGATTTGATGTCTCAGAATGGAACTCACCGACAGAGCCTAAATGGTCCCTGGGGCTCTTTTTTTTCTCCCAGAACTTTTTTTTTTTTTTTTCGGTACGCGGGCCTCTCACTGCTGTGGCCTCTCCCACTGCAGAGCATAGGCTTCAGACGTGCAGGATCAGCGGCCATGGCTCATGGGCTCAGCCACTCCGCGGCATGTGGGATCTTCCCGGACCGGGGCACGGACCCGTGTCCCCTGCATTGGCAGGCGGACTCTCAACCACTGCGCCACCAGGGAAGCCCTCTCCCAGAACTTTTTAAAAGACTTGCCCACTTGTGGTCAAAGGGATGCTACATATGTTCATATAAGAGTCCATAATGTACCCGTCCACCACGTTTTCTAGGGATTAGGAATACAGTCATATCCTTTATACATTATAATAGAAGAATGAAGGGCCTATAAATTCTTCTCCTGTAACCATAAAATATCTATTGTTTAACCTTATGATCTGGGCCCCCAAACCAAAATTCTCCAGAAAGCTCCTATGCTGCTTGCTAAAGTGCAAAATAAACTCACCTTCAGCCTTACAGCAACACAGGAACTGCTTGGGCAAAGTTAACGAAAGTAGATATTGTCAGCAATGACGAAATGTTTATAGAAGCTTAAAGATCTTAATAACTTTCTATAAATCTTCTCATTTATGTTGAAAGCCTTCAAGCTTAATACATTTAGATGCAACCCATCACCTTTTCTTATTTCTCCTCTACTTTAATACAAAACAACAACAACAAAAAAATGCAAACCAACTACAACAGCACAGATAACATTGCCATGAATTCAGAATGTCAGGAAATTTTCAGTAGGCCTAGTCATGACAAAATGATGCAAAAAAGCATCACCATTTTTAGAAAAGCTCCCTAAAGCAATTCAAAGCTTTCTCTCCTGAAACACAGGGAGATCGACATATATCAGCTCCTGGAGGGTAATTGGTGAATGAGTGTCAGGATTTTCATAAGAACTGCTAAGAGTCTGATCTTGACATCATAGCCAGAGAATCAGGTAAGCCGATTAGCAAATCATCATTTTTCTGTTTCTAAGCTGGGCAGTGTCAGGATTTACTATCCCAAAGTTTGACTTCTTGCGGGAGTCAGAGACACTTTACGTGGAATATAATTTAGTAAAAAGATGTCAGTCTAACCTTTCCCCAGACCATCCTTTAGATCAGGTTGTGCTAGATCAGATTGCTCAGTGTCTATGCTCCACCCCCAGACGTCTTTATAGTCTGCTTTAGCCGGTATGTGGGACATATCCCTCAGCTCACCTGTAATTCCAACCACACTGAAGCAGTTCAGTGTTATCCCAGACTCGGCCTCTGTGTTGGTCTTCCATTTTCTGGCCCAGGGCCTTTTCCAATGCTGGGAGAGCTCAATAAATCTACACTGGATTGGGGAACTAGAATGGCAGCTTAATTCCCTGCGGGGGCAACTCTCAACCAAAGGAGGAACAGAGGTGGAAAAGAAATGTTCCAGCCTCCATTTCCTTCAGATGACACCACTGGAGGCATTATATATGTATCTCAGAGATCCTGTGGAATTGTACTGCTGTTGGCCTCTTTGACATATCCTTATTATTGCCAGTCCTCCTCCCTGACTCACTCTCATCACTCCTTCACTACTGCCTTCTGAGGTCACCTTCCCAATTACTATCTGCACCAAGTCCTCGTCTCAGACTCTTCTTTGGATGGAACCCAAAATGAGTCAGGTAGTCGGAAGACTTTTTCTTTGTTTTAATCAGTCAGTTCACAGCATCTGCTTCTCTGCTGTCTACTACCCACAATGAGCTATTGCCCATTCATAGCCCCGTTCCCAAAGCTAGATAGAAGCCCAGTTGCTCACATCAATAGACTGTAACATTTGGAGGGAGAAACATTATTGTTGTTGTTTATTTTTTTGCGGTACGCGGGCCTCTCGCTGTTGTGGCCTCTCCCATTGCCGGAGCACAGGCTCTGAACACGCAGGCTCAGCGGCCATGGCTCACGGGCCCTGCCGCTCCGCGGCATGTGGGATCCTCCCGGACCGGGGCACGAACCCGTGTCCCCTGCATCGGCAGGCGGACTCTCAACCACTGCGCCACCAGGGAAGCCCGAAACATTGTTTATTCATCTGTGGTCTCCTATATCTAGCACTGCCCTGACACATAGTAGGTACTCAATTAATGTTTGTTGGATGAGATACGTAATCTGCACAGGGATTTTTATTTCCAGTAATAAGAAATACTGGTGTGTTTCAATCATGTGAGATGCATTACAGCAAATTTGTTGCTATTAATAAATTTCTGAAGTATGTGATTTATTCTTTTAAAAATCAAAACAAACACAAGACTGTCCCTATAATAAAGTTATACACCTGTGTTTTCTAATATGCTTTATTAAATGGGAGAAAAATGGGTTATGTTTTAGTTTGTACTCTAGAAATTGCAAATAACCCTAGGTAACTCCATGAGAATGTGTTAGAATCTAAATATCATCTCTCCTGTACGTCAAGGTGGGGAAAATAAAGTTGAGTACTTCAGAGTCATACTGTAGGAATAGTGGCAGATACTGAAGTGTCTGATCAAATTCAACAGGCTTTTTAATGACTCTTGTTTTGGGGTATTTATTGCTGTGATTATGTGAGTCTAGTCTGAAATGAGACATGGTGATGTCCTGTTGATAGCTGTTTTCTAGATAGAAATCTAAGATCCTCTATATCTATAATTGGCACCAGGGAAGAGTCTACATTCTGTAAGAGAGATTAATGAAGTGCCAGAACACAAATAACAATGAAATAGAAAGTTCAAAACTTTCTTCCTGCATCTCAGTGTCCAAGACATGAAATTTTAAAGTTATGTCCAGGGTGCGGTGACCAAGATGATCACCCTAACACCACAAGTCTCCTTCTTTTTAACCAATGTCCCACTCTGGACTGAAGAAGAAGGACACTTCAGGAAAAGGGATCTTAATTTCCCACGTAGTTTATTTTGGCCCCATGTGAGTACAAAAGGACCTGATGTTGCGTGTTAGCTGTACTCCTCTGAGAAAAAATAAGATTTTCTTCCCCATTTTAGGAAATTTCTTCAACTTTTATTCTAGGAAGATTAAACTATTGATGATTACTGAATCTGTCCAAAAACAAAAAAAACCAAAAAGTTTCAGGAAGAAATGGTGATTTCCATTTACTTTCTCAACATTCTTGCTGACACCTGGAGAACTGTAAAATTATAAATATTTAGAAACATTCCCTTCAAGAAAAGTCAACTATCTGATCTGCTCTTTTCCAAAGTGGACTTATTTGGAATTTGTACTATGCCCTGCAGCAGTTTTCTAAATATCCTCATCTTTTCTCCAGTGATTATTGATCAACCTCCTAGGAAACCCCTTTCTACACTAATGTTGTTTTCCAGAAAAATATCAGCTCAGTTGTGAAACATCCAAAAGGAGGCTCTGAGACAGTGATTATAGTGGCTGATGCTGTTTGTGTTCTGAAGAGTTTGTGGTTTGGTATAGTGTGTAGTTTGCCAAACTTTGTAGAATGGTTATTGATCCCCTCAGGGAGGCCTAGTGGCAACTGGAGCTCCAGGGGTTAGTCATATCTAGCCCAGCAGAGCCTCCTCTAAGGCTCCAAATCCCTCCCAGTTCATCCCAGCAAGCAAGCAAGACCAATATTACCCTTTTCTATGTGTGCCATGACATGAAGAAGTTTGGGAAGTGCTAGTGTTATGGACTGAATGTTTGTGTCCCCCCAAAATTCATATGTAGAAGCCCTAATTTCCAACATGGTGGCAATAGCCCCATGCTTGGAACTTTATTTAAGCCATCACATTAAATACCCTTACAGACTAATAAGGCAGTATAGCATGATAGTTAAATTCTGTGGGCTATAGATAAGAAAGTCTATACAACACTTACCAGCTTTGTGACTTTATGGGAAAGTTTATTATCTTCTCTTTGGCTCAGTTTCCATACTGCACAGTTATAACAGTAATAATAATAATATTACTTACCTCCAAAAAAATTGATGTAAGGATTAAATGAGTGAATATATCCAGAATGTTCAGAACAGTAGTAAGTACTCAATAAATATTACCTATTAATTTCTATCTTTTGATGCCTACATTAAAATCCCACTCTTCCTTGAACCTGTCTATTAAAATATATATCCACATTGATTTCAACTTCTTTGGTTTAGAAGTAGATCCTAAGAAGAAATAATGTAATATAAATGGAAAAGTCTAAGGCCTCTATGCTTTTTTTTTTTTTTTTTTTTTTTTGGCGGTACACGGGCCTCTCACTGTTGTGGCCTCTCCCGTTGGGAGCACAGGCTCCGGACGCACAGGTTCAGCGGCCATGGCTCACAGGCCCAGCCGCTCCACGGCATGTGGGATCTCCCCAGACCAGGGCACGAACCCGTGTCCCCTGCATCGGTAGGCGGACTCTCAACCACTGCGCCACCAGGGAAGTCCCCTCTATGCTTTTTAATTTTGGCCCTCCAGCCTCCTAATATTGTGGCCTCTGGGAATTTGATTAAGATTCTCATACTCAGTTATGTTTTTATTTAAAATGTGTAAACATTAGCCATCTTAGTGTTTTTATCAGAATTTAAATGAGATAATATGTTTGGAGTCTACAGTCTTGCCTGGACAATAAACAGTTTTGTAAATGTTAGTCTTTTCTCCCTTATGGTGCTATAAAATTGTTTTGTTTGTTTTAGCATCTATATGTATCTATTAGTATCTCTGGGCAGGTAATTCATATATTTCTGCCAGTGCCACAGGCGCTCACACATTAGTCTGAGACAGTCAATAAATATCTATAGGCTGTACAGAGGCAGTGATATTAAATGGTGAGCTGGTACAATTCTCAGTTTATCACAAGTTTTCCTGCCTCTAACATGGTATGTACTCTTCAAATGTCCCATTGTTTTATTCAATAGTGGTAAATACAAAGGATTTTTTTCTTGGTCTGTTGATTTGTAAAAGATTTTTATTCAAATGAAGAGAAAATTTTTTATAAAGCAGTCTTTAGTTTCTACTAAATGTGAACATATAGAATTGTTGAAATGAAAAAGAATAGAAACACAGTTTTCAGAGTGATGCTGATATTAGTTGATGATGCCAAGGCACCAATGAAGAGTGTATTTTTAAAATTGAATATGTTCTTATTTCTTGTTTGTTGATTTTAAAGGTTATCTAAACATGTGAAGAGAAAAATCAAATTTTTCCAATTTGAAAAGAACAAAAACAGCTAAAACCTTCTTTTAAAATTTTGAAGCTATTATGAGACTATTACAGAAAAAAGATTGTACATGAAAGAATTTTTTTTTAAATCAGGTTGCTTTGCCTTTCTTTAGTCACTTCAAAAGTCTTTGTCAGATATGAAAAAGAAATATTCTCAAAATGAAGAGTAAATATAATTAAAATGGTTCCTTGCCTTGACATATAAGCTTCTTATCGGCAAAAATCTTTATAAATTTAATACCATGAAACTTGGGTTTAAAAGAAGGAATAAGAAAGAGTGGTCAGGGAGGGAAAGGGAGAGAGGAAGAAGTTTGATTTTTTATGAGTTGACATAGAAATGATGGTAAGTGAAATTATATTAAATCCTTAATTGCTTTTGATGAGAAAATTTTAGATCCGTAGTATTTTCTTTTTATTGCTGGTATTTGGCATGTACCTAGCACACAGTAATCTCTTTTTAATAGTTAACTAATGAATGAATGATATTGGCTAGGCCACATTAGTTTGCTTTAAGCATAATTTTCTGGCAACAGAAATAATTAAGAATATAGTCGATTCATCATCAGGATCAAATGTTTATTGAATACCTGCCTTACATTCATTCTTTAGCAGGTAGTATAGGGCTATGGTTAGAGTTTCACATTCTTGAACACTTAGCTGTGTGACCTCTGTGAGCCTCAGTTTCCTCCTGTGTAAAGTGGAGATTTTGAAAGTGGCCAGTTCAGAGGATTGGGGAGAATTGCATGAGATAATGCCATAATGCACTTGGCAGAGTTCCTGACAGTAAGTGCTCACTAAATTTTAGATACTGGTATAAATATTATATTACTTATAATATTATAAATAAATATATTACCCCATAGAATTGTTATGAAGAGTTAATGAGTTAACATGTTATTACAGTGGTACCTAGGACATCTAAGATTTCAACAACATATATTAAACAATTGGAAAGCCCAACACAAAACAATGAGGATTCATATTGACAGTTTCTCTGAAAAGAAATACAGTCTAATTGGGGAAAGGGTTCCTATATATTAAGGGATAAAAATCAGTAATAATGAAGTTAACATTTATTAAACATTGACCCTCTGTTGAGCTCTAATGTGCTTTATAGCATTTAACCTTCACAACAACTACATGACATTGGTATTAATGTTACTGTTTTACACAGGAGGAAACTGAGGCACAGATGTTGGTAGAATTAAGCACTGCTGGTATCTTGGGTAAATCTCTTGTATATCACTCCAGATCCTGAGCTTTTAACCACAGGTGCCAACAAGTGTGTAAGTGTTCAGGAGGGAAGTAAACACAGATCACTGGCCACTTCGGGAAGAGCTTCAGGGAAAGTAAGGAGCACTGGGCCCTATGGTGTCAAACATTCATTATGTGTCAGAGTCTGGCTCCCTCCATTTGAATCCTGGCTCCTCTACTTACTGGCTATGTGATCTTGCATAAAATTTTAATCTCTCTGTGCCTGTATTTTCTCATCCATAAAATGGGAGTAATAATAGTATTACCTGGCAGAGTTGTTGTGAAGATTTAATGAGTCAATTCCTGTGATTACAGTGGTGCCCAGGACATCTAAGAGTTTGATAAATGTTGATGTTAATATCGTTACTGTTACTGTTGCTGCTGCTGTTGTTATTAGTGACTGCAGTACTTTGAAATTTTTTCCTTCTTAATGAGCTAGCATTTAAAATTTAAAGAGAAGCTAATATTTCAAAGGTGTAGATCACAAGGAGACTTAAAGCATGGTTTTTCTACTTTTGCCCAAGAACTATTCTTCAGCCTAACATGATAGGGAAAGAAAACACATTATGTCAGAGGATTCCATTGTATATTTAGGTGAAAGAAATTCAGTAAGAGAGTATGTTTGCTAGCCTTATGTGTTTTTTTTTCTTTGCTTTGTGCCTATCGATTGATATTTCTCAGTTAACCTTCTTAAGAAAACAGTAATATCAAGTAAAAAATTATTGTCATTTTTACTTCTTCTGGACAAAGATTATTTTTAAAAATATGAACACAGAGGCTTTAAAACAGAATCTTGAGAATGTTAGCCCACAGTTCACACTGTCATGTTTAGTCCATTTCATTAAAGGAATAGTGATGTGCTTAGTGGCTAAGTGTGTAGAAATCCAAAAAAAAGGAAAAGAAGTACAGTAACCTTACTCGTGAGAAGAATATGGTAATATTCATTGACAGGGGAGCTACAAGGAGCAATTATCCCAAGCTGTGTCTTTCAGACAGTGCTGTCAGCTTTTCCACGTTGATGAGTGCAGCTGAGCTTGTGATGCACGGGCAAGAAACTCCAATGTGACTAGAAGACCGGGACATTGGCCACCATATTAGCTATACCAAAGGAAAAAGTATATGTAAAGAAAAGATGGATTTTAAAAACATTTGTAATAGAAATGATTACTGGCAGCACTTGACTGGATTTGCCTTCTGCTGGTGACCCCAGCAGAAGCATTTTATCAGATACCCATTTTCTTATGCCCTTTTTAGAGGCCCTTTAAAGCAAGAAGGCTATACTAGAACACCGATATTTTTGATGTGTGTGTGCATGTGTGTTTATGCGTGGATGTGTTTAAACACACATCACATTTGGAATGTTTTGTAATGTTAGGGATTAGGTATCACATGGCTTTTTATAAATCAGAAGGCATATCTAATATTTATTATTTCAGGCAAAGAAAATTCATGGCAAGGTCTGTTTTTTTTTATTTTTGTCTGTCTTTCCTTCTTCCTCCTTTAGACAGAGTAAAGCTTAATTTTAGTATTTACAAGATAATTTGAAGTTATACTGATTAACTTTATTTTCTGGTATTCATTCACCTTAGTCTACACCTGTTTTTACACACTCAGTATTGGATTTTTTTTAAAGTGTAAATCTTTGAGGCTAGGAATTACTAATTAAAAATAGAACAAGGTACCACATGCTCAATTCCTCTCCTTGCTTTGTTTCTTTCCATTTCCCTTTCAGTACTCAACTACAAACTTTGTCGCATGGAAGTACCTCTTTACATACACATCGAAACTACTGTGTGTGTGAGCTATAAAACAACTTAAAACTTGTTCAAGGCCCCAAAGCCTGTTCTTCACAAAAGAACCTTTCTTGCCCGATTTAGAAAGTGTTTTGAACGATGCATAACTAAGTAGAGTAACTAAACAATTGCTTTTGAGCATCTGAAGCTTGCCCATTAAGATTTCTATAGCCTTTTCTTTTGCTTCTTGTGGTTTAAGAAGTGATTCACGTTCAGTATATGAAAGTTCTGGGTTCAGCCCCTTGAGCTTTTTAGTGGAAGGGTCTGCACAAAGCGAATCAAATAAATAAAACAAATAATGTAAGAACTGAGGGCAGTTGAACTCATGCAAGTTTATGCACCAAAATATTTTATTCCTGGGAAGAAAAGTTATCTCCTATATATTTTAGTTTCCTAAAATCCCTAGTTTTCTTAGGAAGATACACAGGAATCAAGTTGTTTGTAAACAACTGATTCAAATATTACCTGGAACTTCGTAGAATAACATCAATACCTTTCATATAGGAAAACCATTATCTACCAATAGGGGTGAATTATGAACATATTCCAACTGAGCAAAAGCATAATCAAGTGCATTAATAATGCTAAATTTTAGATGTTGCACTGATGAGATATTTTCTATACAAATAAAAGACCAAAGTGTATAAAATCTCAGGATGTGTGCCTGAGTTAGAATTACAATGCAGCTGTCATTTTTGCATTTCCTGGCTTTCATGAACCATTACTAGTGATCCTCTGTCATTTAAATCAGTGGAGAACATGGATTTATCTTAATTTTCACCCTTTGTTTCCCCTTTCTGTGATAACAGTTATGAGATATGATGGTGTAAAATGTTCCTACTTATAATGGTTTCAGCCTTGTCCCTTGGCAGCCTAAATCTTCTAGCTAATTCACTGATCAGTTAAATAGTTGAAGTTATTATTATTATAATTATTATTTTACATTTATATAGCACTTTCCTCCAAGGGGCTCAAGGCATTTTACACACAGTAAATTACCAAATAGGAATTAATCCTTATATCACCCTGTGGGGTAGGTACAGTCACATAAATGAAATTCTACAGAAACCTCGCCTGTGTCACAGCTCTCAGCTCTATTCTCCCCACCAACCCACCAACCTGCCTAACTGAAGGTAAAGCAGAATGCTGTTGGCATGGCAGGAATGGCTCAAAGCAAGATCTTTGGGAAAATGGTCCTGTGTCCTTCCTTTGGTTCTTTGAGCTACCCTGGAAAATATCACTAATGAGAACATCTAAGCATACACATCTTGATTTGCAGTTAACAGATTGAAATAAATTTCACCTACATGATTTAATTTAATTCTGACTCAGACAAGTTAGGATGTGTGGTCCTAAAACTTTATTTATTTTTTGAATTTTATTTTATTTTTTTTTATACAGCAGGTTATTATTATTATATGTGGAACCTAGTAAAATGGTACAGATGAACCCATTTGCAGGGCAGAAATAGAGACACAGATGTAGAGAACAAACACATGGACACCAAGGGGGGAAAGCGACGGGGGTGGTAGTGGTGGGATGAATTGGGAGATTGGGATTGACATGTATACACTGATGTGTATAAAATGGATGACTAATAAGAACCTGCTGTGGTCCTAAAACTTTAGTGTGTACAAAAATTATTTGGGTAGCAAGCTTCAAATGCAGATTCCAAGGTTTTCTAACTTACAGAGAATCAGAAAGGGGCCCTGAAATTTGTATTTTCACCTCAGTGGATTTTTGAGACAGGTGATGCTTACCTATACTTTGAAAAATTTGAGCTGATTAAGGAAGAATTTAGTCCCCATTCTACAGATCAGAAAATGATGGCTCAGGAAGGCAAGATGTCACAGTATTTGGCAGAGCAGGAACTAGAAACCAAGATTTCAAATTCCAAAACCGATACTCTTTCCGTTATGCTACAGTGCTTCCCAGAAAGGGAAAGCAAAGAAAGAAACAAATAAAACAGTATTGAAATGTAAAGGAAATGAGAGAATGGTTCAATGTGCATGTGAAACATTTTGCACTATTATGAACTGGCGTCTCCTGGCTCTTTTGGAACTCCGAGCTGATTTGTGATGCCTGGACAGAGAAGCCCATCATCTATAGCACAGGGCTAGACCAAAGCCTGTTCCTTGATCTCAGAGCTACCTTGTTCGCTCTCGTCAAGGAGTCGCCCAACTAACTCTAATCCAGCGGGTGCCTGATGGATTGTAATGTTTAATTTTTCACCCTGCCCACAAAAAGAGTCCTCTACTTAATAGGTGCTGCCACCAAAATAAAAAGTGGGCTTTGCCAGGAAACCAAGAAAAGCGCTTTTAATGAGCTTCCTGTTTACGTGAGTGGGCCCTTTATGGAATGGGATGGGTTTTACATTTTTTATTTGAAGCATTCTTACTCCATTTCTAAGAGAGAGAGGAAAAAAATGTAACAGAAAATGGTTATGAACAATTTAACTACTATTTTTCAATTTAGTATTCCATTTGGGATAATTTCATTCATTTTTTGAATTAATTTTTATTCAGTTTTCTTTAAAAAGCAGGACAAGGCATTATAGGAAAAACTGTAGACAGACATAGTGCATCCAAAGTTTTAATTTTCCTCTGAACTTCTTACTCAGAAGTGTCAGAATTCCATGGTGGAGTTTAGAGGTGCTTGTGGGATTTATTTGGGGTTTTCAGAAACCAGAAAAACAGACACGTGGTGTTACTCGTGGTAAAAATTCCCACGCTCTGCCTAAACTCACCATACTTTTCATAGGTGCTACTGTAAATTGTACTGAATTTCCAAGTCCTTCCTTTTCTCAAATGCATGTATCCCTTAGCTATGAATAATAATTATTACTATTTATGTAAAAAAATTTGTGTCTCTCTTTTTACTCTTAGAAATCATCTTCTGTCTCTGAATTTTTCACCTTTTATTTTAGACACTGATTATTCCCAGTCACTGAACAGACAGATTTTATTTAAGAGTCTAGAGCTTTGTGCTGTGGCAGTATCGTAGCCAATGAGGTTTATCCGAGGCGCGATTATTGCTAATTAAAAGAGTCTAGAAACCTTGTAACAGTGGGTAAGATGGCATCTATCCTTTGCCAGGGGTGGAAGACAGCAACGACAGGAGGGATGCATTTGGAAATGTAATTTATATATGCTTGTAAAAGTACATTTTGTATCCTTCTCTGACTTGGCCTTTCAGGATAGTCAGGTTTGATTCCTTCAAGATTATTTTCTACCCGAGGTGGATGAAGATTTTGCCAGACGCTTAAACTATTTGGGGGACCCTCTTTAAGGAAAAGAATACAGAATTATGACTACAAATTAAGTACAGGGTCTTGGGAGGGGCTGTGCAAGTGAGGGGCCCTGAAGTTTAAGTTCCATTAAATTCATAGTAAATCCTCCTCTGCATATCCCCATTTGAGGCTTTCCAGAGGCATTCTTAATAAATATTACTGTTTCATATAATAACAAGATTATTTGAGGATAATGTCTAGGCTTTAGGTTAAAAGTAATAAAGTATTGTAAAAATAATGCAAGCCTAACTACAAACAATCTGACTAACTGGTTCCCTGTAGTATGCATCTCCATTTATTCAGGTTGACCCTAACTTAATGCAGGTCAACAAATACCATTAGTGCAAACATCTCTGCATGTAGCCTGGTATTTCAAGCAATACTTGAGACAATAAACTACAGGACAGGAAAAAAAAATGTCAACAGCTCCTTGAAGTTCTCTGTAATGGGATTATAGCTGTATTATGAAACTAATATCAAAAACTAGAGTAGCTTGAATTTGACCCACTGTCTCTTTCCTCTGAGTTGGAAAAGAGGTAAGAGACATGGCTTCCCCGCAGCATTTTGCTTCTACCACCCATTGTTACACTTAACTGCACTGTTTCTTTTTGTTATTCAGTTATTTAAAGTGGAATTCATTTTCCTTTTCCTCTAGAATAAGATTGTAAGCATCTTGAGAGCAGAAATCAGAATTTTTTTTTTTTCTGAATCTTTCACAGTGCCAGAGCTTTCTTGTTTCCTTCCATTTTTTTCCCCCATGTTTAAGTCTCTCCCTTTGCCTTGTTCTAGAAACAGTTTTTAGTGGTGGTCTCTTGGTAGGAGGTACTTAACAGTTTTGAAATGAACTGCTATGAAAACCTAAACCCATCACTACCCTCCCCTCCACTAACCTTCTGACGCTAGAATTTCCCCTTAAGGGAGAAAGAGCAAATGTTTTGGAGCTAAATCTAGAAGTTAAAATGAGAAAAAGGAGAAGAAAAGATATTGGTAGCTCAGAAATGAATGACCTTCCATTCTCTTTGTGGCTAAGCCAGTTATTTCACCTTGGATTTCTTCATCAGTAAGAAGTGCCCAGAAGCAACTTCTGGGGTTCTAAGTGGGAATAAATAAAAGCCAATTTTTCTGAGGCCCTCAATACATTTTAACTCCTGGTAACACTAACCAAAATAAAATTCAAAAGCACGAGGATAACTCCAGATGTGAGTAAATTTGTGCAACATCACATACTGGTAGTGTCCAGATGCTCACCTGAATGTCAATTTCAGTCATCCTCTTTCATTGGAAAAATATACATGTTGTCTTTGGCAGTGAAACCTGTAAAAAGAATAAAATGTTGCATATTTGAATTTTAGCCATATTAAAAATAATTTTCACATATTTTATTTTCTTCATTTGCAAATTTAATTTATGTTGGTTCTTCCTTTTGTATGGAATCAACAAACTTTAACAGTGGTGTGGTTCTGAGTTAAATGTTTGCAGAATAGTTGTGGCTTAATTTAAAAATAAATTTCACACCTACCTTAGAGCTTGTGTTGTTCTCCCTTAGCTGGAAATTTCTCTTGTACAGAAATGGTTCTTAAACTCTTAGTTTTAGCCTGATTTACCTTCAGAGAGAAAGAGTGTTAGAAGTGTAGTTTGTGATCTGCATGAATGAATGCATATGGAAAATCCGATCTGTAGGAAAAAAATCTGACCTAGAAAAATGACTTCTAATTCTTCATACCTCATTTGGGCTATCTTTCTTAAAAAAACATGTTTACTGCTTTCTATAAACTGTTTCAAAATATCTGTGTCAGGATAACATTGCATAGTCCATAACTTCTTATTTTTAGACCCCCTGGGATTAAAGAAGAATATTAATCTGATTTACTCAGTAATATAAAATTATCTTTTTATATTTGGCATAATTAGCCACCAATTATTTGCTTACCCAGTTCTTCCCTTAGCACTGTATCCAGATTTGTCAGTTATATATTCAAAGTGGTATTCCTTCTAGGTGTATCCTTCAACTGTCAGACTACTCCATAGACTGAGTATCATAAATGTTGATGCAGCTGATGGTTCAAGGCCAGTGTTTCTGGTATATAGAATCAAGATGGGGTTTCTCAACACAGCACTACTGACAGTTTGGACCAGAAAATTCTTTGTTGGGGGCAGATCGGTACTGTCCTGTGCACTCTAGGCTGTTTAGCAGTATTCCTGGCCTCTACCCACTAGATGCCAATAGCTCCCCTCAGTTGTGATAATCAAAATTGTCTTCAAACATTGTCAATTGTCCCCTAGGGATGGGGGTGCAGGACAAAATTGTTCCCCTGTTAAGAAACACTAGATTAGTGGTATACATTACATACAACCAGAACCATTGTTTTTTGTTGTTGTTATTCATTTGCTGTTGTTGTTGTTGTTTTTAATGGAGCACAGAAAAATCTGATCCAGAGGAACTCAGTAATTCTCGCTTGTGAATTTCTTCCATAAAACTGGTTCTATTTTAAATGTTGAATTAATAAGCAGGACACAAAGTTTCCTTTAATGACTTATATGTCAGAGAAGGGGTTCTAAGATTCTGCATAGATGTATATTTTATACTTTTAATTTATTTATTGGTCTCCTTATTATGGTGATCTTTCTGAAAGTCAGACCAAGTTGGCACACTGCTATGACTTAACTAAATTCCCCTTTCAACATTTGCCTGCTTCAAATAATTTAATTGTTGATATTTTACCCTTAGTGCACACAGCTGAAGAGAGATCTTTAGTGAAAACTAAAACTAACAGGTAAATCCATCTTGGCTTTGAGGCAGAAAGATGGCAGTTACACAAAGAGCTCTTCACTACAATGACCTGAGACAGTCCAAGACCTTGAAGTGAAATTTGGAGGTCACCTGCCAAACAGACCCCACAGCTTTGCTTGACTTAGTCAGCCTGATTTCAAATACCTCCAAAGACTCAGAAAAGCAATTTCACATCTTCACATTGGCTGTATGAAACCCCTTAATCCTCATAGTAACCATAGGAGGTAGGTATGTTTTCTATGCCATTCTCACAGGTGAAGAAACTGGACTACTAAGAATTTTAGTAGCTTGGTCAAAGTCATACAGCCTGTAAGAGACGGAGGCAGGTTCCAAATTAGTCAGTACTCCAGAGTTCATGATCTTCTAAAGTTCTTTAAAATATGTTAGAATTTAAAGGGAAACTGATGAGCTGGATTTCAAGCATCAATGAACAGGATATTTATCCAAAAGAATAAATGAAGAAATTAATCAGCCCTTCAGATTTAAGGGAGAGGGATTATCAGAATGAAAAGAAGTACATATTTAATAGCTATGTTATAGTAATACTACACTACTTTTAAAATATATAGCACTTACAAAATTTTCAGAGAATATCTCAGTTCTGTCCAGAGAGTCTCAAATTATTTTATAATCGCCCCTTTCCTTTTGAAGATTAAGAGAATATTATTTTGCTTATGAGCATAGTTGGCATACAACAGATGATTTCCATTTTCCTTCCTTAACTGTCAAATAATGCCACCTCTCATTAATATATTTTCCAGAAAACACAAGGACTTAGATGATAGATAAATCAGAGGTTATTATTTTTTAAGTATGCATATCTAAGCATCTTTTTTCCTATACTAAACCCACTAAAAAAATTCCTAAATCTGGAATACTGTGGTTGAAAGAACATCTTGACACTTCTAGCTTTCTAAGCATCAATATTAGTCAACAGATTAACGCCCTTAATTATTAATTTATACCTTGCTACCCATTAAATGTTTAGTAACCACTGAAACATTTGTCACCTCTTTTGATTATTTATAATTTTTTAAAAATAATTCCAAACTGATGCTTCACCCAGTCTTCTAACTTGTTAGCTGGAAGTTAGGCTGCCACAGATCTGTGGCGGAAGAGAAGAGGGGTGGGCAGTTGGAGAAGTAGAGGAGAGCCGTATTTCTTTCCAAAAGTGTTTATAATCACTGCAGCCTGCAATTAGATCACATTTTAGTTGATATCAGAATACGTTGGTTTAATCCACTGGCTGTCTTCAAGTCTAATGACATCCATGTTTCTAGAAATGATGAAATTATATATGTAGACTCATTCTTTTAAAAATTATTTTGCTTATAGTTATGCCATGCTTATCAAGGTCATTCTTCATGAGCCTAGCAAAGTTACTTTTCATATACATTTAAAGAGGCATGATTACAACATGGAAGGGAAATTCTGATGCAACTTTAAAAAAAATTAGAGAACTTTTCATTTTATTCTTTTACACATTTCATATGTAATCTAGACTATCACAGTAGCTTTTATTGTTTTCTGCTTATATTATAAAATTATCTTGTCTAGCTTACATGATTTTAGAATCTGCATCTCACTGGAAAAGGTTTTGGTAGTATGTGTCTTTGCAAAACATTGTTACAGATGGGATTTCCACCCATAGAAATTAGATAGTCTCTCCTATTCCTAAGGAGAACCTCATGAATAGTTTTGTAAAAGAAAGCCACGAGTTTATCATGTTTTAGATACTCTAAAACCCCTTTTAATATGCCTGTTTGTCCCTTGCAAATAAAGAGAACAGTGCCTCGTCTTCCATGTGAGCAGTTTTTAGCAATTAACCAATCCCTAGCAATTATGAAATCACAGAACGGAGTCAGTGTTCTCCAGTTCTGAACTGGAAGTTCCTGATAATTGAACCGTGGTTGCCAAAAAAGAAGAGGGTTCTGAAACCTATCACCACTTATCAGAAGTTCTTATAAACAAAGAGAAATCATACTTTTTTCTTTTTGCATACAAAAAAACAGCGGCTAATTAATCTTTGTTGCCAGGTGAATTGGCTGTATTCAGAGGAAATAGGCAACTTGTAGAAAGAAAGTTTAACATGTATTTTAGAATTCTATCATGATACAATTTAGCAACTGATGTTGATGAGCAGATAGTTACTGTGGTTTATAACAGGAGAACCACTGTTAGCTTGTAATATTTCTACTGAGGCAAAGGAAATCAAATCATTTCTGAAGTGTGGAAAGTACATTGTATCTCTTCAACAAGGCAATGTGTATGGGGCTGATGGAGTTCCACTCTAGATAGCACTATGACCACTGGTAAGAACTATACAGCCTCTTGTCTATTCATAGGGAGATAGACATAGGGTGAAGGGAAAAAAAAAAAAATTAGGTGGGAAAGGAGCTAGGATCAGGAATCTGAATGTGCAATCATGAGAGATAACCTCCTGTAAAAACCAGAGAATGCAAGGGGCAAAGGAAGCATGGTGTTCATTTAGGATCCAGTCTGATCTTACCAGACTGGTACAGCTGCAGGAAGCATTCAGTAAAAGTTTGTTGAATGGATAAATGAATGCAAACACCCAAAACTACAAGATCACTAGCCCATAAGCTCAGAGAGTAGGGAAAATTAGACTTATTAGGAAACTGCCTTGGTAGCCAGTTACTTAGAAATGTCAATATGACGTCTGCTAAATAACATTTATTAACAACCGTGTTTGTTTGCATTTTTCTCATAGTCAATGAATTGTTATGAAATCTCAAAATAACTTGTTCTCTACTCGCTTACATTATATTAATCTAGTTTGAATTTAATGACTGCCCTGTGTAAGAGACTCTGGGATATTATGTCAGAGAAACTTTGTACTCTAAGTGCAGATGGTTTTACATAAGTGCAGAGAGTTTAATATAAAGGAAGTATAACTTTTATTTTAACACTTCCCTTAATAATGACCACATTTTTGAAGCATTGTTTCTGTTTTGCTTTGTTTTTTGCCTGAAAGAGCCCAGTGACCTTCAAGTCCCTTTCCTGGTTAAGGCTTAAAGCTATCCTTTTCATATATTTGAATATTATTGTTGTCCATGTTCACACTGCCACCTTTCTGCACACCTGGACAAATACTGTGTCCCATCAGCTTAGCTTTACCCTGCTCAGGAAAGTTTAATTCCATCCACATAATTGGATAATTTATTGTGCACTCAGTTTCAGATTAGTCATTGGTTAATTCAGCAAAAATTCATTGAGTTTCCACTATATGCCAGGCATAGTGCGAGATGCTGGGGTGAGCAAGTCATTTATAAATGTTTTAAGTAAGGTTAGTCCTATTGTCAATTCGTGAGGAATCCTAACTTGTTCCCTATGCTCATCATTGTCCATTTCCCTTTAACTTGCTGTAAGCCTATTTTCCTTCCTTGTGATAGTACACAAAAACCACCTCTATGCCAGTTTTCTCACTTTCATTCTTCTACAGTGTATATGTAAAGCAGCTGCTTAGTGGCTCACAGATGCAAATTTAACACAGTAGCCATAGACCTAGTCTACTACTATGCGTATATATGTGTACGTGTGTGTGTGAGTGTGTGTGTGTGTGAGTGTGTGTGTGAGAGAGAGAGAGAGAGAGAGAGAAGGATAAGTAAGAGACCTATGAGAACTAAGATCCAGTTCAAGTTGTGCTTCAAGAATTGTACGCAAAAATATCGCCATTGGTGTTGAGGCTGACCTTTGGTCAGTTTTGTTGTGATGATTGATGCATAGTGACATGTTGACACAGTACTACTTTTGTTTCTAAACTCCAATATTGGTTTATCATCTTCTCCTTCTTGAGTTGGCATATTTACAGGCTCTTAGTTCCTTGGTTTTCAGCATTAATCCTAATGTTTTGTCTAAAGTATAGTGCAGGTTTCCTTGTATTTCAATTCACTATGCTTGAAGGGAAGTCACCATAAGTAATGATTTTGCTCTACTCCTTGGCAGCACAACCACAAACTAGACAGTGGTTCAAAATCTCAGGGTTTGCAAGGGGCTGTGAGAGACCATATGCAGCCTCAGGGAACTGCTAAAATGCTCAGATTAATTGTCTAGATATGAGTTCACAAGTCTCATGAACATTTACTTTAGAGTTAGAAGAAACTCTAAACTCACTAAATCACTGTTAAATGTCAGGGTAAACCACTTGGTTTTACTGGAGGAAAATGGAATCCATTTAAGAACCAAAATCCTAATATCTAAGATGAAGTTAATGTAGAATAGCACATGCAGGGGGAGCGGCCATGAAGCCTATGGCAGCAATCTTGGCCTCTGTAGACCTTGTACCAGGCAGCTGCTCTTTCCTTCTCCAGATTCACATTATAGACAAATTTTTGTTTATTCACATGAGTAGACAAACTCATGAAATGGTCTCAATCAGCAAATGGCTTTGGAAGCCAGGTAGAGTGAACCAGTCTTTGGTTTATAAATGTGCTGTGATGCTAATGGAACAGCTGCATTAACAATCAACTTTAGTAAGGAAACAGGGGTTTGAGGATAAGAAGCTGAAATGGGTAAAGAAGAACAACAAAGCAAATGACATGCCTGAAAAGTAAACTTTACCATTTGAAGGAATATTATGCAAAATCCACTTGAAAATAATGAATGAGAGGGCCAACTTGATATGTTTTAAAGAGAGTTGGTTGAGATGAGGCCTCAGTTTGGCTTTGACAAGGCTATTGTTAATGTGGGGAGAGTGGGGTTCACATCCCCCAAAATCACATCTTTCAATCTTTATTTATGCTAAGAAAAGATAGCAAGAAAGTACATTGTTCTTTCCTCATTACCAGACCTTTTTTCTTTCTTTGCTTTTTTTGTCCCCGGACTATAAATCAGTTAACTAGGCAGGGTCATTTTCAAGAGCTTTCGTAATGCCAAGGGACACCAAATGGTGAGGTAGATCAAAGGGACAAAGAATTATAGAGGCATTGATCCATTTTCCTTAAGACCCTGAGTACAATGTGAACAGACTACTTAGCTCCAGGCTGCAAACCAAGTATTTTGCAGCAGACCCAGTCGGGATTTCTTAGGAAGTTCTCCCTGTTGCTTTTCATAGTTTAGATAATCCACATGAACAACCCTGATTAAATCAGTTGCCCCCAGGCTATGGGCAAAAGCATAAATGGTTTTTCAGGAAAGAATGGTCCAAAAGCCTGCCTCTTTCTCTCTCTCTCTTCCCTCTTCTCTCTATCTATATACTTCCTCATTTTTTTCAGTTACTCACTTACATTTTTTATCCTGAAATTCTGTCTATCCAATGTAATGGTAAGTAGAGAGTATTACTGAAAAGGTGCCATTCTTCTCTTCATTTCATGATTCAGGTTTTGATTTTGAATTGCATTACCTGTCTTCTTGTGCTGATTATGAACAGTTTTTTGAAAGGCTGTTATCTAGGGGGTGGTTATCCAATAATATTATGGAAGGTCAGAAGGCATTTGTTTCTCAAGTCTGATTCTTTTTAAACCAGGCAATTACTCTATGGTTTAATAATCCTTACCTCAAAGTTCACTTGAAAGAAAGCTCATAAGATTTAAGGGGAAAAAAAAAAAAAATCCCTAAAAATAAAAGTTAGGCTAGTCTAGGCCAGGGTGGGAAATTCCATTGTGGCTAGAAGCCCATGGCAGGTAGAGTGGAATTTAATGAAGGAAACTGCTGTGTTTTTGTGTCTTTCTGTATGTTTTTCCTTTAAAACCAAGAGCTGGGCAGGCATCCCATTCGACCTGACGTGACCCAAGCAAATTGCTTCTTATATAAAAACAACTGCAGACTTTGAGAATGTGAAAATGCACTGTATCCTTCTCCAACTGAGGGAAACGAAAGCCTGAGAAACAGGACGGCCTTGTCAATACTCGTTGAGCAGAACTATCACTCAAACCTGATAAAGGGAGATTAGGACAAGCTTCCTTATGCCAGAGGGATTCATTATAAGTAAGACTTCTTTATTTATTTTTTATTCTCTTAAACAAGCACAAGTGGTAGATGGAAAATGCATTTTTTTAAAGACAGATTTTATGTAGGAAATGGTAGTATGCACAATTTTTTAAAGTCTTTTCATAGAACTCACATTTTTAATTTAAAAGAACAAATATTAAATTTAAAAAAGACAATGAGAAGCATTTTCCTTTTCTGCCACAGTCTCAGACAAGGGAAGGAGAAGAGATTCAGGGTGTGTCCACTGATATTGCATTCAGATGTGTTGTCTTGGCTTGTGTACTGACAGATTTACTTAAAAAACAAAGTTTTAAAAATGCATTGTGTGCTAGTGAAGTCACTTCATAAATCTTTTCCTTTATGAATTATTTTGATCACAAGGCTTGTTGTTTGAATCACTGAAGGACTATTCTCCCTAAAAGAAAAATGCCTTCATTTCCAAACTGTCAGTTCAAAAGCCAGCAACTTCCCCTGAACAGCATGCAGGGATCCAGAGGGGCAAAGAAAAAGGGACCACATGAGTCCTGACTCTAATATGAAGCATAATTCAGTTTAGATTTGTCGTGGTTCACAGAAGAGACATGTTTTGAAAATTTGGACCCAGAGTCCGTACTTTTCTAGTAAATGACTTAGTTTGAAATACTGATTCTGCTTTAGGAAAAAACAAACAAATAAGGGAACACAGCCTTTGATGCAGCTGGTCCGTCAGAGGGCGGAAAGTTAGAATTAGAATGCTCTTCAAGCTGTGGCTGAATAATGAAGGGTAGGGCTTCCTAGCTGGGCAGTGACCACAGTCCCCTGGGAGAACAGAGGACAAATATTACCTAATGTGTACAAAGACTTTCAAAGTTAAGTTGATTACAAGCTGAGGGAAGAACGTTGGATGAGGCAGCAAGGACTGAATTCCACCAGAAGGACCTGATAGGTGCCACAGGGCTCCACTCGGCCCTCAGTTCTCAGGGTTTAAGGGATGGGTACCAATAGGAAGCCAGTTAGGTTCTTGAAATGAATAGCCTGCATAAAATTATTACAGAGAAGAAAGAAAAGTAGAATAACATATTGGAATATATACATACATAGAGATTGGTAAATTGGATGAAGTTTACACTGTAGGTCACTGTGTGATGGGTAAGACTCTCCCTAACCAAGGTGTAATTTGTAGCTAAGGACCTTGTCTTGTTCTTAATTTGTTTTCCTCACAGCACCTGGAATATTGTTGAGACATAAAAATAAATAATTAACAATTGGTCTGTTATATCAATTTTCCATGGTAATTGGTGAGATGGGGTAGTAGGTTAAAAACTCCAGATTAAATACTGGAGGCTGTCTGGAAGAGATGAATTTGAGACTGATTTCTAAAGGACAAAAGGGGTGGACAGAACTGGAGAGGCTGTTTCAGGTTCACTGATTCCAGAGGTATTTTTTGACAACTCCCTGCTTCAATCTGAGAGCTCCATTTTTCTGCTGCTCCATAAAATGAGCAAGAATTGTATGGGAAGGATGGAGAGCAAGTTTACGTGACAGAAGAAGCAAGTTGCTAATGTAGGAGATGGGAAGAATATTAATAGGAAATGCATATTGTTAGAACAAGTGATGAGTACTGTGAATGAGTTTGATCTCAATTCTAAGTCGGCAATATGAGAAAATGGTTGAAATTTAACTCTGGAGTCTGACTACCTGGACCACTTTATAAATTCATCTATATAAAATACGTAGTAAATGTTTGTCTTAGAATGAGGCTTTATAAATGGTGAGGATGAAGTTACCCATTTTCCCTGCACAACTGTACCACATGTTCAGATTCTCTGTCATAATCAGAAATATCTCACATCACTAATCTCCCAAGCATTCTCATTAAGGTGCCTTTCTTTCTTTGTAACTGTATTTCATTTCACTCATATAGAGTAACCTGTTGAATTTAATTATACAAATATTTCCTGGCCATGTTTAGTAAATGGAATACATACCATTTTCCAAGGCACTGTGAATTACTTTTTTAAAAGACGAAAACAAAATGTCTTTCTTCATAAAGAAAAAGCAGTCTATTGAGAAAGGAAAACTTGCTGACACTTTGATTATAATGCAATTTTCCAAATCAATTTCTAAATACTATCTACCATAAAACAACACTTTTGATAGCTCTGATTTTGGTAATGGAGGAGTAGCTTGTACTATTTCAGGACAAAGATATCCATAGATAACAATTCTAAACTCTGGTTGCAATTTAAAAAAACAAAAACAAAAAAAACCGAACTGCAGTTGAAAACTGATAAACAATTATTTGAAGGCACTGGAAAGTGACCAAAAGCAGACAGAATCTGGAGTGAAACATACCAGGTGAAATCCACATTTATGATAGCTTTTTCCCTCAAGGAACTTCCCAGTCTGTGTGGTATGGGACAGTTAGAATTGAAGCAGCAAACCACAATCTTATTGGATTGAGGTGTCAGAGGATGGGGTTCAGAGTTGGCAGAGTTGGCTGAAATTAAGGGAGCAAATTTTGGAAAGGATGGAGCCACAGATGGGGGGCACCCATAAATCCGTATATAAACTCTCCTAATGTCTTGGCTGATTTGTGGACTATGCAAGTAGAGGGGAGTCTATAAGGACTTGGAGAAAAGGAACAACTAGAAGGCTGGAAGAGCTGAGAAAATATATCTGATGAAGGGAAGACAAAGTTAGGAGTATGAGTTTAACTAAGTTGTAAGGGTTTGGTAAATGTCTAAAGCTTTGCTTAAAACACAGAAGGGCCACACTTTAGAAATATAGATGGTGAATCAGGACTAAGAAATTAATTTGAGAAAAAGGGACAAAACAATAACATTGAAAGGCCCTAACAAAGCACAAAACTAAGCCACCACAATGTCAAGGCAGTCAACCAGTAATTTAATTGCCTACTAGAATTAAAAACCATTCTTTAGAGGAAGATAACAGAACCAAGGGTCTTATATCATATATAAGATACAAATACAATTAAATAACGACTGGGCATGGAAACAGGAAAATGTGACTGCTAACCTAAAATACAAAACAATCAATAGAAACAAATCCCTAGGTAATGTACATGTTTTAATTAGCATACAAGGACTTTAAAGCAAAAGTTATAAATATATTCAGGACTTAAAGAAAAATATGGTCATAAGAGGAAGAAACATGAGAAAATAAGCAGAGAAATGGAAATTATTTTTTAAAAAGCCAAAAAGTTAAGGTACAATATCTGAAACAAATAAACAAAAAATAATTGGAGAGGCTTGACATCATATTGATGGCAGAAGAAAGTGTCAGTAAACCTGAATACAGATTAATAAAAATTATTAGTATAAAGAAGAGAGAGAAAAAGGACTGAAATAATGTGCAGAGTGTCAGTAATCTGTAGAACAACATCAAACAGTCTAATATTCTTGGAGTATCTCAGGAGAAGAGAAAATCAATGGAATTATTAAGAAGAACCAAAGGGTTAAAGTACAATAGCTGAAATAAAAGTAATTCTTGGCAGCAGATTGGAGATAGAAGAAGAGAAAATGGGACAAAAATGATATTTGAAGAAATGATAGCAGAAAATGTTCAAAATTAAGTGAAAAAGCAAAATTATACAAGGAAAACCACATGTAGGCATTGTTTTCAAACTTCTATAAGCCAAAGATAAAAAGAAAAATCTTGAAAGCAGCCAAAGGTATTTGGGGAATAGATTGCCTATAGAGGAACAATTAAGTAAATGTCAGCTGACACCTCATCATAAATGATGGAAGCTAGAAACAATGATTAGAAAGAAAAACTGTCAACCCAGAATTCTACTTACAGTAATCATAACTTCCAAAGGTGAAAAACTAAAGAATTTTCATATAAACAAAATTTGTTGTCAGCAGAACTCATACAAGAAATGTGAAAGGAAGTTCTTTAGGCTGAAAAGACATCAGATGTCCTTAGTTTTAAAAAAAAGAATGAAAAACACTAAAAGTTGTAAATATCTAAGTACATGTAAAAGAATATGTTTTTTATTCTGCTAATTAAAAAAAAATCTGCTTGCTTAATGCATAAATTATAACTTTATCATGGATCTATAATATTTATAAATTTAAAAATATATAAAAATACTACAAAGGATGGAGTGGTGGTAAATAGAATTATACTCCTGTAAGACTCACACGTTAACATGAAGTGGTACAATATTAAGTCTAAGTAGACAGTGATAAATTAAAGAAGCATATTGTAATCCCAAGAACAACTGCTAAAAACCAATACAAAATAGGTACAGCTAAAAAGCCAATAATGGATTTAAAATGGAATAATAAATTACCTACTAAACCATTAAAAACAGAAAGGAAAGCAGAGGAATAAAAAAGCAAAAAAAAAATAGAAAGCAAATAATGAGATGGTAAATCTAAACTCAACCATAGCAATAATTCCATTCATTGTAAATGGTCTAAACACTACAATTAAAAGACAAAGACTGTCAGACTGGATTAAAAAGTAAGACTTGACTATATACTGTCTATAAAGAAAGCACTTTAAATATCAAGATATGGTTATCTTGAGAGTAAAAGAATAGGGTGATATATACAAATATACATACAGTATGAGTTAGCATAAGAAAGCTGGATTGGCATGAACCTGCGTCCCCTGCATCGGCAGGCAGACTCTCAACCACTGTGCCACCAGGGAAGCCCCTATAAAGTATTTTAAATCAAGTTATACTGAAAATGCAATATATTGAAATTTATCATACAGGTTAAAGACTGTCTTGGCAGAAATCTAGGGGTTTCATTCTTAATCAGAAGAAAGAAGAAAGGTTTAAAATCAATGACATAGGTTTTCACTTTAATGAAGTAGAAAACATATGATCATATAAAACACTAAAATAGTGGGAAAAAGGAAATAATAATAAATGCAAAAATCCAAGAAACAGAAAACAAACACTAAAGATACACAGAGGGAAAACTTGATTGTTTAAAAAGATAAATGAATTTGATAAGCCTCTAGAAATAATGATTAAGAAGAAAAGATACAAATTACCAATATCAGTAATGAAAGGGGATATCATTACTTATCACACAGATATTAAAAGAATAACAAGAGGGCTTCCCTGGTGGCGCAGTGGTTGAGAGTCCACCTGCCAATGCAGGGGACATGGGTTCATGCCCCAGTCCGGGAAGATCCCGCATGCCACGGAGCAGCTAGGCCCGTGAGCCATGGCCGCTGAGCCTGCACGTCCAGAGCCTGTGCTCCACAATGGGAGAGGCCACAACAGTGAGAGGCCCACGTACCACAAAAAAATTAAATAAATAAATAAATAAATAAATAAAATAAAAGGATAACGAGAATATTATGAGCACTTCATGCCAATAATTTCAACAACTTTGATAAAACAGATAATTTCTTTAAAATACATGTTGCCAAAACTGATACAGGAAACAGGAAATCTGAATAACCCTATATTTACTAAAGAAATTGAATTTGTTATCAAAAACTTTCCTAAAAAGACAGCCCCAGGCCTAAGTAGTTTCCCTGAAGAATTCTATAAAACATTGTAGGAGGAAATAATATTAATCCAAACAAATTCTTTCAGAAAATATAGAAGAAAACACTTCCTAACTTGTTTTATGAGGCCAGCATAACCGTAATTAGCAAAAGCTGAAAAAGATAAGAAAATTACAAGGCAGTATCCCTCATGGGTCTGGGCACAGTACTTTTTTTTTTTAATATTAGCAAATAAAACTACCCTTCAATTTAAAAAAAAAGAAAGACTTAATAAAAAAGATGCAGCAATATATAAAATCAGTAATACCTCACAACCAACTAAAGGTTATCTCAGGAATGCAAGTTTAGTTTAACATTTGAAAATAAATCAATGTATATTCACCATATTACTAGAATAGAAAAGAAAAATATGATCTCAATAGATTCAGAAAAAGCATTTTAAATAATTTAATAGGCATTCTTAATAAAAACTCTCAGAAAACTTGAAGAAATAGGAACTTCCTCAATCTGATGAAGGGCTTCTTTAAAAACCTACAATTAATATCATACGTAAATATGAAAGGCTGAATAAATGCTTTCTACCTAATATCTAGTACAAGGCAAAGGTACCTATTTTTACTATTTCTGTTCAATATTATACTAAAGATCCTAGCCAGAGTAATAAAGCAAGAAAAATAAAGATTAAAAAATCGAAAATGAGGACTTCCCTGGTGGCAGAGTGGTTAAGAATCTGCCTGCCAATGCAGGGGACACGGGTTCGATCCCTGGTCCAGGAGGATCCCACATGCCATGGAGCAACTAAGCCCGTGTGCCACAACTACCAAGCCTGCGCTCTAGAACCTGCAAGCCACAACTACTGAGCCTGCGTGCCACAACTACTGAAGCCCATGCACCTAGAGCCCGCGCTCCGCAACAAAAGAAGCCACCACAATGAGAAGCCCACGCACCGCAACATAGAGTAGCCCCCACTTGCCGCAACTAGAGGAAAGCTCGCACATAGCAGCAAAGACCCAATGCAGCCAAAAATAAATAAATTAATTTTTTTAAAAAAATAGAAAAGGAATAAAATAAAAATAGAAAACTGCCTTTATTCACATTTACCATGATTGTTTACATTAGAAAATCTTAAGGAATATGCAAAACAACTACTGGAGCTTAAAAGTGCATTTAGAAAGGTCATAGGAACTTTATGCAAAAATTGATTATATTTGTATGTAGTAGTGGCAAATAATTTGAATATGAAATTGTAAAGTTAATTTACAATAGCATTAAGATACAAAATACTTAGGAATAAATTTAACAAAAGAATATAAGACCTCTACACTCAGAACTAAAAAAGCCTTAGAAATATCCATTGTTTGTGGGTGAATACTCGATATTTAATTAAAGTATGATTTCTCCCCAAATTGATCTATGGAGTCAACACAATTCAAGTCAAGGTCTCAACAGGGTTTTTCTTTTTTCCTAATTTTTGGAGAAATTGTCAAGCTAATTTTAAAATGCATATAGAATTTCAAATAACGTAGAAAAAGAAGAACAAAGTTGGAGCACTCACACTATCTAGTTCAAGACTTTCTATAAGTATAAATAAAAACAGATTATACTATCACCTCCCCTACCAAGAAAAAAACACCTTGCAAATAGACCATTGGAACAGAATAGAGAGAGAATCTAGATATTGACTCCAAACATATGGTTGATTAATATCAACAAAGATGACAATATCATTAATTTGTGAGAAGGAAAATCTTTTCAACTAATGATGCTTGAATCAATAAGAATAAGCATACAGAAAAAGAAAATTAAACCTTGGCCTCTATCTCATACTACACACTGAAGTTACTTTGATATGTATTAAACACCTGCAAGAACTAAGATTGTAAGTGCTTCTAGAATGACACATAGGGAAAAGAAAAAACTCTCATAACCTTGAGGTAAGCAAAGATGTTTATAGGATGCAGAAAGCCCTAAACATAAAACAAAAAATTGGTTAATCAGACCTCATCCAAATTAAAAACTTCTGGTTATCAAATGACATTGTTAAGAAAATAAAAAGGCAAGCAACAGACTGGGTGAAAATATTTGCAATACATGTATCAAAAAAGGACTCATGTTCAGAGTATGTAAGGAATAACTTCAAATCAATAACAAGTATACAAATGAAATTTGAAAATGGGCAACAACTTGAATAGGCACTTCACAATGGAAGATCTAAAAATGGCCAATAAACTCATTAAAAACTACTCAGCATCACTAGTCGTCAGGGAAATTCAAATTAAAACCACAAGGAGATCATAGTTCATGCTTACTAGAATGACTAAAACAAAAAAGACTGACACACTCAACTGCTGGCAGGGTTGTAGAATACTTGGTATTCTTACATTTGCTAGTGGGACTGTTCCACCTTGGAACGCTTAGTATCATATAGAGTTAAATATATACCTACCCACCCTATTGCTTGGTAATTGTGTTTCTGGGTATTTCCCAAAAAGAAATGGAAACTATATCCTCAAAAAAACTTGCACAAGAATGCTGACAGTAACTTTATTCATAATTGGTTAAAAATGGAAACACCCAAATATAGAAAATGGTATACAAAACGTGGTATATTCATAGAATAGACTACTAATAAGCAAACAAAACAAGTGCACTATAACACAGACAACACTGTGGGTGAATTTCAGAGATATGTTGTGCAAAAGAAGCCAGAACCCAAAAGACTACATATTCTATGATTCTATTTGTATGAAGGCAAAACTATGGTGGTAAAAATCAGAATATTGGTTGTTACGAGAAATGGGAATTGACTGGAAGGGGGCACAAGGAACTTAATCTTTGTTAGGATAGTGTTTACATAGGTGTATACATTTATCAAAACTCTTTGCACTATATACACTTTAAAATCCATGGATTTTGCTTTATGTAAATTTTACCTCAATTTTTTAAAAAGATGTATGCTTGACTCTAATCAACTCTTACCTGAAGTGCTTCATCCATTTTGCTAACAGTTTCCCCGGGCACTGTCCTAATTAACCATCAAAGCTGTGTTAAAACGTTTCTTTTTTCCTGTTGCCTTGATTCCAAGAGATGTGGTAAAACATAAATTGTCAAGATTTGGAAACCCAAGAAATGTTCAAGGTTAAGGAAAGAGGAATCTAATAACAAGCCCAGATATGGCCTTGGTTAGGCATTGCTACTTCAGGCAAGTTTTCACTGATTTTGTTCAGTTTTCTTTTGTGAATGATATTGTTTTCTAAATTTGCTTCATTTCTTGAGCAAGAGAGATATAAAGTCCTTCACATTTACTTTTTGTTTGATTACATATTGCAAAGTTAATAGCAAACTCTAAGCTTAAAAACTTCAAAGAATTTCAGGACTTTAAAATTTTTCCTTCTTTCTACTATCCAACCAATAATTTTGTTTATTCTCTGGTTTACTCTACACTTTTAAAGAGTCATCGCCAAAGAAAAGAATAATTGAATGTTCAAAGATGACAATAAGCAAGATTTCAGCTTCTTTCCAAAAGTAGGCTTACCACTTCCCTGCATTTAACTGTAAAGCTGGTGTTTTGGCAGTATTATCACATGATCGAGAATTCTGCTTTACCTAAAACACTCTTGTTTTTAGCTTACGTAGATGTCATCAGGTCTTGCCATATTTTACTCCTCTTCACCCACCCCCAACAAACACTGCACAAGTCTGACTGTAATACAGTTTCTTTTGTAGTGAATATTTTTTTAAAGCACCTAATACCTGAATTATGAAATACAGACAAGAGCACATTAACCTGGCTGACTTATTTCCTCTCCTGCTTTTCTTTAAACACATATTCTAGCCCAGTCTATCAACGCCAGATGGCAACTGCATTTTGATACACTGAATATTTACTAAGTCATGTGGTGTGCTTTTGAAGTATTTTTTTACCCTTTCCATCAAATGAGCTGACTCATCCCTCATTCATTTATTCCTGCTTTTAGCAAGTTGCATTTTTAGAAACTTGACCTCGGCTTTATCAAAATGATAAAAGATGTTTTAAAATGATGCATCAGAAATTCTGAAGTCCTAACTACATCTTATGTCCTATGACTATCATGTATATTGTTACATTTTTAAATGTTAGTAATGTACCAATTTCCCTCATATATTTTAATGAAACTTTATTCCAACGATATTACTTTTTAGCATAGAAGAATGTGGCGGGAGTATATTTGTACTTAGCTTTAGGATATTAAAGCATTTATGGTTGAAATCGCTTAAAATGACCATGAAAATGGCAATCACTGAGCAACTGATGTTTATGTCCAGGTCCTAAATAAAGAGCACTATATTTTGGGTCTAATGAAAGATTTGGCCTATTAGAAATAGGCAGTAGGCCTAATAATAGTGATAGTAATAAGAAAAAAGACTAAATGACCTCAGAATACTATGACTCTCATGTTTTCTTCTTGTTTTCTTGGTCTTCATAAGAATATGCATTTGTGGAAGCACTCTCAGTAAACAAATGCTGGTATTCCTCAATCTAAGGATATAAAAAACAACAGAAGAAAGTGCTGACAGATAAAAGTACATGGCTTTGAAAAATGTGCATGGAGGCCAGTGCATATTCTAAGAATTCTTCTTGGCCTGTTTATCTCTGAAGACTATTTTAAGTTATTATTTAAGTTGTTATGGCTACCTCTCAATGACTTTTCAGAAATAGTAGAGAATATTGGGTGTCTTAAGAACTTAAGAATTAGTGCTTCATATAAAAGAGTGGGAGTTTTCTTTGTGAATAATTTTTTTCAAAATTATTATCTTTTTTTTTTTCTTTTTAAAAGCAGACATTAAGGATATTTGGAAAGATTCAAAGGACCTATTCAGTTTTACCAAAAATCTGCCATGACACCCTTATCCATTATATTTTCTAGCTCTGTTGTGTAATTAAAATTGCTTCTATCCTTTGTGTGTGTGTGACATATTCTGTATAGTGCTTACTTAGTCTGGAGTAGATTCTCAAAAGTATTGATTGCCTTGTTAGTTTATGAATGCATGTAAAACTCTGAGCATAGTGCCTGATACACAGTGTGCATTCAGTTGCTCATTCTTATTCTATTAGTATTGCTCCTGTTACTATTACTGCTTTTAAAAGGACATTTCCCACTGGCCTTTAGAAGTTGTCTCATTAAGCCTATCTTTTTATAAAAGATTTGGGAAATATATAATCTACCTAGTGTAAATTTAAAGTAATTTGAGTTGTATTCTAGAAGCAAAAGAAGGAGAACATTCTAGAGGCAAAACACCACCAACGGTACTGAGTTCCTCGAGGCTTGGATTAGAATTAGTTTTTTTTAATGTATATAGAACTGGAGATCAAATCAATTTTATCCCTATGACGTATGTGGACTTCTCTTCTCTATAGACTGTGTCAGTTCATTCACCTATATGATCCTGTAAAAGAGGAAGTACATTCTGATAAAGCATACCCACGTATCACAAAGCAGAGACTCGAGTCCATTGTGCACCCTTTTAGGTTTTGTAGATCTACAACATTGTTAGTGGTTTCTTTAGAAAAAAATCTGATGGAATTCCACATTCTCTTATTAAATAAGCCCAGAAGATTTTCTACTAACCCTTTCACTTTTAATAGCCCTTTTCTGTGTAATCAACATCTCAAGAACTAGAATTTCTGGAGTCCATTCATCGTTTTTATTTTATGAATTTCACTTGAATGTTTCTAACTTTGTGGAGACTCATCTAATTGAATGGTAACATTTTGTATTGGGTCAACAAGAGAGTTAGTAGTAAAAGCATTGTGGTGGCGGGACACACAAACTCACACACATGTAAGGTTTCCCATATGGTTCATATTGTATTCCCTTTCCTGAAGTAAAGTAACAATGAAAGAACAACATATCTTCTTTGGCTCCTCTGCCAGATTAAACTATGGGATAAGTAAGTTATTGTATTATTGGGGGAGATAGGAAATGGATGGATATAGGTTAAATTTTTGAACTGGGAGACACTTCAAATGTAATTAGGATCATTTATTTAGTAACATATTAGTCAACTGCTTAAAGATGTATTATTTTAAAATATTAAAAGATTTAATTTCTGAGGCTGCTGGTTAGCCAAAGGAGTAAGAGCTGGAGTAAATCATAACATTTGCTTTACTTTTATTTTGGGAGCATTACTTTCTGTATTTGCATTGATTGAGTTTGTTGCCTTTGTGTTGAAACTTAATGATAATTCCCTGACAGTGTTGGTGACCTTTGACTACTATATTTATGAACTTTGCCATATACTGGAGCAAATTCTAGTCAAGCTAAAGTGTTTGGTTTTTCTAAACTCTCTCTGTACTTCAGATGGAATTTCATTCCTCTATTAAGCTGTTAGTCTAGTGGCTTATTGTATATAATTTATCAAATGCTATCTTTTAGGAGGAAGCCAGTCCTATGTAATATAACATTGTTATTGTATAGAACACAAATTAGTAAAGTATTTAATAGTACACTTTTTTGAATGGCACTTTCTAAATTTAAGATATTACTATTCTATTCTATCAGTGCTTGGAAGACTGGGTATGGTGAGTTTTTCCTTAATAAGAGAAGATTATCATGTCTCCTCATTTATCTTATGATACTTAGCTCATTAGGTCTTTGAAAGTATTAACTGTGAAAATGTATATAAAATGCTTAGCAAAATGTGGTACGCAGTAAGCATTCAATAAGGTTCCTATTGTTATTATACATAATATGTTCATAGCTATTAATGGTATTAAAATACTAATAAGACTGTGATTAGTACAATGTATAGTATGTAATAAATAATAAGTATTAATTATTTTAACTAATAAGTTCCTTAGTAAATTTTTTAACTGCAGTGCTAAGGCAATAATAGAAGGACTATCATAACAAATTCAAAAATATGGTTAAAACAACTAGTCAAAACAAAGCACAAAATTTAGTGAATATTTACTCTTAAAGTACATCGTTTTACTCTTCTGATAGACAACCATATCAAAGTATAAGTGGAAAACATGTTCTATAATGTGGGAAATTTAAACACATTATGCTTGTGAAAAACCTCTAAAGGATTAACCTTAAAAATAATCTAGTACTGTCTTCTGTTCCTTAGTTCTGATCTTTAGTGTTTTTTCAAATGATGGAAATTAGAGATTAATCCTTTTTCTTCTACTCCTAGCATTTTATCAATTAGCAAAGGAAGAGATGTCAACAAAGTACCATCTGGTCAATAGTCAAATGGTTGTTACAGACAGTGAGTGCTCTCAGGACTATACATCTTTCCTTTCTCTTCCATAAAAGTCATGGTTACTAGCTCCTTACTCCAAATCTGGTTTAGAGAGATACTAGAGAAGTGCTTATTACTTACTGAGAACCTGCATAGTAGGTATAACAAATAGATAATCATCATCTTAGAGATGATTATGGTTTAAACAGGCTGGTTAACTTGCTCAAGGACATGCTGATAATAAGTAGTGGAGTTGGTTTCAAATTCATGGCTGTCTGACCCAAAACCCATGCTTTCCCTAGCACATCACATGGCTTCTTTCACTCAACCTAAGTAAATTGCCAAAAGCTTTTCCTGGAAGTTTAACCTCACTTTAGGCTTTGTGAGACCTCCCAGCTGTGATCTATGTCTTCCTATTCTTAGGTTCTTTATCTTCGAGCTAAAAGAAAGGAAAGAGCTGTAGAGGTAGAGGGAGGAAGAAAAGGAGCTTTGTAAGGTTAGGAGTGATGAGCATTCCTCTTCAGCTTCCTCTCCATGATAACTCTTACCTTTATTCCTACGAGAAAAAATGTGGAAGTCCTCCCTTCTTAAGAAGGGTAAAACTACCTTGACAAAGTTCCCTCCAATCAGTGATTAACTAGCAACTCTAGCCCAGAATTCTAAGTCTTTTCTTTTCCTTACTAAAGGTAACTCTTAAGCCTTCCCCTCTACTTAATCTGCATATTGTACTGAGGTTATTTATCTTCCAACATTTTGCAGTTTCCCTTAGGAATACCCTTAGCAACTGATTTCCATACAAACTGTCTGGGAAAGTTTAAGGGGATCATATCCCTTGTAAGTAAACAAAATAGAGAGTTTGAATGGAAATTTAATAGAAAATATATTGGCATGATTATAGGAGGCTGAATGAAACTTTTTTCTTTATATTTCCAGTATAAAAGTCAACTAACTATCAGTTATAGCAATAGACTGGAAGAAAGAGATTATTCTATTTTTTGCCTTATTGTTCAGTATAGCTTGTTTTCACCACATTCTATCAATTCAACCTCCAAAGCAAATCTTAAAACTGGTCTCTCTTTCCCATTACCATTGCCTTGTGCTTTGACTATTGCAAATGTTCCTAGTGGAGTTTTCATTAGGAAGAAGTAGTTTTCATTAGAAGAAAGTAGACTCTTCCTTTTCCAAATACAATCTCTAGTACAAGGGAGAAAAGATATGCCTTTCACTCTCTTTAAACTACGGTTTCCACTGCTTTTTTTCATCTCCACATAAATGTTTTCCTAACTTCTCCCATCCACTGCAATCCTACTGAGAGAGGGCATCAAGGCAAGGGCTGGCTTGGGTAGCCTCCTTTTTGGTCCACAGACTCCTGTTGTTCTCCCACTTAGCTGCTTTTCATATAGTCCTTTTTTGTGTAGAGATTTTTTGAAAACTGAGAAATTTCAGAAAAATTTGTTCCTAAAATATTTATGCCCTATTTTTATAAAAGGCCTTAGGAAAATGACTAAGGATAAAAAGGTGACTCTATTCTATCAGTACTTATGATCACCTTCAGTAATTCTGCTAATCTTCTGCATTCTTTTCTGACCATGCTCTGGATTTTATACCATAGTTGAGGGCTCTATTTCATCAATTTGTTTTCCTCTATTCTTCAATCCTACATAATTTGTTTAGTGAAGAACTAAGAATGAAATATCTCCTGCTTTATAGTCTTCATACACCTTCTTTGTGATTGTTTCAAGTCAGAGAAAGTGGTTGTGTCTATATTATAAAGCCAAGTGGCTAAATAAATCCTAATTTAATGAATAAAATTAATTTGGCTACTCCATAACAAAAGTCTACTTGTGTTAGAAGTCTGTTTAGCTTATATTAAATCTCTATGACTCAGTAACCCTCCTTGAGGCACTGGGTGGGGGTGCGGGAGGGAGTGAATGTGGGGGAACTAATAATAATACTAAAATAAAATAACTTTGAATTTCAGCAATACTATCCATTGTAAAGTGATGCTGGCCCGAAAGATATCAAGAAACAGCTGGCTGAAACAAATATAGTTAAAACATTTCTGGAATTAACAAATGAGTCCAGCTTCTGGATAATGCTAGCAAGACAAAGGAATATAGTCTTTGATTGGGAAGAGGGTAAGAGGTGAGGTTGAGAGATCCTCACCATTTGGCTACACAATTAATTAGATTTGTCAGTAATGCTGTAGGTTGTAGTTATAAAGGTTTGAGGTGGTTATTAATTAATCATATATAGGAATTCTTTGATAATGTATATGTGTTTTAGAACAGTTGGTAGTAAAGAAAATTTCTGTACATAATTATTATTTACTTAAAAATGTATTATGTGAATTCTTAAAGGTAAGACTAGATGATCTTTGGTATTCGCTCACCAATATAGTCTCCTACAATGGGTCCTTTAGAACATTAACATTTACTTTTACTATATTTTCATGTATCTTTGATCTTTGTAATAATCACTTCAACAAACACCTGTGGGGCCCATAGTTCGTATGTCTGTGTATAATAAACTGTATTATATTTACAATAAGCGTGTACGGTTTAAAAAAATATGCTATTGCTTATCCATTATCCATAGGGAAAGAATTTTTTTAATTTCTATATTAATTCTCTGTTTATTTTTTCATTTCTAGAGCTAGTTAATTTATTTAGATTATATCCTAAATATACTTTATCCTGCCTACCCACAACTACATAATTCCATAATATAAGGGCTTATTAGTCCCATTTTTCTGTCTTACTTACCACCTTGGCAACATCAATAGTTAGACACAAAATGAATGAACTGCAGTGATATGCAACATGGATAAACGCTAACAGTATAATATTAAGTGAAAATAATTAAATCTCAAAACATTATGTAGAGCATAATAGCATTTTATAAAGTTAAAAGTAATCAGAATATATACACATTGCATACATAATATATATACATATATGCATACATATACACAAACATAAATTTAAGAATACCTATAGATGTGATAAACTACATGAAAAGGAAAACAAAGAAATGATAAACTTAAAAATCAGGATAATGGTTATCTTGGGTAGAAGAGGCAAGAGTGTAAGTTGGGGAAATCTATATCAATAGATGTAGGTTATTATAGAGCTCCTAACTCTTCTTTCAGGGACTTAAAACATTTACTTTTTTTTCATTAAAAAATAACTATGTGAATAAAAGTAGGCCAGGTATGGCCCAATAATGAGTATGCATCATGTACCAAGGACTATGATTTATCCAATTCCATATACCTGAGGTACAAAAAAAAAAAAAAGCCACAATCATTATGTTAGTTATCTATTGCTAAAAAAACCCCAAAATTACCTCAAAAACTTAGTGACTTAAAACAAAACATGCATTATCTTTCAGGAATCTCTTATGACCAGGAATTCAGGAGCAGGTTAGCGGGGTGGTTCTGGTTTCAGATCTTTCATCTTTCGTGATGCTGCAGTAAAGATGTCAGCAGGGGTTGCAGTCCTCTGAAAGCTTGACTGGGGCTAGAAGTTCCACTTCCAAGGTGGCTCACTCACAGGATTCAGAAGTCAGTGTTGACTGTTTGTCTCAGTTTCTTGCCAAATGAACCGTTCCACAGGGCTGCTTAAGTGTCTTCACAACATAGGGGCTGGCTTCCCCACAGTGCATGATCAAAGAGAGTAAGGAGAAACAGCAATGGCTTTTCTAACCTCACATTGAGAGTCATACAAATCACTTTTGCCACATTGTTTTGGTCACACAGGTCAACCCTCATAGGGGTTGTAGGTAGGACTATACAAGGGTGTGGATACCAGGAGGCAGGGATCATAGGGGGTCATCTTAGAAACCAGTACCACACAAACCAATCTGGCTTACCTTGAACAACTAGCTTTTTTATATACTACAACTATTTAATTCCAAACATTTCTCCCTATTCTATTCTTGGTGGCATTAGAGAATTTGTTTTTCTCTCTAGAGTTGGAGAAGAAAGAAATAATTTTCTGCTTTTGATACAATAATACTAGCATTCTAATTTCAGCCTTTAGATTTAATTTCTTAATAAACAATGTATTAGCTTCCTTCTGCATGTGCTTTCAACTGTGTTGAACTGTATTATTTTTTTTCTTTTCTAATTCTAGAATTTCTAATTTTTAACCTTCTAGGCTTCATCCTTCCTAAATATACTTAAAATTATTAATCATTTTGTTACTTTCATGGATTTCTTCCCAAAGCTGTAGATTTGTTAATTTGCTTATTTTAATGTTTTTCTATTTTTCCACTTCAAAATATTTGTCCAAGTGGCTTTTTGTGCATTCAACAAGTATTTATAGAGACTCTTTCATATTCCAAAACAGTAGAGTATCTCTGTCAAGCAGAATTAGGAAGGTATGGGAATAAATACACGTAGGGGAAAAAGGAGGAGTATTATAAGGAAAGGTAAGGGCAAAATATAAAGTAAGAAATCAAACTTAAAAGTTGGAGGGATTCTCAATTTTTCTACAATACCCTTCTATTTGAAAGACCTGCACTTCAATCATGCCAATTTAATAGTTGACTATTATACTCAAAGATCAACTAGAGAATCATACACCAAAACTCCAAGGTCAGGCTTTGTGAAGTTTTAATACCTGTGGGACTTTTCACTGTTCCTTATCAGTGACATAGCTTAAAATGGTGGTTCACTGATCTTATGGGTCATAAAAGTGTGTAGCTAGTAAGAAATAAAAAGAAAAACTTGTCTAGTACCTTATAGGTAAATGAAAATTAGCCACACAAATAATCTCTTTTCCACTGTTGCTTCACTGCTTGTCAAAATACATTCAGGTGAATAAATCACTAAGGGATCAATTGATTGAAGAATGTGTGACATAATGTTTGCTGTCCCCCTGTGACCTATGTCTGTTCCCAGCCCACATCTGCAAGAAAGAGATTTTCATTAGAGAGCTTCTTTTTTTTTTTTTTTTTTTTGCGATACGCGGACATCTCACTGTTGTGGCCTCTCCCGTTGCGGAGCACAGGCTCTGGACGCGCAGGCCCAGCGGCCATGGCTCACGGGCCCAGCCGCTCCACGGCATGTGGGATCTTCCCGGACCGAGGCATGAACCCGTGTCCCCTGCATCAGCAGAAAGACTCTCAACCACTGCGCCACCAGGGAGGCCCAGAGAGCTTCTTTTTTTCCTTATTAGAATTCGTTTCATTAACGCTGGAAAAAGAAAAAAAAAAATATTTAGAACAAGAAATCATCAGCACAACAAAATAGCACATGGAACAACTAAGGAATATTTTGCATCCTCAAAAGAATACTCATGAAGGAATAAGCATGTTCCGACCATATGTTTTCATGTAATAGTTTACAAATGTATCAAACCACATAAAAACTAAAATTAGCCATTTTGGTGGGAAAGATGACCCCTTTTCTTAACAATGAAGATTTTAGCATATTTATTTTTCATATAAAAGTAGAGGTGATTAATAATGTTATAAGGGGTCATAAAATATTTTTCCCTGAATTCCTGCCTAACCAAGACTTGCAGTTTAAGTCAACTGAAGTCTAATTCAAATTTTGCAACCTTTTGATATCAGATTGAATGGCACTTACTAAAACAGATATAGAAATAATATATCATCTTATATTCTTCTGAAACTGCTTACAGTATGTTCTAGGATTACATACCATAGTCTCCAAAAATGTGAATGACTAGTGAGACAATGAAAAAGAACTGGGCCGCATTCACTTTTTTTTTTTTTTTTGGAATTCATTTATCAGTTGAGCTTCAAACCTGGGAAGCTGAACCATGAGTCTTAGTGTCCAGGGTTGCCAACTTGAGGAGATAGTGAGACTTAGCTAGAAAGGTTTCCAGGAAAGAGTAAACTCAATTAACTTGCTATGGCTAAATATTTGAAACCTGAAATTTTCAGGCTTCCAGGTCTGTTCTGATCTCAGCCAGGCATTGGCAATTAAGAACAGTTCTCATTTTGTGGTATTCCGAGCTACTAGACAAAACTGCAAAATATCAGTATGCTCTATTGCCCACAAATGAAATCTTTACCCTACCACCTCCAGCCCCACTCCACCCATATTTCCCTTTTTTACACCCTGAGCTATTTGTTCATTCCTAGATTGCCAATATCAGTTAAGTGTTGATCAGATTCTAGAATATAAAAGTAATTAACAGTAAGGTGTGAATGAGGTTTACAGGTTCACAAGGCAGATTTGCATTTTAAAACAGGGGCTTGTTAAACACAAATGAACTTGTAATAGGTGGAATGTGTGAGAGAGATTTTTCTCTCTAAGTGATGGGGAGAAGATTTCCAGTGCTCTTTCTCAGCCCATGGGTACACAAGTACAGTCTTGTTGGCATTCCTCTCCCCTCTGCAGGTTCTCACCATTCACTCCTCTTTTATCCACCAGTCACCTTTGCAAATAGTACATATTTAAAACAGAATTAGTAGAGAATTGCTTGATAAAACTTTGTACAAACCTGAAGGTCTTGGGCCTCACATTAGGTACTAGAGCCCTAAATCTCACAGTAGTCAATGTAAACAGACAAAAATGCCATACATTAAAGAATTAACTCTCCATTTAATGTATTTACCTGTTGAATTATTTAAATGAAGGGCAATTTATAAGAACTTTCCTATAATTACTAAAAGAAAGAAATGTCTCTTTAAAAATTGGGGGAAAAAATCAGAGGCCTTTTAAAAAATAAAATTATTTGATTACATTCATATAGATGAAAAACATTTACCATGTAATTTTGATGTCACACTAAGAGAATTAACTCTGAACACTTAGATTTTTTTCTGGGCCAAAGAATTTAGAATTTCAGAGACGAAAGAGGAGAATCATCAAGAAGAAGAAAGAGGATTATATCAGTAGGGATCAAGGAATCTCTTTTTAAAATGTGATGAGCAAAGAGAAAATTGTTCTGTTCCACAAATTAGCCCTTCTACTCCAGCTCCTCTTGCTCCCAAGTCTCCCTTTCCTTTTCCCCTTGAGGAAAGATTATCTATATCAGAAACTCATGAAACCACCAACAAAACCTTTGACCACAATTGTGTACTTGAAAATTCAGCCTTTCATTTTCAGGCCTCTGTGCACAAGGTCCATAGTCTTTCCCCCATATATCTTTGTGGGCCACCAATGTCCATGCACAGGTGTCACCCAGAAATGTGATGAAGCTGTAAAAGAAGGAGATTCTAGAGAAAGACCCCTGTTCCCATATGTGTGCTCAGTCTTAGTTACTGCAGTTTGTCTGCAGTCCATCCAAAAGCCGTCTTTATTATAAAAATGAATAATAATAACTATTTTGAAATCATGTCAGTTTTTTACAGACTATATAGCTCTTTCACTTCTGGTTTTTAAAATGTCCTTAAAGGTAGTTTAGAAGGCGTTAATAATAATGATGTTCACAGAGATTATTTGAATTTGCCAACTGAGCAAACAGTTGAATTAGGCTTCAGATCCAAGAGTTAAATAATTTTATTTCATAAACTGTGTTTGTTTCATTACAACAAAATTTAGGGGCAGATATACCTTCTTGTATGAAATAGGGCTTAAAAAAACCCCAGTACTATCTAAGATTTAAAAACCTAAATAATTCATAGAAATATGATTTTCCAAAATTATTCTTATCTTAAAATAAACTTTTATATGGCAAGATCTCTCCAGTTGAAGCATTAGGATTAAAGTAATAGAGTTTTAGTTTATCTCTTTCTCTTTACAGAAGTTGACCAATAGTGACTATTTTAACTTGCCCTAAAGAGAATGATTATCACTGTAAATGGTGTTATAAATAACTTTTTTAAAGCTTATATGTAGGGTAACCCCATAATTTATCATCCAAACTAGGGCAATTTTCAGAGTGAAAGTGACCACTATTAATAATTGTGCCTGAACAGTTGGAACTGAAACTATCCTGAGTAAACAGGGAAATATGACTATTCAACTTATAGGACGTAATTCTGGGTTTAAGAGTGATGCATTTTGAATGAAAAAAGGCCAGCAGAATCAAAATTCATATATCTGACCTGTAACTTTCCCCGATTCCCAATTCCCATGAAGTTGGTTCTTAAGCACTATAAGCACGATTGAATGCTTCAGTCTCGTGCTCTGCCCAAGAGATGACAGTCTGAGGGCATCCATTTAAGACCAAGTCAGAAGGAAGAGTGCCACCTGCTGAGATTCAAATTCCACGTTTTTTTATACCAGTTGGTCGTTGGGGGTTCCCATCTAAACTTTGACTGTGTACAACCCAGAAACTCAAACAGACATGTTCTGTGCAGTATTCCCCAGTAAACCTTAGTCACTTTCATAGGGGTCTAATTGACAGGCGTTAAACCAACATTTGAAATGTTAAGAGGGAAAAATCTGTCCAACAGTTAAATTATTTTTACAGCTGATCAAAATTAATATTATGTAATATTATGTTAGTAATTGATAAAAATAATTAAACTGCTAAAAGATAGATTTTTATATACCAAAACTAAATTTGATAATGTAGGACTGTGTTTAACCTTAGAATACCCTCACGACAGGCACAAAAATAAATTTTGTTTTGAAAAAAAAGATACTATTTACGAGAATGTATTGCTAAGTACTATCCATGCAACATGCCGTCTTCCAATTTTGCCTATAAAGTGCTATATTGAACGGTGACCCTGTGAGAGTGGTACACTTAACACAGAATAACATAACCAGAAAATGACAGCTTGAGAGAAAGTTTGATAACTATTTCAAACTATTGCTGAATTATCTGGAAATTCTTCAAATGAGATTACTTTGGTCCACTTAGCTTAAGAAGTATTTTCCTAGTCTGTATAAAGTTCAAATTAATTTGATTTAGTTCCTGGAAAAATGTCAGTTTTCTTGCAACTTAAACTTTTATTTGAGGTAGAAAGTTTCCCTTCTGGACAGGTTGCAGCCTGGAAGTGGTAAAATGTCTAGAGAGGGGAAACTAATGAAACTTAGTTGTGGAATAGTTCACAAAGGAATACAAGATGCATTACATAATGCAGCCCTGTGTTTGTGGAGCCTCTGACAGAATCCTGCAGCTTTAGCTCGAGCTGAAAGCTGCCACCAAAGTCCTCCCCAAATCCAGGCAGCTCTGTCTTTTTCCCCACCTCCTGCTGTGATTACTCTGGCTTCTGATTAAATCATACCTTAAATTTAAGGTCACTAACCTAAAACGACCCAAAGCTACTTATTTCTCTCTTCAACAGTTCCTCATTATTTGTAATATTTGGAAGACTTGAAAATAGCTTCTGTCCTAATTTATGTAGCCTTTTCTCCAAAAGCAAATGCTATACTGTAATAGTTTCCTTACTTGTGGATTCAAACGTCAGGTGAAAGGTTTTGGAAGCTAATTAGCATGCTAAAGCGTGTGGAGCATTTGGGTGAGTCACAGCCGTGCTACCTGAGGGGTAGAGAAAATGTCTTGTCGTTAGTGATATTTAACGCGTGTAGTCTCCTCACTTAGTTTTAACAGAGCCAGAACTGCATTGCATTGTTTTCTCTATGTTTAATAGAAATCTTATTTATATCATCTCTTCTTTAAAACATCCATGCCTTTGGGGTTTAGTCTAATGTCTTATTTCTTACTTAAAATATATTTCTACTAATTTTAGAAAATTTTACAAGTTTGTTTTTATTTTATTAATAACTGAACTAGGTTGTAACAAATTCTTGTCATAAAACTTCTTATTTTATACTCAAATTTTTCTGTTTTGACCTGGTTTAATCCTCTTTTCTTAAAAGAAATTTCCCCCTTGTTTTCAGAGTGAGCATTTCATTACATTTATTGAACGTCTAGTATATATAATCAAGATATGAGGCAAATGAATATTTATTAAATACCAAGAATGTGACCAGTGTCTACCATCTAGTTAGGAAGAACAGTTTGGATAACTCAACTTATGAAAATTATTTCTTGGTTAGAAATGCGTTCAGTAGCAGAAATTCTGACTTGAGTGGCTTAAACAAATAGGGGTTTGTGCTTCTTACGTAACAAGTCCAGAGCTAGAGAGCTGCTGGTGTGTGATAAACTCAGGGCCAACATCTCTGGGTTTATCTTTGCTTTTTTTGTGTGTGCTTGTTGCCTTATGTTCACAAAATAGTTGCTGCAGCTGGAAGTATAATGTCCATATTCAAAGGAAGAAGAGGGAAGCAGAAGGATCACTTTTTACCTCTATCAGAAAAGAAAAAGCTTTCTGAGAAACCAGCTTCTCAAGCAGATTGCCACATAGATCTTATTGACTAGGACTGGGTCCCAAGGCCACCCTTGGTTGCTAGGGAGGCAAAGAAATCAGGGAACAGATTTGTCATAATTGGCTTAGAAATATTATAACTCATCATTCAGGACTAAGCACATTGCCACTCTGAACAAAATAGGAGTCTGTAGGTAGGAAGAAATAGGGGAATAGATATTGTTTAGGCAAAGTGTCTATTCCAGCTTTACTAGTCAAAAAAAAAAAAAAAAAGAAGAAGAAAGAAAATTAATGTGGACTACAAAAACTGGAAAATGATTTACGGCTGTGATAGAACATAAGCTGGACTACGAGATAACTAAAGGAATCAGACTGTTAAAAGAATGACAATAGGACACTCCAGCTAAGGGAAGAACAAAAGCTTAAAGTCAGGAACATATATGCTACATATGGGAAGTAGACACTGCATTGTGAATTCCTCAATTCTTTGAAGGCAGGAAGTAAGGCTTATTCCTATTTATTTTCCTAGTGTCTCACACATAGTAGATGCTTATTGAATCATAGTAAATGAATATATAATATTCCAACACAGAAGTCCAGACATGATTTAATAAATCATGGAGATAATAGAATACAAAATTTAAAATTTAGGACTCACTTGGCAATACCAAGATAAAGGGAAACACTAATATAGTCTGGCTACCCTCTAGAATACTTGTTGGGTAGTACTGGAACCTGGGATGCCTAAGCAAGGTGGGGCAAGAAGTGGAAGCTGAAATATCAAGTTAATAATGTGAACTTGATCTGTGAAAACCTGATTATATTTCTGGAGTAAAGTTTTGGTAATATACAAATGATAATCTCCAACAGGCCCTCCAACTATTGGAAGCCTAGAGTCTGTTGCTGTCACTTGTCCCCCTTTTCTCCAAGTTCTGTTCTCTGTGACCTTCAGGGATTTCCACTGTGAAAGGAGCTTTGGAAAAATGAGAAGTAGTTCGCTGGAGATTCCTAGATTCCTACTCTACAGTAATTGACATTTTACTTTTATTCAGTTCCTGTTCTATGCCAGTCAATCTGCTGCAGTTTTTAGGAGATCATTAAAATACCTGACTACAAATTGTTTGCATTCTAATCAAGAATTTAAATATCGTGATTGATTTAAGCAAAGAAAAAGAAATTTAATACTGTTCAAAAAAAATCAAGTTGGTCAAAAGGATAGTTTGACTGGCTTTTATTTTCATGGTACTGATTTAACCAGACAACTCAGGCCAAGAGTCAAACACACTTGGTTCTGCAAATACCACATGAGTAACTTCCACTGAAGGGAAATTATCTTTCTCATAGTCCTGATCACTTTCTATTTAACAAAGGATAAAGTGTCTTGTCCTATTTTGTTTCCCGAACTCTGGAATTTAAATTTGGTTTACCATCTACAATATGGCTAAATAGTAAACTGAAATAATAAATGAAAGTAATTTCATTTTTGAATTGTACCTCCATGAATCCTACATAATTTTAAGGATTTGCAATTCCTTTTTGTTTTCACAACCTTAACTTTACCTGAAAAATATACCAATGGAGTGGGGGATAGGCATGGTATTAAAATGTATAACCTTAGTAATGGCATTTCTAGCACACGTATGGTCTATAGCCATTTAGTGAAGTTTACTTATTGCTTTAGGCTTCAGCCTCCTTGGTTAGATTAGAATACTTCAGATTATTTGAGCTGAAGAGTACTTTTATTTTGACAAAAGAACATTCATTTTGTTTTAATTGATTGAGTTATATATTTCCAGTGACAGATCTTTAACTCTTTCGAAGACCTGTAACATTATTAATATTGCACTTGGAGAAGTCACTTAATTTATCTGGGCATCAGTTTTCTCATCTGCAAAATGAGGTAACTGGACTCACATGATCTCCAGCAACTTTCAGCTCTGGAATTGTATGATCTCATTTTTCAGTACAATTCAACAAATATTAATGAAATACTTACATGATGCAAATCAATATGGTAGGACCTAGATGGATACAGAGATAAATAATGTGATTTTTTCATGCAAGGAGTTTACAACTGGATGCATTCAAGATTGGGATGTATATTTCCCAACAAATCCTAGCTCCTCATGTTTGGGATGTCATTTATGAATGAGGGCATATGATTCATTCCCAGAGGGGAGGAAATTCATTCATTTGTTAGTTTTTCGTATCTGGATTTGGAGAAACAAACAAAAAAAGGGATCTGAACTCTCATTTTAATAATATTGTGCAGTTGTATCCCACCTTCATTGCAGAGAATTTAGAGTATTCCAGACCATTGTCTCATTCATCCCTAAAGAAGTCCAATGCAAGTAGAAAGGTGTAAATATAGTTATGCAAATTTTAGTGATTAGAAAACTGGACCCTAAATTTCCTGGAGTTATACAATGAGCAAGTGAGTGAGAACAGGTGAAATTCTAGGAACCCTCACTCCAGGACTGCATAGCCAGCTTCCCCTGTGAGGGACAGTTTCTTTTAGCAAGTTCTGCAGAGCCTGATTGCTAAACTATCTTCCACACCTGATCCTTCCTTATTCTTTATCTGAAGAGCAGGCATTGATGATTTCAGATGTATCACCAGGAGAAAAAGGGTTATAGTGGAAGAATGGAATGTGTACAGCAACAGATGTGACAAGCAGTTGTGATATATTGATATAATGTTCCAGTCTTCAGTTTGCACTAAAATTAGAAGTGAAGAAAATTTGGGGACTCCTTCGTCAATCTGATCCATAAACATTTGACTATAGGCCCAGCAGCCATAAAGAAACTAGGCGAGAACATCATTCTGAACATGCCACCCTGGAAACTCTGTCTCAGTTCTTAGCATCACTAGAATTTTCCTAGCCTTCTTTTGAGGGGAGTTAGGAACATAATGAATCTACTTCTTTTTACAAATCCTGCAAGCAGCTCCTTGGAAACAGGTGATTAGGTTTCCTTCTTTACCTAAATCTTCCTAGGTAGTAAAAAAGTCATATCCGTGTTTCGTCTCATGGTTTCCTTAGTCAAAAATTTGCATGTGAGGCCTAGGAAAATGTTTGGTTTTCATGATTGAATGTTTAAACAGGTGCACACTGCACTGATCTGGCTGAGGAAAGGTAGTCTCTTCCTTCTGGAAACCCTGACGTTAAGAGAAAGATTCTCATGCCAGCTTTCATGAATGCTTGTGAAGGAAAGTGCAGGTGATTCTGAAGTCTTATTACCTGGGTTACCAACCCACTTGCCTCCCTCCCATTCTGTGTTCTCATGAAGAAATTGATTTAATAGATTCAAGGTATTAAATACATTCTGCATTAATATTATATGTACTCTTTGAATCCAAGTGGCAATACAATAGAGTTTCATTTTATAAATAACACCTTTCAAGCTAACACCACAGGGCATAGTACAAAAGAATCAAAATAGAACACAAATGCTGTAATCAAATGCAGACCCCAGGAAGGCTGATTAAAAAGGCATGTTGCTAGTAAGAGCAGCCGACAGGGTAAGTATAGTGGGTCAGAGCAGAAAAGCTAGCTGAACAGAAGGGCAAACTCAAATAAAATGGACTTGCCTGCCTGATTCACATGGACTTACAATTCTTCTTTGTCATCATCTACTTTTGGACTCAGGAATTGCAGGGGAGAGGTGTGCATATGTGTTTGCTAGGGAGGTGGGGATCCAATGTATGCAGTGTCATTAGGTTTATCCTCAGTCTTCACACACAACACAAACAAAAGAAAATCCTAAAGACAGCCACCTGCAGCTGCCAGCACTGCCTACAGTATGATTGTGAGACAGCCCAACAGGGCTTGTTTTGCTTGATAATACCACTGGTTTTCAGAAAGCACAACTGAAGGAAACAAGTAGATCCTTCCCATAATAGTGGGAACAGATAGTATTGCTATAGCCAAGCATCAGTAAAAACAGATGAATGGGTGAGATGGGTGTTTTATGGCCTTAGTCTTGAGACATTCTTCTCTCCACAGGACTCTCTTCTCACCCAGTTGCTTTCTGTGCTCTCAGCCTCTCACCACCACAACCCTTTTTAAACCCTACCTCTAGTTATAGAATAAAAGGTTCTGTCCCCTTCTTAAGGAATTAGGTGAAAACAGTGGAGGTATTTGAGTATACCTCCCCATCTGTATGTAGAGTTATTTCTGACAATGACCACTGTATATCTTGAGGAATGCATTAAACTGGTCATTTACTTATGCTTTTCTATTTAATATTGAAGGTAGAACAATACAGGACAAGAATCATAGGAAAAATTTCCTGCTAAATATGTGACATTTTTCTGAAAAATAGCAACTTATAGTTAACAGCCTCCCCCAAAATGAGTCATGGAACAGCAAATATGGGTTCTAGAGTCAACAAAAAGAAAAGGAGAGAGAAAGGAAAAATAATAGTTGAGGTCATCTTTACCACTCTTGAAGCTGTGGGTTGTTTTCAGTGACTCTCCTGATTACCCACTTAGTTGAAATTCTGGACTGGGGTCACTAATGCGTAAATTTAGGTCAATAGTTTAGTATTTCTTTACATTTTTCCTAATCTGTTAATTATAAACAATTAAAACATATGTGGGCAGCATTTGTGGAGGAAAAAAGGTCATTATACAAATACAAGTATTGCCACTTTTATTTAATAGAATATTATTTTCCTTAATTCTGACAATATTTATTTCATTATGCAGAAAGTCAGTATATTACTAAAGGTAAGCAGCAGGCCTAGTAAGTAATATAGTAAGTAAGAGAACATTGGATTGTAATCTCCAAAGTGAGTTATTTCATAAAGTGTGTAAGGAAATAACTCTACCAGTTATCAATATACTGCCTCTCAGATCCAAATTTACCCTTCCTTGCCTGCTCTCCAAAAATGTATCTGGGTCCTTTAAATATTTTTCCTTTCCTAACTGTGTGAGTGTGCTTTGTCAGTGAGGAATCAGACAGACATTATAGGAGAAAGAGGTTCTCCTTCCTGGCCCCCATGTATTTTTTGGCAGGCTCCTGCCGTGCGCATGGTTCTCTAAGGCCTGGCTCCTGCAGCACACACAGCTGCCCCGGTGCCCAGCAGCTGAAGCACAGGTAGCTTCTCCAGTGCCCAGCAGCCAGTGGCTACGTCCAGCACCCAACACACATGCAAGCACACACGTGCACACATACACACATCGGGTGGTTTATGTAGTAGTGTGCCTCAAATGAGACAGCCTCCCTGTGAACAGCTTCCCTGGCACCCTAGAGTATAGTTTTCCAGCAAGTTTTACTGACAGCTCTCCAGCAACTTCTTTGCCATTCATTCATTCACTGGCTATGCCTTGTCCAACAAGGACTAGATCCCAGTCTAGAGGTGTAAGGGACTCTTCCTTGGGCACTCTCTATCAGCCCTAGAAGTTGTGGTTGCTCCTTATATTTGCTTATTCTTATATAATTCACAATCCTCTTCTTATTAATTACTTCCTCATTACTCCAATCCCCTGTTATAGTTAATAATTCTTTATATTAAATTTTTCCTATTCAAATTGCTGTGTGGTTTCTCTCTCCTGATGGACCCTGACTGATACATGACCAAAGAATATTGAAATAATCTGTATTGTTTGGGAGTAGGGGGAAGTCAATCATCTCTTTATGGAATGGTTTAGCATTAGTGTGATGTGCCTTATCCAGGCCTGGCTATTAGATGAACAAAGAGTTTTGAGAATTTGATGCTAGATTGAAAAGTGACATAAGAATATGATGCTATATACTATTTTTAACTGTACGTATGGTTTTAAAGACCCAATTTTAAAATATTTTACTTGATTTCACTGAGAGTTCTTTTTAAATGTAAACTATAATAAGGCAAACAACAAAAGGCTGGACTCAAAAGTAATTTGTTAGCCTTGAAAAGATGTTGCAAAATAATAACACTATAATGTGAATATGTAGATTATTAATGCTAGGGAAATAATGATACCCATCATTTTTTGAGAACTCATAGCAATAGAGGTAGATACCGTTATTATCCCTATTTACAAATAGAAAAATAGAGGTTCAGGAAGGTTAAAGAACTGGCCTAACGTGGTATGTGTAGTAACATTTCAGAGCCAGAATTTGAACTTAGATCTGCCTGTGAGCCCTGGCTCTAAACCATTGCTCTCTGCTTCCAGAACACTCATACTGAAGTAAATAGCAAGCTACCTGGGAGAACAAACACAGAACACTTGTTTGTGTTGTTTTCATCAAATATCCAGAAAAAGAAACTGTAATGTAACCCTAGAATGTTTAAGCACACACCCTGAGATATTTCTGAGATAATCTACTACTCTTACCTAACAAGATATGGACAAACTGGGTGAACACTGGTGATCAAATCCCCAGAACCAAAGTGTTAACCGTGTATTAAAAACCCAGCAGTCTTTATGCAGAGCTGAATTGAAGACAGATGAAATATTAACAGCAGTTCTAGCAGCACAAAATGAAATATGAGATCCTGTATCAGAAATTATTAGTAACCTGTTAAAAGAAATGCTGAAAAATGGCAGTTACCAAATTAAAACTGGGAAACAGAGCCCAAATGGGAAATTTTGAAAAGTTTGGAGGAAAATAAATGACAGATTGTCCTCTTGGCTCTTATTACTATGCCATCCTAAATCCTACTTGGCAATACATGGTGGAGGTGAAATAAGAACTGCATCACTGCCAGTGCTGGTCCTCAAATTTATAGTCCTTAGTGTCTGTGAGGGTGTTTGGGATTGATTGGAAAAGTAGTTGGAATTTGGTAGCTTTATCTAAATTGAAGAGCCTGGAGACTCTTATTATGAAAGGCTTCCTCTCATTTGTGAATTGGCCCCTTTGCTCCACTTTTGGATGCCTGGCTTCCTCCATGCCGAGCTGCACTAAATGTTTCTACATGGGAAAGCTATTCTCCTTAAATGCTTTCAAATTTAAAGCATCTATCTGGATATGTTCATGTTTACAACTCAAAATATCTAGCATCAAAAAAAGAGAGAAAAGTTACAAATACCGGGTAGTAAATGAAGGCGATATTTTTCCATCAGTAACTGAGAGCAGAGAAATGACTATAAGCAGAGTTGTTGAGCAGTTGGTGCCAGAGAGAAAAAGGAAATGAGCTATAGAACCATAGAATCTTAGTGTTGGCAGAGACGATGGAGTTCAGGCAGTCCAACCCTATCATTTTTCAATGAAGACACTGAGACATGGGGAGTTAAGGGACTTGACTTGCCCTAGACACATAGTTGTTTACTGACAGTCAGGCCAAAAACATTTCCCAACTCCCAGTCTGGAACTCTGTAGTTCAGCATGCTACTGCCATTCTCTACCGAAAATTAACACTAACCCAGCCTGGAACATAGAAGAATTCAGCATCTGTGGGGAGCAAGAAAAATGATGAATTCTGAGATGGAAGTCAGTCTGGGAAAAGGAGAGGGGAAATGGATGATTCTCCTTCACTGTGACTCTTTGGCCAACTTTCTGCAAGACATTTTATGTCAGTTTACTCCCCTGTGCCTTCCCACGATAATAAAATAATGTGGTTGTAATTCTCCAGGGTTTATATATATGCATTCAAATTGGATTTGGTTAGAGAATTCTCCCATGTACAGGTTATCTTGATTGGTTTGTGGGTGGCATTGCTATTGATTCCTGTTATTTATGTGAGCCTGCCTTTTTTCTCTAGCAGTGAAATGTGCTCCAGAGTCCTTGTGGGGAGAATCTTCTCCAACGGACACCCTAACTAAGGATCAGATGTAGGTTTAAGATGCAAAAATTATCTTCTGTTAACCCTTGTATTCTATTAACCTCATGAAGAACTTGAGCCATATGTGGGCCTTATAATCAGATTCATGAGTTTGGTGAAATAATTTTCTTTATTTGGAAGCACAGGATAATTTGAAGTAAACCAGTAGCAAAGAAGATACGATAAAAATGTCTCAGTAGGATTCCCTGTGATATAGCAGTACAGGTCTTTTAGACCAATCGAATATTTTTCAGAATAGAGCAACCGGAAATGAGAGAATCAGACAGTATGATGAAAACTACAGATGGAATGCTTTGCATGAAAAGTGATTATATACAAGAGAGGGCTCAGGAGCAGGTAGGCGTGGAGTTGGAAAGGAGTGGGTAACTGAAATAAGAGAAGATAATGCTTGACCAGGTCTAGTAAAATATTCCCTGCCACAACTGCTGTTCCATGAAGAGACTGAGCCAAGAGGCCTGAAAAAACTAACCTTAAGTTCAGCGTTGCCATTATTGTGGGAGGCATCAGGGAGAGCACATCCGGATTTGTGTTTCACAGTAATCACTGCTGGGTGTCAGCATTCATCAGCCAGATGGTCAGACCCACAATTAATCAATTAGACTGGGATGATCAACTGGACTAAGTTTTCCCTTTGGTAAAAAACCCTCATCATGCGGTCAAGGCCGATAGCACTTTTATCCTGTTGCTTTTGGAGAAGCTTCTAAAAATCCCTCTTTTCTTTTTCAGGTCTCTAGTTACTGAATGCTATTAAGCTCCAAGCTGCTTTGACAACATAGATACCCCAAATCAAGATTTTAACATAATAGATTTTTAACATCCTCTGGGTTCAAGCATAATGTTTAACGTATCCAGATAGAAACAAGCTTTTTAAGGCAACATCCTCTGAGGAATGTTACTCAACTGATTTTACTAGAATCTTGGTATTGGTTCCACTCAATACAGTGCAACGACACTGGGAATGATTCTTTCACTGGCACTTATGAAAATGATATGATAATCAAATATAAACAATAACACTTTACTGAGTGTTCAACCTGTGATAGATACTACTGTGATAAGGACTGACAAACACTGATTCTGTCCTTACAATAATTCAAGGTAATAATATTCCATTTCAAAGAAAAGAAAACTGAGGCTAGAAAGTTTATTTGCTCAAGATTAAGCATTTATCAAAGACATGTTGAGATGATTTAATGACCTCTGGAATGAAAACTAAATAAAATTTACATTTTTTACACATCTTACACATCTGTATGTCCTTAAGGGATAACAATTAGAAATATATGGTGGGTCCTTATTAGTCCTGTTCAAAGCACTGTAAAGAAATATTTTACTAGCATTTCCCAGCTCTGTTGATGGTATCCTCTTTTCCCTGCCATTCTTGCTGCATCCTATCTGACTTTTGAAGTTGCTTTCTTCCTTATTTTGGGGCCATCACCACTATTTGCTGATAATTCTGTCCCCACCTCAGTTTCCTTGTCTAGAAATGGTTCCTCTGAGTCTGTTTCATACACTAAGTCTTTTCTTTATCCATTGGCTCATTCAGGTGATTTGCCTCCTCCAAAACAAAATGTTTATTACTGATTTATTTTTCAGGTTGAACCTCATTTTTTTCCTCTGGCTGTTTTTCTTTTCCCTCTCCTCTTGCTTATGACAGTACTACTGCACAGGAAGAGGTGTTTGAAAGTCCTGTTGACTAGAAGTGTCACTTGCTGTTGGAGGTCTATGCTGACCCCACTGGGTAGAAATACAGACACAATTTCATATTTCCCTTGTGTTCCATCATTGAACTTATGTCTTTTTTTTCTCTTAGTTCTTCTCTACTGCCATCCAAGCTTAATTTAAGGAGTGCTTCTCTTTAACCATTTTGTGACCAGATTTTACAGGCTATACAAGGATACTATTGACCCAAGTGCACATCTTTGAGATATTAGGCTTTTACTTATAATTACATTATTTTATGGAACATGAGGCTTCCTCTTTTTATTTTACTGCAGTGCTTTTCTTTTGTTTGTTTTGCTACTTACCAAACTGGGAAAGCAACACCTAAATACCAGGATAGTGTATAGGTAACCACTGTTTCCTAAATCAAGTTCAGGAGCACATGGAAAAAAAGGTATTCCAGAGATCTTAATGAGCATCTTTTCTCCTCCGGGCCTCTACCCATGCCCTCTTTTTCTGTCTGTGGTACTCTAATTTGTTCTTGCTATGTTTGGTAGGCAGCTGTTCTAAGTTTTTCCCTTGCTGCTCCTTTTTGTACACTCCTACAGTCTTCACCCCAGAGCTGATGAGGCTCTTTCATTTTGACCTGCAGTATCTCCGTGAATTGCGGAGCTGAGCCCTGCCATCTAGACTGCCTTTCTGCTTCATTTTGCTTCTGACCTAAACCCCCCCTGCTATTCCAGGCCTGGCCTCTCATGACCAGAGACTGCTGACTCATCCTGGCCTGTGCCAAGCTGTGCAGTCGCTTAGCGATGTGGACAGGAGTCGAAGGACTAGAATGAGATCACTGAACTCATTTCACTTGTTGCTTACGGTACAGTCCAGCATGAGCTGGAAATGTAGGAACCTCAGCCTCCCGAGCAGAAAGAGTAAGTAGATTAAACACACTGCATCACCAAGTCCTCAACAAGCAGTAGTGGGGTGGCGGGTGGAGCTGGCTTTTTCATGGCCGTGTCTAGGGCATTCCGGTTCATCAGGAATGTTCCTTTGTCCTCTCCTTCCTCTCCTCCACAATCGCACCCTCCCCCCACCCCTTCCCTGAACTTCCCTTCTGAAAATGTCTGGATGGCACAGCAATGATCTGGGCAGAAATGAAATTTTGCTAATAAGCAGCCTCCACAAGAAATCCTAGAACGGTGACACTGTTGAAACTGCTTAGTTTGTCTACTGGGAACTGACATGAACTTCCCAACAGAATTCAAGGAAATGAAAAAAAATCTTTTTTTGTTCTCCTTTTCTTTCTGATTCTCTTTTTCTTTCTGTTTTGAGGGAGGTAGTTTCAGGAGACATGGCTGCATTCTGGTGTGGTGTAAAGTTTTCCGTCGGGAGACAATAATGAACATTCCTCTGGCAGGACGGGATGGGCTTTTTTTTTTTTTTTTTTTTTTTGTTTCTCTTGCTGTTGTTTATTTATAAGACATTTCCTCTCAGTTAGTAGAAGTTAGATCGTAAGAGGCTCCAGTGATTTTCCTTCCACCTCCCCTCCCTAATTTCTGTGCTTCAGCACTCTGGAACACTGTGAACTTGACAAACTAATCAGAGCAGGGAGCTTAGCAGCCAGGCCTGGACACTCTCAAGAGACTGTGCTGATTCTCAGTCGATACTCCTTGGATCAGGAACCATAGTCCTGGTGAGTGGTGAGGTTCCAGAATTTGATGTGTCAAGGATTCTATTCTTGGTGTCTCTGAGGCAGTCAGGAAATAACGAGTGTTTTTAAAAAGGAAAAAAAGAATGCAGTTTTTTTTAAAAAGCTACCAAACAATCCAACGGCCTGATGAAGATTTTACTGTGCACAGCTGAGAGCACTCTATGGACAATGGCTGAGCCTTGAGTCTGTGTTCAGGAGGAGCCTGCAGGCTTAGGTTTCGTGCTGCCACCGATGGATGTCAGCCTTGGCAGGCCTGGCAAACATGCTTGTGGGAGGAGGGAGATAGGTGAGTGAGTGCAGCTGGGAGGTAGTAGTCGGGGTGGTAGGAGGGGGAAGTGAAAGTGGGATTCATGGTTTGTTTGGAGTTTCTCTCTACCAACTTTTCATGCATCTCTCTTCTGCACATTTACATTATGCTCAGAATATATAACGTACCCAGCTAAGCAAGAAAAAGAAGTGGATGCATAGCAGAAGAATATTGTTAATACTGTTCTTCTAAAGATCACTTTGCTAAGAACTGGCTGTTTTTAAATGTTAGGGAAACTCCCTCCACCCGACCTTTGGAAAATATTATTTGTCATACCCTCTTCTTTATTCTTCTGCATTCATGATATCAAACAGAAGAATGCAAGGAGAATCCTTATTTGGTTCCAGAGAAATTTATCATTGTGACATAGGAAAACTAGATGACTGTCCTCACAGTATTAAACCCAAATATAGTATTGTCCTCAATGTAAGAGATTCTGATTGAGTGTGCTCTGGGAAGTTGTTGAAGGAATGAAATGGGGGTGGTTGCATGCTGTCTGATATGAGACTAGCAGAGGAGTCAACAGACCAGCTTTTGGTTCCAATACATGCCTTCCGTGTCCTTGTTAATAATTCACACTCTCCCTAGAAGTGGAGTTTCAGTTGGAATGTGTATTTGTCTTTTACCGTCAGGTCCCTACTTAGTTGCTCTTTCAGAGGTATTTGATCTTACTGTGTTTTCTTGTCTTCTTTCCAATTTCAAGAATCCAGCATGTTCCAAAATATTAAGAGTGGAAAAAACAGAAAACAAAAAAACATGGTGGCCATAAAAGCATTTGATTGTGTGGCAGCATCTGAAGTGAATTGCTCTTTGGAGAGAGGGAGGAGTCTTTGATGTCCCCAATATGGTTCTCATAGGCTAAAACTTCCAAGAACCACAACCCAGCCTAAGGGGCACTTACTCGATGTTCTTAAATATTTGGAAAGAGATGCTATTTTATTGTTTTAGTTTTCCTTGCTATTAACACATTGCCAGTAGATTCCTCCTAAAAGTTGAAAATGCTTTAGCAATAGTTGATTTTACATTTAACCAGATGTGTATTGTGTGTGCCTGTTGTGTGTACTCTTGTCCAAGCTGGTACGGTCATCCAGCATATTACAGTGATACTTGGCTTTGGAATTTTGTTTGCTGCTCTGGGCGATTCAGATTCTTAACCATTGAACTCACGCATGCTCGTTTATTCCTGTGGTCCCTACAGACACTGACCCCTGCTACAGCCTCATCAGGGTCTGTCAGTGACCTCTAGAACAAAGAGTCAGCTTCCTTTCACAATTCCTGTAGTTTGTGAGGCACATCAAATTCCTGAGCTGTCATTGTGATAGGAAGCAGTCCCAGAGTTTTATTAGGACCAGTGTGCTGAAAGTTTAATGGTATATAATGGAAAACTTGCCTATTTCAGTTAGGCCATGTTAGTTATGACCATACTACTTGTATGTGTAATGTTTCTTGGGGATTTTCCATTAATTCTTTTTTTCTAAAGAAAGAAGTTGAAAGGGAAAATAGTGTTAAATTTTTTTTTAAGTTTGATATAAAAAATGTAACTAGTTTTACCCCATTACCACCAAGACCTATGTTAGGTTGTGCCTTCCTCAGTTAACACTTAGGCTGCACAGACTGCTGGGAGAACTGTCTGTTAATCTCTGGTAGGGATGATGTCCATTAGGACTGCACTGAGGGCAAGCTGTATATCTAATACTTAGTAAATATTTTATTATTGAAATCCCGTAGCCTGTACATGAAATTTTATGAGCATCTTTAAGCAGAAAACAGGTAAACACAAATATCTAAGGGTATATCCCAAGAGATGACATTTAAAAAATATAACCTGACAGAGAAATTTTCCTCATTGTTGCCAAGATCTGGAGTTCCACATGGCTGTGGAAGAAAGAATTCTATGGCTAAGTTGGAGTATTTAAGTCAGAATTTGATCAGTACACCTTTGACAAAAAGGCAAGATAATGATGTATTTCTTTCCATTTAAATGGTTGTAAACGGTTACCTGATCTTTTCAAAACCTATGTTATAAACCTTCACAGTGTACTATCAATAATGCAGTTTTCCAGTGCTGATCCCCCAAATTTTTATTTCATTTCAGAGGATGCACGTTATAAAATGTATATTATCTTGCATGTGCATTTTTGCTGTAAGCACTTCTATGTTATATTTATTTAAATAGGCAGTCACAAAGAGGCACAAATGACATTGCTAAATAACAGAATTATTATTGCCCCAGTAAGAAATTATTCTTTCTTATTTATATACAAATGCTTTTTGATACTTATGTGATTTCCTTTTAAAAGATACATATCTTTAAACATTAGGACGAAGGCGTTGATTCATTATATCATGTGATTGTATATGTATGTTACCTTATGCATAATCACATACCTATATTCAACTATTAAAAATATAACCAAATCCTAGCTAGGACTTGCCTTTGAATTCAATCAGACGTTTTGCAAATCAACCATAAGTGAAATGTGGTTGACACTTTATCACACTGACAACACAGAAATTTTGCACAAATATTTATGAACAATATCTGCAAAAGATAAGATTTGGTTAGCTGATAAGATTGGTAATTATCCTTCATTGAACATACATGTTAGATTATGAGCCTAAATTCTATTTATGTACAACTTCAAAATATTAATTGCTATATGTATAAAGTAGTTTAAAATTAAGTAGAAAGAAATTAAATTGCTTTTAATTATCTGAAAATTGAGAATATATTTAATGATTCACTTTATTTTATAAGAATGAATTTATATACAAATGACCCAGTTTATTCTAGTTTCTCGGCTACTTAGTTGTACATTAAATACTTTGATGCTGTATTTACATATCAGCATCAGCAACTATAATTTCCCAAATACCTTTTCAAGAAAACCAGCCAAGACATATTCTTGTGAAGTCACACTTTTCTTTGAAGCTTTCCATAATAACCCAGATTAAAAGTGAACTTCCCCTTCTGACATTAATTGCATTTTAAAATTCGGTAGCTTTTGTTTGACACTTATCATGTACTGCTTTGAACTAAAGTTTTTTTATATGTATGAAACTACACGTGGTTAGAGGAAAGGTACTACATTTTATGTTTATTTATCTCCCTTCCAACCAATGTCAAATTGCCTTAATCTGAATGGAGGATCAATGAATATGTGATGAATGAATGAATGGATGAATGGACGGATGATATCTATATGGCAGTGCATTGACATTGAGTACGTATTGCTTATCGTATGGAAGAAATACATCCAGAAAACAAATCAACAGATTCTTCTATATCTGAATCCCTTAAACTCCCATATTAGATCTTCCAGCTAGCTGACAGCAACTCCAGTCATTTGCCAAGGTAGCTTTCCTAATCTCCACAATGCCCAGGTGATTTCTGATGGGACATGGAGTCTTGAGCTCGCAGTAGTTCCCTTCATTTTCCAGGACTCGTGAGGGGGCCAAATACCCAGGTTGGTCTGCTCCTGCAGTCTGAAAGTACCAGACTGGCCTCTAATGTATCATATTGACCGAAGGCTCCTCCAGCTTGTCAATACTTGCCTACAGTCAGTCAGTGGTTCTTCCTTTCCTCAAACTCAGCATCTAAGGAGCTCAGGCTGATGTCAGATGTGGAAAGGCACGAAGACTAGCTATGAATGCCCGTGAACTAGACAGGAGAGGGGTGGGGCAGACAGACAGCACAATAAAGAGAGGGGCAAGAGGACAGGCAGCCAAATCATTTCCACAATCTTAACAGGCCCTAATTAAATGCCCTGTTTTAGGCAAATAATAGCTGAAAATAGCCAAGGGCAACTGTTTCTCATGAATAAGTAAAGAAATTGGTGGGATCTCTTGGTGCTTCCTCAGTCAGTAAGCTGGAGCACACTAAGGCACATTTGGTGCTCTGGACACATCGGAGGAGAGGGGCCCATTCCAACACCCTAAATGGTACCCTGCTGACACGAATAACATCCAGAAACTAACTTCATATTACTACAAGCTGACCCTAATAAACAATAATTAAAAGAAGCCACAATATTTTGTGAAATTTAATTATATCTGTTATCAATTGTCAATCAATGGTCAATCAACTTGGCAATCCCCAAACTACATCTAATTCTGTCTCCTACACTGAATTCTTTTCTAGAGCTTCTAATATATATAAATGATACGTACTAGTTTGATTTCCATCTCTTTTTATTTTTCCTATTTATCCTCCAGGAAACTGAATTCCTAGATGTAAGCAGCCAGAGGGAGAAAAAGGAGCGATTCACATAACGGATAATTAACCCTTGAACAATGGAAAGTTAACTCTCCATAGACATGCCAAAAACTGAAATGTTTTGTTGTTGAATATGTTCTCCTTTGGGTGTTAACACGTAGAGGACATCTCCATTAGCACAAACTTGGCACCAAACAACCTGTTCATTCTCAAGCTACAAATGCCACACTCGCCTTCCAGTTCATTCTGGCAGGATTTGTAGCATGATGTCCTCTTGGGTAGTCATGTACAAACCACTCTGAGGGGCAAAATTGTATGAGTGCCTAATCCACTTTTGAAAATGAAAGAAAAGGATCTGTTTTTATGAAAAGCACCTAATAAGGAAAGACACAAATTGTAATAAAAAGTGTTAGCACCTTGCATCTCCTGTTAATTGCCTTCCTAGTCAAAAGGAACCAAAATAGTGTAATAAATATTAGACGTACATCATAAACTGAATGTAGAAAAATGTCTCTTCCTTTTAACAGTGAGTTAAAAGAGTAGCAAACCTTAAACTACCCATATTGCCTTAACTTAGGCTCCTATCCTTATTCATCTACTTCATTTGTCTAATGAGGATAATAGTACCCATTTGACTTATTTACCAGCATTGTTATGAGGATCAGATTACAAAGACTGTCTCTTCATTACATTCATTAAACATGGATTTAACATTCATTCATTCACTCATTTATTTATTAATGCAGGAAACATTTTTGAACCATATTCTGTGTCAGATATTATTCTAGAAGCTAAAGCTTGATTCACTTATTAACAAATATTTATTAAGGAGCACATACTACGCACCTAGCACTTTTCTAAGGGCTGAGGATACTACAGTAAACAAAACAAACAGGAGTCTCTATTCTCAAAACACTTACTTTTTAGGCAGGGGAGAAAGATGACAAACAGGTACATATGTAAAATATATAGTATGTTAGGTAGTGATAAGTGCTGTGGAGAAAAGTGAAATAAGAAAGAGAGACAGAGAGAGAGAGTGTGTGTGTATATGTGTGTGTGTGTCAGGAGTAAGGTTGCAATTTCAAACTGGGTAGAAACGGAATGCCTCACTAAGGGGACAACATTTGAGAAAGGTAAAGAAGCAAGTTTTGTGGATATCTAGGCAAAGACTAGAACTGGAACTACAAAGGCCTGGAACTACCAAGTGCAAAGGCCGTGGACAGAAATGGAGTTATATCAGGCAAGTCTGAGGGGTAACAAGGAAGTCCGTGTGCAGGATCAGAGTGAGCAAGCAGGGGGATGGTAGATGTAGCAGGGAAGGCGGTGGGGGCCTGAGCACGTGGGCCTTTATATGCTGTTGTGAAGGTTTTGGCTTTGTCACTGACAATACAGAGATGAAAAGACATGACCTCAAGTTGCTCCTTGGTGGAGAGGCAGATAGGGAAGCAAGCAGGGATAATGGCATATGCCAAGTATCGTTAACTGGAGGATGCTCAAGGAACGTCGGAGGCACAAAACAGTGAATGTTTACCTGAATGTACCTTGCGGTAGAGGGTCAGGAAAAGCTTCAGAAAGGAGCTAATAAGTCCCTTCTGGGCCTTGAAGGATTTTCCCAGATGGTCAGAGGGAGGAAGAACATTCAGTAAGAGGACCAGAAGGAATGAAGACACTTAAAGAGGAAATAGCATAGCAGAGTTGGGGAACAGTATCACTAATGTTCAGGAGAGGAGTGTGGAGAAATGATGCTATAGATGTAGGCAGGGAACAATCATGTTGGGCCTTGACTGCCATGCAAAGATGTTTTAACTTCATCTTGGGGCATTTGGGGAGCCATTGAAAGGTTTTAAGTAGAGAAGGTTAATGATCAAATTGTGTTACAGAAGATCACTCTGGCAGCATGGTGGAGGATAGATTGGAGGAATGGGAGAATAGAGACAGAAAAATGAGTTAGGAGGCAACTAAAATTGTTCAGACAGAACACAATGAAGCTCTGAACTAGGACAATAACTATGGGAATAGGGCAGAAGAGACACGTTCGAGAGATAAGAGGCAGAATGGACACAATTTAATAACCTTTGGGCTGGGCATCAAGAGAAGGAGGAGTTTGGGATTGCTCCCAGGTTTCTGTCTTATACAACTAATCAAGAAAAGCTATGAGGAGGAGGAATGGGTTTTGTAGGCTGGGGGAAGATGATAAATTTGCTTTTGAATGTGTTAATTTTGAGATGTTGGGGAATTATCCAGACTGATGCCTGGTAGGCTGTTGAATTTAGTCAGGAAAGCTGGAGATAGGTCAGGGATAGAGATAAGTTTGGCAATCATCTGAATCGTCAGCTTCAGTATAATAGTTAAAATTACAGAGTGGACTTTTCTCAGGGAAAATTTATTGACAGAAAGCAAAAGGGAGCAGATCCTTGGAGTAAAGCACATTTATGGCAGAGAGAGAGAAAGAGGAGTCTTAGAGAAGATTATTCTGAGCAATTATTATGTGCCAGCCATTGTGCTAGATTGTGGAGGAACCAAGATGACTAGTATCCAGATCCTGCCCTGAAAGCGCCCACAGTTTGTAAAAATATAAGAGGTTTCTATCACCGCCAACCATGGACAGTGCTAACAGAGGAAATGTCCAAGCATAACAGAGAAAGTAGTACAGAATATTTAATTAGCATTAAGGGAGATTATAAAGGCAGAATCCTGGAAAGTTTGCTGCATGCATGTTGCCATACAGTTCATTTCTGATTTCTCTAATACTTGTATGTGTATGTTCTGGTGTTAGCATGGGTTCAAGCTATTGGCAAAACAAGCCAGGTGTAAATTATGGTAGAATTGAAATCGATAGTGCTTTGAAGCACTGGAGTGCCCAGCTCACATCAGGGCATGCGTCTGTGTTCAGTGAAACATGGCTATCAAGTGCACCCCGAGTCATTAGATGTGTTATCCAGTGAATAACAGCATAATGATATTTTAGCAGAGCAGCCTCATGATAAATTCTGCTTTAGTGAAACTCCATATACAGAGCAATTTCTCCTGGCCGTGTACATTGCATGGCAAAGAAAGGATATCCTGCTGTGTATCTGAAGGCTGTAATTTCATTTAGGGGTTCTATTGACATCGTAAACTGCAAGAGCAGAGCTCAAGTGGCTATTTAAGTCATAGGAACTTCAAGCTAAAATTACTGCCTAGTCCTAATCGCCACCTCCGAGGGACTCCTGCCTATATATATGTGTTTTATGTTTCTATCTTTGTGTCTATAAATACTCAAATCACTCCAGGGGCTGAGGTGATAAGCCATCCTAAAATATGACAGGTGTCTGTCACCTTTGCAGCTGGTATAGGCTAAGGGCTAAAAGCAGTTATATTATTCATTGAAGGTCAAATGTTAAAAGGGGCCAGAAACTCCCCAACAAGTTCAGAATATAGGTGTTCTTGTTTTTCTGGTTGAAGACATTCTCTATTTCTGTTTAAGGTCAGAGTCTTCCAGCATGTTGAGGCTAGAAAAGTTGGGACCTTTAAACTTACCTGTACATCAGAGTTTACAGCTTGTAAGTGTTTGCCCCATTCTTTCCTCTCTTTGCCCTGACCCACGATCTCTTGTGAAAATACTAGTACTGGATAGTCTTGGAATAGTATCCAGTAAGGTAGAGATTATATACAATGCCCCACAAAAGTGATTCCCTAGACGTCTAAAGTGTCCATTCTGTCCTGAGATACAGTCAAGCTGAAAATTGGAAGCCATAATAATTGACTTGAATGTTTATTTTCTGAAGAAAATAAATTTAAATAAAATTGCAAATTGTCAAATTGTGTTTATTAGATGATGCTTTGGAATTGACTCCAAGAGACCAACAAGGAAAGATTCAAAGCTATGTATGTTTCTCTTTGGTTTTTAATGAAAATGTTTGTGCTCCTACATCAACTATCAACTTTGTCCAGAGAGGCCACTACAAAATTAGACACTGGAGTTTAAACTTATTCAGTCATTATGGCTGACATTTTATTTGGTCACTCTCTTTCCTGGGCTTGGGAATCATCTATCTACATACTGTCTTAAATACAAAATCCCAGCAGGATTATCATGGTTCAGAAAACCACAATAGTAATAGAACTTATGACTCCTCATAAGGTAAATGTGTTTTCAGTGATCTTACTAACCCTTATATCACCCTGTAGAGGAATGGAGGATGGAGACGTAGATAGCTGAACCCCCAATTAGTGGCTGAGACTGAAGTTTTTACTTTCCATATTAGCCTGACTATTGTTCTACTGCTTCATCACAATATTCCTTTATTGCTTAAATAGTATAATTAAAAATTAAAGTCTATAAGAGCTGAATCTCTCTCATCTGTTACCGTGATATTTTCATTATATTCCTGAGCAACATAATATGCCATTGTCACATTTCTGAGAAGCGATACTGCCCTAGTAAGAGTATCCTCAAATCATTTATATCCATGGGAATGTAAAAAAAAAGGAGAGAGATATTGTGTAGACATAGATAAGCTCCGTCATGAAGAAGTACAACTCTCCTATTGTTCTCCTGGATTTAGGCAGCATAGCAGAGTGATTAAGAGGGCAGACTCTCTGGGCTCTGCCACTTACTAGCTATATGACCCTAAGAAAGCTATTAAATTATTGTGCCTTAGTCTCTTAATATATAAAATGGGGATGATAATGATACCTTCATCATAAAATTACTATGTGGAGTAAATGATCTAATAAATGTAAAATGATTAAGCCAATACTTGATATACAGTAAGCACTCAATAAACATTAGCTGCTATTATAATCACCATTATCATCCTCCTCTTCATCGCTTCTTCCTATACTATAGAGTCTTGGTTAATACCTGTTAGGAAAATTCCTACACATGTGTGTGCATGCACACACATACACACACGCAAACACACATGCACACACCTCATCCACCTAACAGTGCTTGCTTACCTCAGCTGTGGGCTTAAGTTTCACCTATATGTTAATTTCAATGTCTTCCTAAGCAGAGAACATATAAGGACTCCATGCTTTGGATGAGGTGGGTTTGATACGAAATTCAGCCTTCACACTGGTTTTAAGTACTTGATGAAGAATTACGCAGTGGCCGGTCCTCACTCCTATTACTCTAGTTGTTTTCATCTCATCACTTAAGACCTTCCTAAATCATAAATTCTGTTAAGCATGATCTAGTCCAAATCTACTGATGGGTTCACCATTATAGTTTCAGCTCAATAAATAAATGTGCAGTAAATGAATGAATGAATGAATGAATGTTCTATTTTCACCATCTTCACTTAGGTCCTAGTGCTGGCTACCTGTTGTTCTAAATGTTAACCTCATTGTTTATCTAGGCCAGTGCATTCACTAACCCTAGTTATTATTCTGTCTTCCAATCCAGATTCTGCTAGTTATTTTCTCCTCTTGCCTGATTAGAAACTCTCAGTACTGATATCCAGTCACTATAGTAGGCCTACCCTCCTATCTGCCTCATCTTTTCCTTTGTGGAACCATTGACACTATCCTTAGAACTGTGTTCTTTATGCCTCTGCCTATACCTTCTTCCCATTTGAAATCTGAACTTTAACCTTATAAGTGATTATTATCCATTTGTATTTTAATCTGATACCCTTGGTTCTAACCTTGATTTTGATCTTCATATCATGTGTTTCACACACCCTTTTGTATATTTATTATATTTTGATAAAAATATGCTTACATCAATAGTAAGTGAAAGCTGATATCAAGCCCTATCTGTAAGAAACAGCATTCAACCACCTTGGCAGACCACGTGTTGTACCATTTGTTATGCCTCCACAATGGTCCTTATCTTAGTCCCTTGATAAATATCAGAGACCTGATATCCTGAACCTGGTCTCAGTTGCCGTATACCTGCTCCACCCCTAGGCTGATGCTAACAAACTTAATTAATGTAAAATTTAATTGAGCAATGTTGGAATTAGTGTAGAATACATCTAATAGTAAATATCACATGTGAAAGGGAGAGAAACTAACAGCAAAATCCAACATCATTGCAGCTGGTAAACACCATTCACCATTACATTTTGACGTATTTATTGTGTTCCTCTTATTGTCCCTTTTTTTTGGAAGGGACTCATAAAAAGGAGAGAAAAAAAATTTTAAAGAAGAGGTACAATTTAAATTTAGAAACAAGTATGATACTAAACTTAATTAGTATTTCTCACAATAGTTAACAGGGTTACTATTATCAGTGTTACTATTATCAGAGACAATACCTGCTTACAAGGAGCTTCTAGTTTGTATAGTCTTGTTGCAGAGATTAGTAATTAGGTCCTGAAACTAATTAGGTGGAAATCACTAGCCTGTTATTATGCACCAAAATGAGCAGTAAAGAAAGTCAGTGAGTGCTGCAAGAATTCACATCAGGGAGGTTTCTAATGGTATATGGGAGGCTTGATAGCAGAGGGAGAACTTTAGCTGAGGATGTAAAAGCTAGGCATTGAAGGATAAAGGAAAAAGGGTCTTTTGGAGAGAAGGGAAGATGGCATGCAGTGCTGTGATACCAGATAACAGAGAAGTAGGGAGAACGAAGAAAAATTCTAACCAGAAAGAAGGCACAGCAGTGGGAGTGAAGTTAATGCATACAGGAAGTAATGAAATTGGAAATAAGATCCATGATCGTGAAGATTAGGACATGAATTTGGAAAGGCAGGTGGAGTCCAAAATTTATTTTATGTGGGTGATGAGAACAATAACTGGCATACAGTTAGAACGCAGTAAGGGTTTGCCGAATAATTGACACGTTTTAGAGAGGCAAGCAAAAATAATGAAAGTGGTGTTTTAAGAGTTAACCTGGCTATAGTGTGCAGGGTGGTTTGAGGGGGTTGAGACTAGTCCAAGATGCCAGCTGAGAGGTAATTGCAATCATTCAGATGCAGACCAGCCAAAACTCAAATACAGTCATGACTGTGGAGATAAAAAAAGGGACATTTCTAGAAACATTAACGGCACTCTCTGTATCTCTTTCCTACCAACCATAACTCTAGCCCCACCATAACTTTAAATGGAAAGTATCTCCTAAATGTGGGATCCTCTTTGCCTTTTGATTTGATTTTAGTGAAGTCCATCACTACTTATAAGGCAGGGTCAGTATGGAGAATGGACCCTCAGGCTTACTCAAGCCTCTAATCAGTGAAGCTTTATTATATTGTATTCCTGAACAATGTAACATGCTCTCGAAGTTTGACTGCTTGGGGAATAAACTCAGGGGACACACAGACTCCTTTGGGTTCACACTTATGAGTTCCTGACAGGCAAGACTCTGTGGGAAATCTAGCAAATCAAAGAGTGCTGATCCTCTCAGGACAGATTCTGGAGGAGTGTTCTTAACTATATAGTTCTTAACTCTCACTGTCTAACTCCTGAAATAGCGACAGAACCCTTCTACATTTTCTCCCTTCCTTCTTCACTTAAACCAGATCAACACCAAAAGGAAACCTCAGTAGAGACTATATGCTAGCAGAGATTTCAAGAACATCCTAAGCTCTGTCTTACTCCTGGACGGTCTCAGAGACCCCAAGGGCATTCTTGTACGTGGTTGTGAGAAACAGTGCTCATTAACTTGTCTTTTGCTGGTGCCATCATTATCAGTCATGCACTCAGTTGGCCTTTTCTTTGGACAGTTCTGACATTTCTTGAAGGGTAACAATTGGACCACCATATCACATCTATATTCAACTTTTTATTGGCCAAGAGTCATGTGTTCACATTGCTGTGATTCCTTCCTAAGGCAAGTGCCCCATTTTATCTTATGGCTATTCGAGTGACTGCCTACTCAGAGCTCCTTCTAGACAGGACCATGCCTTACTTTTCTCTTTATCTTCTGGTTTCAGCATAACATATGCCCCACAGTAGATCACCAGTACACATTTATGGACTCTCTTGATTTCATACATTTTGAACAGGGACAGCCCTCCATGAGGCTTCCATCTCGAGTTCTGATGTGGAAAATACCTCCTAAATGACGAACTCTTTTGGCTCCCCAACCAGTCAATCCCAGGTTCTTACTAAGCCTAATTTTCCCCAGCAGTTGGCATAGGGAATGTAAAATTGATGGCTCTGCTTATCAAACCTGTCTGTCTGCAGAGTGTAGAGTGGCGCACCATTTAGAGGAAGCGTGTTTGGGAAGTTAAACAAGGACTGTCTGAATAGGAGACCTATCGGCCCGCAACGGAATGACAGCCTTCTGCCCACAAACCAGGGTTAAGACCTGCATATTGTGGCTTCTTTTCACCCATTTGTGAGTAATGAGTCTCACCCCATTAGTGGGTGCATATGTTACACCACTGGAAGCTGTTATGCATCCTCCATAGGTCTGGATGAAGGAGCTGTAGCTACACATAAATATGTACTTGCCAACAGATCTCTGTATTTATCTGCCTGTCAGTGGGAGCAGACAGGGCACAGCTCTTTGATGGGCAAGAACTGCAGGTCAAAACCGTGCTCTTGCTGCTGCCACCGCCACTGTGATTGCTGTGGCTTTATCATTTGAATCCTGAAGGAGGCTAGGGGCAGCTTGTTCATTGTTGTTCCAGCCTAACCTGGGAGGCTAGCTCTGGTCACTGACATAATTATAGACCTTGCAAATGTTGACTGCCAATGTTGTTGTGGCCAGTGACGATGGACTCTTAAAACCATGGTTACCCACCATCTATCATCTTTCAATCATGCCTCAAGAATACACACATCTCTGCTATCTCTGGGCACCGTCTCTAATGCCTTTCGGATGCTGTCTGATCCTCCTGGATTCTGCCTGTTAAGTGTATTTCCTGCTGCAGGCTGCCTCTCAACCTCTGTCCCACTCAAGAGACACACTCCCTCCCAGTAAGAAAAAATTATTGTGCTTCAGGCTTCTAATGGAAATAGTCTACTAAACTAGGTGCTTACTTTAGCAGCTATCACACCCCTACAACTGTATACATCATTGACCATGGTCTTTACCATCTCAATATGAATATTCCTTGTGAGGAAAAAGATATTTCTCCCCCAAAGTGAAAACATACTAGTGATAGCAAAGTGAATTTATGATTACTTTGTATATAACTGAAGAAAACAAGCAGAGCAAACTTGTGTTTTTAATCTAGGACTGTTTACCAGTTTAATTTGATAGAGGAAATTAATTGTGCAATTCTTAATATAACTACAGTACAACCACAATTAACAGACTTCTTTTTTGTCATTGTTCTTCCTCTCATGCTTATAAGAGGGTATGGACCATTCTCTTCCCCCAAAATTCAATTTTCCTCAAGATTGTGGCATTATTGCAAAAGAAGTAACAGGAGTATTTTTGTTTTTTGGTTGGTTTGTGTCGTATCCATTTAATAAAAGTCTGACTGAAAGATACAAGAAGTGAGCTCATCTGAGACAGTGCTTCCTGATTTTGCCTTTCTAAAAGGTAGGTGGCAAAGCAGGAGAGTTTTGTCTCAGACAGAATTTGGAAAGAAAGAGACTGTCTTGTCAAAGAGAGGTGAGATGATGTGAAAAGGGCTTATTTCTATATGTCAAAAAGGTATAAGACATATTTCATTGAATAGGAGATGGACTGGGTTCAAAGGTAGAGCTTTCTTTTCCTAGTTATTTTTATTTGATATGCTTTCCTCTTATTATTCTTCTTAATATCTCTACTATGCAACAAAGGCAAACTGATTTTTCTGAAGATCATCTTCAGTAGGGTAGAAATTAGTAATTTGATCAACTAGATCAACAGACAGTGGAATGAAAATGGAAGAAAGGAATCCTGTATTCAATTAAAGTATGTTGCCTGAGCAAAGGCTTTTTTAAAAAAAAAATAAATTAGGGATTGGTAATTGGGAGTTATAGGTTGCTGCTTCTGTGAAAGTGAGCTAGGTAAGAACCCCATTTGACCTTTTGCTATCACTAAAAGTCCTAAAACTCAGTATGTGTATCAAAATCATGTTAAATGAACATATAAGTTCATGGCTTGCTATGAGACTCTGCACCTGCTTAAAAGGCACAACAGAAATGCTGAAATGGGGCAATTCATTAGGAACAAAGAATTTTCTAGATGCTGTGGCAAAGGTTTCTCTAGGACAGTGTTTTCCAAACATCCCTGATGCTAAGAATCATCAGGGTTACACGTGAAATATGCACTTGTCTGGGTCCTCCCTCCTGCCACCAGACCTAGAGAATCAGAAACTTCCATGGAGTGACCTTGGCATTTGTATCTGAAACAAGGAAACTAGTTGATTTTTAAGATCAGGGAAGTCTGGGAATACTGCTCTAAGAGGTTTTTTTAGAACATATAAAGAGGGGGACTGATGATTTTATATATACACTTCTCCTATGTTCTTCCCAAGATTTCAGAGGCATTTCAAGAGAGTAAAAGAAGAGCCTTTCTTTATACCAATGATTTTTAAGCATCTCTTGTCTCTCCTTGTCCCTCCATATCAATGACCTTAAGACTTTGTATTCCCCTCTTTCCCACCCCTCATCCCTACCTAATAAATGGTCATATCATGAAATAAAAGTCCTTAGATTAGGAATTTGGAGCTTGAGTTCTAGTTCTGGCTGAAGCTAAGAGCTATGTGACCTTATATCTTCCATCACTTTAGTTTTCACGTTAGAATAATGATGAGGTTGCCCAAAATGTTGTGAACTATACCAGCTCTACATTGTTAGGAATATTAAACAACTTCTGTAACCTTGTTTGGGTACCATACATGATGACTTCTGCGCTTGATGGGAATGTGTGTTCAGGTTTAGACATGTCCGTTAAGTATTATTTACAGACTTGTTACCTATTTCTGAAACCAAATTGAGTTACAATTTAATCTAAGATAATAAACGTTTTGGAAAATTTATTTTCTTCTTTTGACAGCTAGAAGTGTCTTCCATGGGAACTGTTGACAAGGGTTTGTCACATTGACAACCACATCATGGATACTGACTTGTTGAAAGAGTAAGAGAAGCTATGAGTGAATGAATGAATAACCTGGTGCCTGTTCTCCTTGCTAACACTTTTAAGTCCATGGAGGCAAGGATGGTAATACTCTTCAGCTAAACACTGGAGGACTGGTAGTCAAAAAATTTTTTTAAATACATATACATGTCCATGACTTGGCTTTGCTACAAAGCTAAATGGAAAGTCCTTAGCTGAGTACAACAATAAAAGTAGAAAATTAAAAGAAAGTGCCGCTTGAGTTTTGAAGGTGAAGATAGAGAAATGTAGCAGTAGAGGTTTACATTTCCTGAGCTCTCTTGTTGGCTCAGCATGCTCTCAGTGTAAATACACATGTGACAGTGGCCTCTGCACTCATTCACACTTCAGAGAAGCCCTCGGTTTCCTTTTCTCACTCCATTTTAGCAGTGGGCAGCCTGCAACCTTTTGATCAAGCTGACTTTGTACGTAACATGACTGAACTCCGCTATGCCAAACATCCTTGAGGAAGTTGACATTTGTGTACTTTGAAAGAAAAAAAAGAAAAGTGAATCCCAACTGCTTCCTCCTGCCCTTTTGATTAAGAGAACGGTAAGTCAGCAGGAGAGGTGCTGCTTTTAACATGCAGGGTGTGCAGAACTGATTGGTATTTTTCTTTGAAAAAAAGTAGAAAAGATTGATGTTAAACAACACTAATCAGAGTTGATTACAGGGACTGAATGAATTCATTGATGGGAAAGAGCCATGGTTCCAGAGACAACAAAAGAGGTTAGATAATAGTCAGGGGAATAGTATTTGGAATATTTCTGCTCATCTCTGACAACCAGGAATCAGAGCCCCTAGCTCTCTAAGCACTCCTGGGAATAGACTTATCTGTACACTAAGTACAGTTCTCAGCTGGGAATGATCTTCTCCCTGAGCTTGGTATGGCTGACACTTTCCCTTCATTCATGTCCTCAGCCTTCCCTGATCACCTTGTCTAAAGTGGTGCTTCCATCACAGCCTGGGTGAGCCCAACCCACCTCTGGGTAGCATATTCCCAAGTGCTACGCAGAGCTCTGTCTGGAACCACCTGCAGTTCCCTGCATGGACTATATTTTGCCTTGCTCTGTAATTTTTTTTCTGTCACCTCTACCTGGTGACCTTTTCCATCTCTCCTCATTAAAATTCAGGGTCCCACACCTCTGTTCTCCCAAGGTAATTTATGCTTAACTCATTTATAGCAGGCATCACCCCATGTTATAATTATTTGGATAGTTACTTTACCTTCTCCCCAGTAGACTGAAATATTTCAGGGCAGGGACTGTAGCCTTTATCTTTGCATCTTTAATGTTAGCAAAATACCCAGAATGTACTGGGTGTTTAACTAATGAAGAATGAATGAATGAATCAATCAATACTCCCTACCTACCTCCCTCCTTGTTTTAAAATAATTGCCTGAAATAAATAACACAACCCATAGGAAGACATTTCTACCCAGAATGGATAACCCATTGGTTATCTGTTTACCAAAAAAGTAATGGAACAAAGGAAATGGGAAATCAAATTTAGGAGTTTAACACATGCTCTTTTCTGTGACCTCTAATTTGTTCCAGATAGCACTCTGACTACATATATGAGGAAACCTTTGGAGAAACAGTTTGTTGGACTTACGCTATAATTTCTGAGAAGTGAATGAATGTGTTGATTACTTCACAAAAAGTAGGCTGCTGCTATTAAATTTATTATTAATTATAATGCACTGTTTATATAGGCTTCTCCTTTAGGAACCCCCAAGTATTCAACATACATCATCAACCTAATGCTATATTCTGCCTCATGTTAATAATCTTATGGCTACTGAAGCCATCACCTGAGCACTTCAGAATCTTGATAAATATTATCAAATGCATATGTTACGCTCATTATTTTCAATAATCTCATACATTTAAATTCCTAGAGAAATGTGTTTTCTTCTTCTTATATATCACCAAGTGGATTACCAGATCTTCTCCACTCAACACGTGGAAAGTAGAACATATGGGGAATCACCCCAGGCTTTTAGATGGGATTTGTCCCAACTAGTTCATAGCTGAAACATTTAATGACATTTTACATTTTACTAAAAATTCCATTGAGCTTACAAAGGAGCATCATACATCATAAGAATGCTACAGAGCTAGGGAGGGAAGAACCTAGAGCATTTTTTGGTTCAAGGTGAAGGAGTCCCAGTGATGCTAAATACTGGCCTCATTTGCCCAAATATTGGCTACACCAGTGGCTAAAAGATCGGGGAGCAAGAGAACGATTTTATCATGGCAAGAACACTTTCATTTTCACTTTTATATGATATTATTCTTGAATTAGTCAATCTCACATTTTTCATTGCATTTTCAACGCAGTTTTCAATCTTGCATTCTCCAGTATATCTTGGAGATCTTTTCATAGCAGTACATAGAGAGCTACATTAATCTTTTATTCAGTTGTACAGTATTCCATTATGTAAATGTATCATAGTTTATTCTACCAGTTCCTATTTATAAACAATTTTTGTCATTTCAAACAATGCTCCAGTGAACAACCTTGTACATAAATCATTTCATAGACGTGCAGATTTTCTGCAGGATAGATTCTCAGAAGTAAAATTGTTGGTCAAAGGATTACATGCATCTTAAATTTTGAGAAACTTTGCCAAATGGATCTCAACAGCGTTTGTATTACTGACTACTTCCATTGGCAATATATGAAAGTGCCCTTTTACTCCCAGCCTCGACAAAGTAGTGTTTCTTCAAACTTTGGATTTTTGCCAGTTGTATAGGTAAAAGATGATATCTCACTGTACTTTCAGTTTGCCTTTTCCTTATTATGAGTGAGGCCAAGCATCTTTTGATATGTTTAATGATTTTGGTGTTTGTTTTTTTATTAGGTGTCTGTTCATCTTTTGTCTTTTCTTTTGATTGGGTTCTTGGTCTTTTCTTATTGATATCTTGCTATTTATACATTAAGGAGATAGTTCTTTTCTCTATATGCGTTGCAAATATTTTTCCCAGTTTGTCTTTTTTTTATTTACTTTGCTTATGATGTATATATTTTTTTGCCATACAGAAGTTTGCTTTTAATATAATCAGATTTGCCAATCTTTTCTATTATGGCTTCTAGATACTGAGTCAGGTAGACAGTCCTTCCCCATGCCAAGATTATGAAAGGATTTGCCAATGTTTTCTTTTAGTACTTTGATAGCTTAGATTTTTATATTGAAAAATACACCTATTGAATGAGATTTTTTAATCCAAAAGATATTTTCAGGATAAAAGAGGATCTAGAAAAGAAAAGCCACAATGTTCCCAGAGCTTGATAAGCTGTGGCTAACCTGCTATCATTTGCATAGCATACTAAATCTCATTCCTTTCTGCCAGCAGGATGCAATACAATTATGATGAAAGGGCCAATCTGGATTTTAAAAGGAAAATTAAGAATAACACTGTTTAGCCTTTGAGGTCTTCACCTTTCCTCTTTCTATATTGCTGTTTGTTTGTTTTTGCTTTTTGTTTGTTTCTGTGAGAAGGCCATGTGCTAGCAGAGAGGCTATAAGCTAGTGGCATTATTTATTGGTTCAAATTCTAGTATCTTATGCAATTCAGAACTAAAATCTTATTAATTATGAATACAAACTGGTATGAAATAGTGCATAGAACCTAGCCCTTGGAGTCAGAAGCCTTGAGTTCATCTGGTGTACCCCAGAGCATCTCTCCTTGCCATGATTTCCATCCGTAGTCAATGGAAAGAATGAGATCATTATCTCAAAAACAGTAAAAAAGCAAATAGATACATTTTTATATGTTTGAGTACTATAGAAAATTAGTTCATAAAGTTATTAGCTGATGATATTTTCATATGATATGGCATATGAATTTTTAGAGGGAGGCTTTATGTAGAAAGCTTTATTTTCCACATTCCAGTTAATATTGCTCACACTCTTCTATATTTTTCCTTCTGGTTCAAAAGTGTTCTTTCAACAAGTATCTGTTTTAGGTGGTGGGGTTACACAGTGAACAAAACAGACACATTAAAAAAATTCTTGTCTTCAAAGAGCTAATATTTGGAGGAGAAAGGCAGAAAATAAACAAATGCATGCATAAAATATAAAGCATATCAGAAGTCTGTGAGTACAATAGAGAGCAAGAAAGAGGGAGGGGGATAGGAAGTGCTGGAAAAGGGGTGTTTCTTTGATGACTAGAATCAGGGAATCCTACACATTCAGCAATGATCTTTAAAGGATATGTAAGGATATCTCAGAGTTCCAAAGATACTAAAATCACTTTCTGTATCATAGGAAGAGCAGAACTAAACTTATATAAGTAACCAATTATTTATGAACATATTGGTTCTATTCAAATTCAAATGACAGCTTATACCAAACTTTTCAACAGACATCTCACATGTGCTTAGGTTACTCACCTCTCTCATCTAAGCTAGACTCACCATCAGCCTTTAGGCAATTCTATAGGATTTATTATTGAGAATGAAGGACCAATGTCAATGTGATTAGGAGCTGGTAAGATTCTTTTTTGTGATATGATTAATCTTAATAGATGAAACACAATAATCTTAGCTGGAGTAAGACATTAGATATGAAGACATTTTCTTTACCACTAATGTAACATCTCCCCTATGGAACCCAAAGCCTCAGAGTCTGTGATGTATTACAGTACTCTCTACTGAAATTATAATGCTTCTAGGTTGTTAACTGAACTTTCTTCAGACTTAGATTATTGCCAGAGTGATGTTCTTTGGTTGGCACTCAAGTTCCTCTGTGATCTAGCCCTAATTTGCCTTAACATTACCAATTTTATTTCTTGCTACTCCCTTTCACAAACCAAATGATTTGCTTTTCCCACTGCATGATAACCTTTTTGTTCATATGGTTTATTCTGCTCGAAATGATTTCTCTTCCCTTTCTATACTTTGAAATCCTATCTATCCTTTAATACCTAGTTTAAAGGATTCTCCATCTGAAATCTCCTTTCTTAGCCATTTCTTGAGGCCATTACTCATAAATTGTATCTAGCTAACTATCTATTATTTACTTGCCTATCTATCTATTGATTATCTATTTATCAATTATCTATCTATCTACCCATCCCCTAAGGTACTTGATATTTATTATATACTGAATAAATCGATGAATGGTAAAATGAGGGGATAGTGGACAGATATGGGAATATGAACAAGCAGTAAAATAAAAGTGGTCTTGAGTAGATCCTATAGTCTTCTTATGACAAAATATTAAATAAAATATAAATGAGCCTTGTTTGAATTGGTCTAGAACAAGGAAGGCTCTCTGGTGGCTTTCCAGGCTGCTGTCATGTGTGAGATAATCTGGAACAAGATCTCCTTTTAGAATTTAAGAATACTTCTAGCTGATGTGTCCAAGCTACCCTATAACGGTGTAGACTATGCTGACCTCTCTCACTTGACATCCATTGGTATGCTGAGGTTGGATCTTGTTTCCTACCTGAGCTCTAAAGATAAGAAAGTGAATACATTTAATAAGGCTTTTGTGCCTCTGATTAGTTGAATCTGATGCTTTCAAACATCACTGCTTTTCCCAAGGTTTGGGCAGCACATAGTTTATTTTTTAAATTCCATTCTTTCTGAATGTCTTCCACAAGTAAAGAATGTGCTGAGAGAAAAAATTAAGGCATTGATTTAAGAATAAGTCCTGGTACCTCAAGAAAAGACAAGCACCAAGATGTAGCTGGTGGTTATAAGTGAATTGTGGGAGCATATAGCTTGGCCTCAGTTAGTAACATGACACACTCATATCTGATGAGACTACTGGGAGAAAATAGCACTTCAAGCCCAGAGTCAGGTTTAGTTATGATTTGAAGATGAAGTCAGTACTATTTAAAGTTTCATTTTATTTATAGGACTCACTAGTAAGTGTAGGGTTTCCAAAAAAGTAGAAGACATGGTTTCTGACCCAGAAGCCTTTCAAAATAATAAACATGATGAAGCTAATGCAAATAGTATTAATACATGTGACTGAAACTTATAACCAAACATACAGAGTAAATAGGGCACTAATGAATTTACCTAATTGGAAATCTCAAATTAAAGGAGCTTTCTAACTATTGTACATCATGTGTGGGATAGGGCCATCAGGTGAAGTATTGTTGCATACAAATATCATTGGACTTCATAACCAGACAAAGGAAAAGAAGGAAATCATCTCTGGAAACTGCTGGAGTAGATCAAGAAATTACCAGACCAAGGAGGCTGAGGAAAGGGAGATAAGAGTATCTAGAAAGTGCTGCCAACACAGACTGCTCCCAGTATAACATTCATAGACCCAACCTCTACCTGACCCCCTGCCTTACATCAAGTCTTCATCTCAATCTGTTAGGAGTCTATTTTTCTATGATTTTATAATGCAGTTGCTCTGTGATTTGATAATAGAAGTTAAACCTATACATTTTCATAATCACCTTCTCTAGAACACATCCATTATGCAAAAGAGGAAAACTTGTACAGCAATAATGATGATGTTTTATTTTAGATGTACTAAGTGTTTTCACTTATATTATCTCATTTGGTCCTCACAATAAACCTCTGAGTTAGGTGCTATCAATTTTAGAGGTGAGGAAAATAGAGTTCTAGAGAAATTTTATAACATTTTATTTGAAGTTCTCTCTCTGTCTCTGTCTCTGTCTCTGTCTCTCTCTCTCTCTCTCACACACACACACACACACACACACACACACACACACACACATATGCAGAGAGAGAGCATTAGAAAGATACTAGGGAGATAAGAAAGCTCTGAGCATGGTTTGTACCTGTGAGTAAGGAGTCACATAAATCTAATCTGGAAAATGATCTTAAGGAAGGTTTGAAATCAATCTGATGTAGATTTGAGTCTTCTTCTGGTTCTTACTAGATCTGTGACACTCGGCAGTTTTTCAACATTCCTGAGTCTGAGTTTTTTTATCTATAAAATAGGAATAATAATAATAACAACAACAACAGAAGTATTTTGAGAATTGAATGAAAATAGTGTAAGTAAACTGCCCAACCCATAGAAATCAATCAATGGAAGTTAGCCATAATAAAAATAAGGATTATGATTATCATTTTCAATAACAGCAGCAACAAAGGTGGAAGATGCTTAAATTTGTTGAGAGGATAAGGTACTTAAAGGATGTACAGTAACAGTAACACTCAGGTATCTGCGTGGAAGAGAGGGTTAATACCCTTCTTCAGAAATGATCCTGACCAAATAAAGTATTTGAAGGTGTTGTAATCATTAGGTCAATTGCCTAAAAAATAACACCAAGTATATCACCTCTCTGTGTTCTTCCTTCACTTTTGAAGATGTTCTAAGGCTGGGTAACTTGCAGAGAAGCATCTCTGTGTGTTCAGAAGAACAGAGCATTTCTGAGTCCTCTTGAAATGATTTCAGTGCAAATAATTGTGTGGTGTCATGAGGTCCCCCCTGCTCCAACTCCACGGAGATCATGAGGTGGCACAGGAATCATGCTTTTCAGGGAGCAATACCAGATGAAGGAAGACCTATGAAACTTGAGAAGTGTCACATATAGCTTATGCTGCTCCGAGAATGTCCTAGAAATAAAAAACTGTGTGGTGTTGGAGGGTGTTCAGGAAGCTATATAGCAAAACAGCTGTAGAGCTGTTTTCGGTCCCTCTGCCTAAAAGAATGAAAAGGATCCTTCTTACTCCTCAAGTAGAGCAGAGAAGAGACTTTGCAAACTGGACACAACCCACCAAAAATTCAACAGTGGTTATTGTTGGGTCAGAGAATTATGGGTTGTTTTTTATTTTTATTTTTTTGCTTTATTTATGCTTTTTTAATGCTCTCAAATTTCTTATAACTAACATGAACTACTTTTACAAAATTTATTTTGGAGATTTTTTCTGTTAAAATATCATATATTGTAAACAAGAGGAAAAGCAAGGAAAAAATTCCTCATAACTTTGCCACTTAGATAGCCTTATTGGCATTAATTTTTTAATTGAGGTATAATTGATGTACAATATTATATAAGTTGTAGGTGTACAATATAGTGATTCACAATTTTTAAAGGTTATACTCCACTTACAGCTATAAAATATTGGCTATATTTCCTGTGTAAAATATATCCTTGTAGTTTATTATATACCTAATAACTTGTATTATATACCTAATAATTTGTATCTCTTAATTCCTTACCCCTATATTGCCCCTACCCCCTTCCTTCTCCCCATTGTTAACCACTAGTTTGTTCTCTATATCTGATTTGGCTTCTTTTTTGTTTTATTCACTAGTTGCATTTTTTAGATTCCACATATAAGTGATATCATACAGTATTTGTCTTTCTCTATCTGACTTATTTCACTTAGCATAATACCCTCCAAATCCATCCATGTTGCTGGAAATGGCAAAATTTCCTTCTTTTTATTGCTGAGTAGTATTCCATACGTATATATATATGTATGCCATATCTTCTTTATCCATTCGTATGTTGATAGACACTTAGGTTGCTTCCATATCTTGGCAATTGTAAATAATGCTGCTGTGAACATTGAGGTGCATTTATTTTTTCAAATTAGTGTTTTTGTTTTCGTCAGATATATACCCATGAGTTGAATTGCTGGGTCATATGGTAATTCTATTTTTAGTTTTTTGAGAAATCTCCATACTGTTTCCCACAGCGGCTGCACCAATTTACATTCCCACCAACAATGTACAAGGGTTCTCTTTTCTCCACATCCTTGCCAGCCTCTGTTATTTCTGTTCTTTTTGATGATAGCCATTCTGACCAGTGTGAGGTTATACGTCATTATGGTTTTGATTTGCATTTCCCTGATGATTAGTGATGTTGAGCAGCTTTTCATGTGCCTATTGGCCATCTGCAGGTCCTCTGTGGAAAAATGTCTATTCAGTTTTTCTGCCCATTTTTTAATTGGACTTTTTTTTTGATGTTGAGTTGTATGAGTTGTTTATATATGTTGGATATTAACCCCTTAACAGTCATATCATTTGCAAATATTTTCTCCCATTCAGTAGGTTGTCTTTTCGTTTTGTCGATGGTTTCCTTTGCTGTACAAAAGCTTTTAAATTTCATTAGGTCCCATTTGTTTATTTTTGCTTTTATTTTCTTTACTTTAGTAGACAGATCCAAAAAAATGCTGCTACAATTTATGTCAAAGAGTGTTCTGCCTATGTTTTCCTCTAAGAGTTTTATAGTATCTGGTCTTACAGTTAGGTCTTAAATCCATTTTGAGTTTATTTTTGTATATGGTGTTAGAGAATGCTCTAATTTCATTCTTTCACATGTGGTTGTCCAGTTTTCCCAGCACCTTGGCATTAATTTTTAGACATATAATTGAAAAATATTTAATTAGAAGTAAAATTCTCCTCATCCCTTCAATCAAAAGTCTCTTGTACTTCCTCCCCCACAAAAAATGTGTTTATGTATATGCCAGTATATATCTATATGTGTCCTCATTTTATTCATATAAGAGGGACCATATCATATATGTCTTAGATCTTGTCATATAGCATATAAATCTACTTTATTCTCTTTAAGAACTTCACAGTATTCCTTTAGGGGTATACCACAGGTGTTTAATCAGTTGCTGAATATTTGGTAAACACTATTACTTTTATAATCAGAAAAACTTAATACCCATTTTTATGTATTTGCTAGACCTCAGCCTAGAGTAAACCAAAACCTCTCTGCTTATTATACAGACACAGGAGAAAAAAATTACTGTATGTGTGTATATGTATGTATGTGTATTTGTGTGAACATGTTAGAGATGATTGTCTTGATCTATAATTTTACAGTATAAAATGTTAGAATGGCCGGAGGTAAGGTGGATAATGTCTCTTTGTGATTCTGGCTGAATTGTGGCCTCACATGGAAGTTGGCATACTTCTTGAGAGTTTTAATGCAGTCACTGATTACAGTATGTGAGATTTTACTGCATCCATTTGAGTTAAAACTGATTTTGTCTTCAAAATAAAAGCCTTCAAAAACAGAGAAAATAATTATTTTTCCCATGGCAGGAACTCTAAATTCCTTCATTTTATGTCCTAACGTAAAAAAGAAAACCACTAAGAAATCATTGAAAAGTTGATACAGAAATAAAACCCCTTTTGAATATTTGAGCTATGGAATTTTATTCTCCAAGTACCTGCTAATGTCCCAGGTACCTAAGACAGAGAGAACCAGATATAGAAAAGTAATTTATATCAAGACTTACTGTGATGCTAGTAATAAGGCAAGTGGGGCTTTCAAAACCATATTGCTACAGGTTAAAAAAATTACCCATGTGCTCTTGAATAGGAGGAAGAATTTTGTTTGTGGGCATTGGCATGATTGCTCTATGTAAAATGTGGAGATTGCACAACTCTAATATGGAAAAGTAAATGCACAAGCAAGCCATATTCTAACTATTCTAACCTTGAAAAATGTGGTTGCTTTTAATGACACGATGCATCAAGGTCAAGGGAAGGTGCCCTCAGCAGATGGAAGACTTTCAAAGTGAAAAAGCTTCTTTACATTTAAAATGTATTGAGTTACATATGATTTCTAAGGAACACTTGGTTGTTCTAGTTATAACCATGGCTCATTTCCGTTATCATGTGTCAAGTAACTGACTTACCTCGTATATTTCCCTGGTAGGTGTTTTCTGTGGAAAGGCAGGGAGAGAGAGAGATATTCCTCAATATCTTGTTATAAACCCACTAGGTGTCACTGCTTTCAGTGGGACTCTGGAAAGGAAACTGTCAGAGGACACATCTGTGCCTTGGCGAAAAACGGATTTCATGCCACCTTGACTTTTCACCTCTAATATACAGAGAAAACTGCTTAGGAGTCTTTCTCATGTTTATTTGTACCTGTGATTCCCTTACTTTATTTTATTCTGAATTTTTTAAGATTGAGTTTTACAATATTTATATTTGAACCAAATTTTGTTCAGAAATAGTTCATTGACGCTATTCTTTAACATGTATCTCCCTTAACTTTTTAAATACACAGTAAAATTATTAAACGTGATTTAGTGTTTGGTAACACAGAATGCATTCAGAAAGCTTGATCTCACGTCCTTTGTAAGGCTCTTTAGAGATGGGATGCCACATGCTTTCATGTCAGTGGTGTAAAAGTGATTTTCTTTTTTTTTTCTTACCCTGCTTCCCATTCTGTGTTCTTTCTCTCTTCTTGCTCTTCCTTTCTCTCTTACAGTTTCATGAAAATTCATTTATCTGTGACATTTAAAGACTCTGTCTGAGAGGTGTCTGGAGCTGTGGCCAGCTGTGTACATCAACAGTCTCCTAGAATCTGGCACTCTGTCAATATTGGGGGGCCTCGGTAACCGCACTTAAATGTAGTGCCTGCCAGCCATCAAGCTCTTAGTGTCTCAGTAACGAGTCCAAATGAGTGGATATTAGCATGTCAGATCCTTTCACAACTGGCAACTCTTAGTAGACAGTATATGGGCATCTTGCATTCACCCTCTGCACTTTTCTGTTTGTCTGCTTCATTTATATGATGTCATTCCCTTCTATGTACAAAAATAGGAATCTCCAAGAAATACTATAATGAAACTGTAGTAAACAGCATCATTGCACAATCTTGATTTGCTGGGTTTTATAGACAGACAGTCCCCGACTTACAATGGTTCCACTTAACAATTTTTCGACTTTATGATGGTACAAAAGCGATATGTATTCAGTAGAAATCTTACTTCGAATTTTGAATTTTGATCTTTTCCTAGTCTAAGGATATGATGGTGGGCAGTGGCAACGAGCTGCAGCTCCCAATCACCCATGCAATCACGAGGGTGAACAACCGATACACTTACAACCATTCTGTACCCACACAACCATTCTGGTTTTCACTTTCAGTACAGTATTCAATAAATTATATGAGATATTCAACACTTTATTATAAAATAGGCTTTGCATTCAATGGTTTTGCCTAACAGTAGGCTAATGTGTTTTGAGCACGTTTAAGGTACATTAGGCTAAGCTGTGATGTTCAGTAGGTTAGGTGTATTAAATGCATTCTTTACTTAAGATATTTCCAACTTATGATGGGTTTATCAGGATGTAACCTAACCCTGTCATAAGTCAAGGAAGATCTGTATATAGCTATATACATAGGTAATACATTTTTATTATATTTTAGGTGTTTCTTTTTGCTTAGGTTATGATATTTGAACCAGAATTGTTGTTGCCATTTTATAGTAGAAATATATAGAGAGTTGTCCCTTAGTATCCATGGGAAACTGGTTCCAGGACTCCCACAAATACCAAACTTCACAGATCAAGTCTTGAACTTCACAATTCAAGTCTCATGTATAAAATGGCATCCATCAATATGGAAAACAGACTGTATGTTGGGACTTTCTAAGTAAGTCTTCCTAGATTATATATGAACTTAGTGTGATAGAGATTTAGCTACATAATGAAGAAATATTAATGAGTTGGTGAGATAAGGTTGTTCTCTGAAACAAAAACTATTTACATTTGCAAAGTTTCTTAGTGTCCTCCCTACTATGCCAGTGAAATGGCCCATTTATAAATTGAATCATGAAAGCATTATTATGTCAACTTTCCCATGAACTGCCCCAGATAACAGCATATTGGCCTTTCATGGTTTGTAAGAGAGACCAATATTAAGACAACACTTTAGTTACTGCACTACAGTGTGCTCTCAACCCATGTGTAACCTTGTCCATATCGTGTAATGAAAATATACCAAGAATCTGAACTTTAACAAAAGGAAGAAGGAAGATGAGAGTGTCTTGGAGATCTGCATCCAACCTAGAATAAGTATGGAAGAATTTGCCAAGCTTTAGGTCATGCTCAGGTCAAATAATCCAGGTTTCCAGATATCCAAGAGACTATCCTGGAACTCTTGATGCCCCTTGAGTGGGTCAGTAATGACCTTTTCCTTGGATCCATTGGACCAGCAATAACTCCTAAGTTGAATGAATTCGCCCAAGTTTCATGTCACTCACAGACATTTCCCAGTCTGGATTTTCAATTTAAGTCCCTAAAATTTGAGCACTTGCTTTCATGTGGGCTGCCAGGATGTGCTATACACCATAGAAGATTTTAGGGTGGTTCTTGCTGGAACTGAGAAAAGAAATACCTAATGAACTGCATTTATGCAGTTTCAGTACAACAACTGAAGACAAACTTAGGACCTCTAGAGCCTTTAGTTATACTTCAGAAAGGGAAAGGGAAATACATATATTTATTTGCCTCATAATTATGAGTTATTTATAAAACTAAAAGTTCATTTTGACTCCAGATTTTATGTCATAATACAAAAGTCATCATTTTTAATTCAGTCACCATCATTGGTAGGAAAAAGTCTCCTTGGGAGTTTGTATCAAACTAGACAGTGTGGATGAACAAAGTAATGTCACAAGGGCTCCCACCACCAGAAATAATCTGGCAATGTAAGGGCAAGCCTCAAATCCAAAAAAGAAAAACTGGGTGCAAGGATTGAGAGAATAGGAAAAAGGAAAGCATAGGTATACATGGATCTGTAACATGGCCTGCATCAAGGGATTTGGTATTTTTCTTTCTAATTCATTTACAATAGAATATAGTAACATGTAAAGCTTCTAATGAAGAAATAAACATGTCTATACTTAGCTCTATTTTTGTGGTCCTAGAGAGGAGGAAAATTAACAACAAAAACAATATGCCGTATTAACCACAAGATTTTTATACCACCAAAACCTCATCTCAAGATATATTAGAGGACATTTTCAGCACCTTTTACGGATGAATTAGAAAAGGTCTCTCTTCCTGTCAGTAAGACTCATCTGCTGGGCTAACAACTTACCCTCCTCTTGCTCTGAACTCAGAACTTTATGAGTATACATTATATCTGTTCTTTATTGTATACTATTTGTTTAATGTTAGACACTAATCCTTTCTGGGGCAGAACAAGAAACAGGAATGAAATGAGAACACAGGATCAGCCTGCAGAATTTATAGATAAGGACGGGAGGAATTTTGTTTTCTTTTGGATCATTTTAGACACACTTTGGAACTGTATTTGAAATTTGATGGGCTGTAATTTAACCATCTCTTTTCATTAATACTAAAACATTCTCTTGCCTAAAAGCAGGAAAGATTTGGATTCTTCTTCCTTAGAAATCCTAGCAAATTCTTCAGCTCTTTCTTCCCTGGTGTGTATTTTGTTTACTGATCACAGAGTGAAATGAGAGAAGTAAGAACAGACAAAAGTGATGAGGGAGCATGTCTGATCCCACCTAAGCAGGGAAGGCACATATATTGACTCTTCTGCCTTGGCTACCCCTGACAAAAAAGAAATAGCTGCCTGACTGTATGGCTGATAATCAACAGAACAGTTGATGGGGTTGTTCAAAAGGTCTATCTTTTATACATATACATATATCCATTCTTTTTTAGCTTCTTTTCCCATATAGTCCATTACAGAGTATTGAGTATAGTCCCCTGTACTATACAGTAGTTCCTTATTAGTTATCTATTTTATATATAGTAGTGTGTATGTGTCAATCCCAATCTTCCAATTTATCCCCCTTCCCTTACCCCCTGGTAACCATAAGTTTATTTTCTTCATCAGTAACTCTATTTCTGTTTTGTACATAAATTCATTGGTAGCCTTTCTTTTAGATTCCACATATAAGCAATACCATGTGATATTTGTCTTTCTGTGTCTGACTTACTTCACTCAGTATGACAATCTCTAGGTCCATCCATGTTGCTGCAAATGGAATTATATATATTTTTTACAGCTGAGTTATATTCCATTGTATATATGTACCACATCTTCTTTATCCATTCCTTTACTGATGGACGTTTAATTTGCTCTACACCTGAAACTAACACAGCATTGTAAATCAACTGTACCCCAATAAAATTTTTTTAATAAAATCAAATCGCAATAGCAACCTAAGAATCAAAAAATAAAATATAAAACATTTTTTCAAAAATTTAAAAACAGGTCTATCTTAACATAGAGTAAAATCTACTGTTGTTATGGAGATGAGCTTTGTTGGTACCTCTGTGATACTTAGTGCTAGACACCACTCAGTAGAGACCCACAACCTCCAACCCAAAGGCATCAGAGGTAAATGACCTATCTAGTTCCAGTTCTATGTTATATCCCAGTCACAAAGGTACCTTTATTCAGACCTCTGTACTCCTCTATTTTGGGCCAATAAATTGCCATTTTATTTTTAGTTTATGAATGATTGAACGATTTCATAATGATTACTACTTCTGCCTTCCTAAAAAGACCATTTGCCAACTTTTAACTCAAAAAGTACCCTAAGCAAGAGGTGTTACTAAAACCAAAGGATTGCTTTTTAGTACTCATCTTGAGATCTATTTTGAAAAAGGGTGGGGGGAGGAATATGATACCAAATTTCTGACGTACCTACACCAGAATGGGGGCCATTGTTTTTTTCTTCTTTTTTTTTTAACATCTTTATTGTAGTATAATTGCTTTACAATGGTGTGTTAGTTTCTGCTTTATAACAAAGTGAATCAGTTATACATATACATATGTTCCCATATCTCTTCCCTCTTGCATCCCCCTCCCTCCCACCCTCCCTATCCCACCCCTCTAGGTGGTCACAAAGCACCGAGCTGATCTCCCTGTGCTATGCGGCTGCTTCCCACTAGCTATCTATTTTACGTTTGGTAGTGTATATATGTCCATGCCACTCTCTCGCTTTGTCACAGCTTACCCTTCGCCCTCCCCATATCCTCAAACCCATTCTCTAGTAGGTCTGTGTCTTTATCCCGTCTTGCCCCTAGATTCTTCATGACCTTTTTTTTTCCCTTAGATTCCATATATGTATATGTGTTAGCATACAGCATTTGTTTTTCTCATTCTGACTTACTTCACTCTGTATGACAGACTCTAGGTCCATCCACCTCACTACAAATAACTCAATTTCATTTCTTTTTATGGCTGAGTAATATTCCATTGTATATATGAGCCAAATCTTCTTTATCCATTCATCTTTAGATGGATACTTAGGTTCCTTCCATGTCCTGGCTATTGTAAATAGAGATGCAATGAATATTTTGGTACATGACTCTTTTTGAATTATGGTTTTCTCAGGGTATATTCCCAGTAGTGGGATTGCTGAGTCATATGGTAGTTCTATTTGTAGTTTTTTAAGGAACCTCCATACTGTTCTCCATAGTGGCTCTATCAATTTACATTCCCACCAACAGTGCAAGAGGGCTCCCTTTTCTCCACACCCTTTCCAGCATTTATTGTTTGTAGATTTTTTGATGATGGCCATTCTGACTGGTGGGAGATGATATCTCATTGTAGTTTTGATTTGCATTACTCTAATGATTAATGATGTTGAGCATTCTTTCATGTGTTTGTTGGCAAACTGTATATCTTCTTTGGAAAAATGTCCATTTAGGTCTTCTGCCCATTTTTGGCTTCAGTTGTTTGTTTTTTTGATATTGAGCCACATGAGTTGCTTGTAAATTTTGGAGATTAATCCTTTGTCAGTTGCTTCATTTGCAAATATTTTCTCCCATTCTGAGGGTTGTCTTTTGGTCTTGTTTATGGTTTCCTTTGCTGTGCAAAAGCTTTGAAGTTTCATTAGGTCCCATTTGTTTATTTTTGTTTTTATTTCCATTTCTCTAAGAGGTGGGTCAGAAAGGATCTTGCTGTAATTTATGTCAAAGAGTGTTCTGCCTCTGTTTTCCTCTAAGAGTTTGACAGTGTCTGGCCTTCCATTTAGGTCTTTAATGAATTTTGAGTTTATTTTTGTGTATGGTGTTAGGGAGTGTTCTAATTTCATTCTTTTACATGTACCTGTCCAGTTTTCCCAGCACCACTTATTGAAGAGGCTGTCTTTTCTCCACTGTATATTCTTGCCTCCTTTATCAAAGATAAGGTGACCATATGTGCATGGGTTTATCTCTGGGCTTTCTATCCTGTTCCATTGATCTATATTTCTGTTTTTGTACCAGTACCATAGTGTCTTCATTACTGTAGCTTTGTAGTATAGTCTGAAGTCAGGGAGCCTGATTCCTCCAGCTCCATTTTTCTTTCTCGAGCTTGCTTTGGCTATTCGGGGTCTTCTGCATTTCCACACAAATTGTGAAATTTTTTGTTCTAGTTCTGAGAAAAATGCCAGTGGTAGTTTGATACGGATTGCATTGAACCTGTAGATAGCTTTGGGTAGTAGAGTCATTTTCACAATGTTGATTCTTCCAATCCAAGAACATGGTATATCTCTGCATCTATTTGTATCATCTTTAATTTCTTTCATCGGTGTCTTATAATTTTCTGCATAAGGGTCTTTTGTCTCCTTAGGTAGGTTTATTCCTAGATATTTTATTCTTTTTGTTGCAGTGGTAAATGGGAGTGTTTTCTTAATTTCACTTTCAGGTTTTTCATCATTAGTGTATAGGAATGCTAGAGATTTCTGTGCATTAAATTTGTTTCCTGCTACTTTACCAAATTTATTGATTAGCTCTAGTAGTTTTCTGGTAGCATCCTTAGGACTCTCTATGTATAGTATCATGTCATCTGCAAAGAGTGACAGCTTTACTTCTTCTCTTCCGATTTGGATTCCTTTTATTTCATTTGCTTCTCTGATGGCTGTGACTAAAACTTCCAAAATTATGTTTAATAATAGTGGTGAGAGTGGGCAACCTCGTCTTGTTCCTGATCTTAGAGGAAATGGTTTCATTTTTTTACCATTAATAACAATGTTGGCTGTGGGTTTGTCATATATGGCTTTTATCATGTTGAGGTAAGTTCCCTCTATGCCTAGTTTCTGAAGGGTTTTTATCATAAATCGGTATAGAATTTTGTCGAAAGCTTTTTCTGCATCTATTGAGATGATCATATGGTTTTTCTCCTTCAGTTTGTTAATATGGTGTATCACATTGATTGATTTGCGTATACTGAAGAATCCTTGCATTCCTGGGGTAAACCCCACTTGATCATGATGTATGATACTTTTAATGTGCTGTTGGATTCTGTTTGCTAGTATTTTGTTGCAGATTTTTGTATCTATGTTCATCAATGATATTGGCCTGTAGTTTTCTTTCTTTGTGACATCTTTGTCTCGTTTTGGTGTCAGGGTGATGGTTGCCTCGTAGAATGAGTTTGGGAGTGTTCCTCCCTCTGCTATATTTTGGAAGAGTTTGAGAAGTATAGGTGTTAGGTCTTCCCTAAATATTTGATAGAATTCGCCTGGGAAGCCATCTGGTCCTGGGCTTTTGTCTGTTGGAAGATTTTTAATATCAATTTCAGTGCTTGTGATTGGTCTGTTCATATTTTCTGTTTCTTCCTGCTTCAGTCTCAGAAGGTTGTGCATTTCTAAGAATTTGTCCATTTCTTGCAGGTTGTCCATTTTATTGGCATAGAGTTGCTTGTAGTAATCTATCATGATCATTTGTATTTCTGCAGTGTCAGTTGTTACTTCTCCTTTTTCATTTCTAATTCTATTGATTTGAGTCTTCTCCCTTATTTTCGTGATGAGCCTGGCTAATGGTTTATCAATTTTGTCTTCTCAAAGAACCAGCTTTTAGTTTTATTGATCTTTGCTATCATTTCCTTCATTTCTTTTTCATTTATTTGTGATCTGATCTTTATGATTTCTTTCCTTCTGCTAACTTTGGGGGATTTTTGTTCTTCTTTCTTTAATTGGTTTAGATGTAAGGTTAGGTTGTTTATTTGAGATGTTGCTTGTTTCTTAAGGTAGGATTGTATTACTATAAACTTCCCTCTTAGAACTGCTTTTGCTGCATCCCATAGGTTTTGGGTTGTCGTGTTTTCATTGTCATTTGTTTCTAGTTATTTTTCGATTTCCCCTTTGATTTCTTCAGTGATCTCTTTGTTATTAAGTAGTGTATTGTTTAGCCTCCATCTGCTTGTATTTCATATCTCGTCTCATAGCATTGTGGTCGGAAAAGATATTTGATACGATTTCAATTTTCTTAAATTTACCAAGGCTTAATTTGTGACCCAAGATATGATCTATCCTGGAGAATGTTCCATGAGCACTTGAGAAGAATGTGTATTCTGTTGTTTTTGGATGGAATTTCCTATAAATATCAATTAAGTCCATCTTGTTTAATGTATCATTTAAAGCTTGTGTTTCCTTATTTATTTTCATTTTGGATGATCTGCCCATTGGTGAAAGTGGGGTGTTAAAGTCCCCTACTATGATTGTGTTACTGTTGATGTCCCCTTTTATGGCTGTTAGCATTTGCCTTATGTAATGAGGTGTTCCTATGTTGGGTGCATAAATATTTACAATTGTTATATCTTCTTCTTGGATTGATGCCTTGATCATCATGTAGTGTCCTTCTTTGTCTCTTGTAATAGTCTTTATTTTAAAGTCTACTTTTTCTGATATGAGTATTGCTACTCCAGCTTTCTTTTGATTTCCAGTTGCATGGAATATCTTTTTCCATCCCCTCACTTTCAGTCTGTATGTGTCCCTAGGTCTGAAGTGGGTCTCTTGTAGGCAGCATATATACGGATCTTGTTTTTGTATCCATTCAGCCAGTCTGTGTCTTTTGGTTGGAGCATTTAATCCATTTACATTTAAGGTAGTTATCGATATTCATTCCCGTTTTCTTAATTGTTTTGGGTTTGTTATTGCAGGTCTTTTCCTTCTCTTGTGTTTCCTGCCTAGAGAAGATCCTTTAGCATTTGTTGTAAAGCTGGTTTGCTGGTGCTGAATTCTCTTAGCTTTTGCTTGTCTGTAAAGGTTTTAATTTCTCCATGAAATCTGAATGAGATCCTTGCTGGGTAGAGTAATCTTGGTTGTAAGATTTTCTCCTTCATCACTTTAAATATGTCCTGCCACTCCCTTCTGGCTTGCGGAGTTTCTGCTTAAAGTTCAGCTGTTAACCTTATGGGGATTTCCTTGTATTTTATTTGTTGTTTTTCCCTTGCTGCTTTTAGTATTTTTTATTTGTATTTAATTTTCGATAGTTTGATTAATATGTGTCTTGGCGTGTTTCTCCTTGCATTCATCCTGTATGGGACTCTCTGTGCTTCCTGGACTTGATTAACATTTCCTTTCCCATATTAGGGAAGTTTTCAACTATAATCTCTTCAAATATTTTCTCAGTCCCTTTCTTTTTCTCTTCTTCTTCTGGGACCCCCATAATTCAAATGTTGGTGCATTTAATGTTGTCTCAGAGGTCTCTGAGACTGTCCTCAGTTCTTTTCATTCTTTTTTCTTTATTCTGCTCTGCAGTGGTTTTTTCCACTATTTTACCTGCCAGGTCACTTATCTGTTCTTCTGACTCAGTTATTCTGCTATTGATCCCTTCTACAGAATTTTTAATTTCATTTATTGTGTTGTTCATCATAGTTTGTTTGCTCTTTAGTTCTTCTAGGTCCTTGTTAAACATTTCTTGTATTTTCTCTATTCAATTTCCAAGATTTGGAATCATCTTTACTATCATTATTCTGAATTCTTTTTCAGGTAGACTGCCTATTTCCTCTTTATTTGTTAGGTCTGGTGGGTTTTTACCTCACTCCTTCATCCATCTGCTGTGTGTTTTTCTGTCTTCTCATTTTGCTTAACCTACTGTGTTTGGGGTCTCCTTTTCACAGGCTGCGTGTTCATAGTTCCCGTTGTTTTCAGGGTCTGTCCCCAGTGGCTAAGATTGGTTCAGTGGGTTGTGTAGGCTTCCTGGTAGAGGGGACTAGTGCCTGTGTTCTGGTGCATGAGGCTGGATCTTGTCTTTCTGGTGGGCAGGTCCATGTCTGGTGGTGTGTTTTGGGGTGTCTGTGGCCTTATTATGATTTTAGTCAGCCTCTGTGTTAATGGATGGAGTGTGTTCCTGTCTTGCTAGTTGTTTGGCATAGGGTGTCCAGCACTGTAGCATGCTGGTCACTGAGTGGAGCTGGGTCTTGGCCTTGAGATGGAGATCTCTGAGAGATTTTTGTTGTTTGGTATTACGTGGAGCTGGGAGGTCTGTTGTGGACCAGTGTCCTGAAGTTGGCTCTCCCACCTCAGATGCACAGGCCTGACTCCTGGCTGGAGCACCAAGAACCTTTCATCCACATGGCTCAGAATAAAAGGGAGAAAAAATAGAAAGAAAGAAAGAAGATAAAATGAAATGAAGTAAAATAAAATAAAATAAATTTATTAAAATAAAATATAATTATTAAGAAAAAAATTTTAAAAAGTAAACAATAAACGGACAGAACCCTAGGACAAATGGTAAAAGCAAAGCTATACAGACAAAATCACACACAGAAGCATACACATACACGCTCACAAAAAGAGAAAAAGGGAAAAAAATATATATCTTTGCTCCCAAAGTCCACCTCCTCAATTTGGGATGATTTGTTGTCTATTCTTGTATTCCACAGACGCAGGGTACATCAGGTTGATTGTGGTGATTTAATCCGCTGCTCCTGAGGCTGCTGGGAGAGATTTCCCTTTTTCTTCTTTGTTCGCACAGCTCCCGGGGTTCAGCTTTGGATTTGAACCTGCCTCTGCGTGTAGGTCACCTGAGGGCATCTGTTCGTCGCTCAGACAGGACGGGGTTAAAGGAGCCACTGATTTGGGCGCTCTGGCTCACTCAGGCCAGGGGAAGGGGGGGCACAGAGTGCGGGGCGAGCCTGCGGTGGCAGAGGCCAGCATGGCAGGCTGCACAGGCTCCCGGGAGGGGTGGTATGGATAGTGACCTGTGCTCGCATACAGGCTTCTTGGTGGCGGCAGCAGCAGCCTTGGTGTCTCATGCCAGTCTCTGGGGTCCGCGCTGATAGCCGCGGCTCGCGCCCATCTCTGGAGCTCCTTTAAGCAGCGCTCTTAATCCCCTCTCCTCGCGCACCAGGAAACAAAGAGGGAAGAAAAAGTCTCTTGCCTCTTCAGCAGCTCCAGACATTTTCCCGGACTCCCTCCCGTCTAGCCGTGGTGCACTAGCCCACTTCAGGCTGTGTTCACGCCGCCAACCCAGGTCCTCTCCCTGGGATCCGACCGAAGCCCGAGCCTCAGCTCCCAGCCCCCGCCCGCCCCGACGGGTGAGCAGACAAGCCTCTCGGGCTGGTGAGTGCTGGTTGACACCGATCCTCTGTGCTGGAATCTCTCCGCTTTGCCCTCCGCACCCCTGTTGCTGCGTTCTCCTCCAGGGCTCCGAAGCTTCCCCCCTCCACCACCCGCAGTCTCCGCCCACAAAGGAGTTTCCTAGTGTATGGAAACCTTTCCTCCTTCACAGCTCCCTCCCACTGGTGCAGGTCCCGTCCCTATTCTTTTGTCTGTTTTTTTCCTTTTTCTTTTGCCCTACCCAGGTACGTGGGGAGTTTCTTGCCTTTTGGGAAGTCTGAGGTCTTCTGCCAGCACTCAGTAGGTGTTCTGTAGGAGCTGTTCCACATGTAGATGTATTTCTGATGTATTTGTGAAGAGGAAGGTGATCTCCGCGTCTTACTCTTGCGCCATCTTGAAGCTCCTCCTCCAGGGCCATTGCTTTTGAAATAACTATATGCTCCTCCATAGTGAACGTCTTCTTTTATCCAATAATTATAAAGTATATAGTTTTCAGTTTCTACTCATTTAATAGTGGCTTGGAAGCTACCTGCTTAACTAGCAGTCATGGACCCAGAGACCATTTATGTGCCCCAAAATAATGAATGTGGCATTATGTATGTGAGTCGCTTAGAATTGTATGTTGGGAGTGGAACAGATTGGGTATAAGAATAGATTATACTGGGCTTCCCTGGTGGCTCAGTGGTTAAGAATCTGCCTGCCAATGCAGGGGACTTGGGTTCGAGCCCTGGTCCAGGAAGATCCCACATGCCGTGGAGCAGCTAAGCCTGTGCACCACAACTACTGAGCCCGTGTGCCTAGAGTCCATGCTCTGCAACAAGAGAAGTCACCGCAATGAGAAGCCAGTGCACCGCAGCAAAGGGTAGGCCCCACTCGCCACAACTAGATAAAGCCCGTGTGCAGCAAGGAAGACGCAACGCAGCCAAAAATAAATAAAATAAAATAAATAAATTTATTTAAAAAAACAAAGAATAGATTATGCTGTTTAGAAACTATATGATATAGATTTTTATAGAATAAAATTCTGTAAAACAATATATGGGGCAAAATAGAGAATAGATTAGACAAAGTAATAGATTGGACTAAGTAATCTATTTTGGAGAAAATTTCTCTATAATTTTAGTAAATGAACTGCTTATTAACAGCATTATTATATTTATATTCAATGCAATTTGAAAATAAGGTCAGTATAGAAATTCAAATTCTTATATAAATGGTGCTCTGTGACATACAAAACAAACTTATGGTTACCAAAGGGGAAAGGGGGTAGGGGAGGGATAATTTAGGAATTTGAGATTAGCAGATACTAACTTTTATCTATAAAATAGATAAACAACAAGGTCCTACTGTATAGCACAGGGAACTATATTCAATATGCTGTAATAAACCACCATGGAAAAGAATATGAAAAAGAATAAATAAATAAATAAATATATATATATATATATATATATATATATACTCTTAACTGAATCACTTTGCTGTATACCAGAAACTAATACAACATTGTAAATCAATTATACTTCAATTTTAAAAAATGGTGCTCTGTGGTTGATCACCCAAGAAAGGTACAGTTTTGCTCTAGCTCACCTTTCTGGTTTGCGGGTGATGATACTTTTATATTTACCTTCACTGTCTCTTCTCTGCCAAAATGAAAGTCACTATTTGGGAAACTGCACCATTTACAACCATTTTAATACTGCTATCTACAAGTTATAATCATGGAAATCTAACCTATGTGAAATAAAATATCCCAGGAAAGCCCTGGTAAAACTTATTTGGCAATCCTTTGACAATACCAGGACTCTAGGTATTAACCAGCACAATGCCATGCTGTATAATACCTTGTCTTCTTTCTTGGTCCAATGAGAGCTCTGGTGAACTAAGGCAAAGCTAGAGTTATAATCTAACTCCACATAAATAGCAAAGCTTTCGATTTTGTCTCAAATGACAAAAAACAAATAAGCAAACAAAAACAATTTCTAACCTGTTTATTTGGTGCCAAGCACTTCAGAATTCTCAGGAGTCAATATGGAGAAATGGAGAAATGGTATGCCATTCTGAATTCTGGTTTTCGATTACCTTGATTAACTAGACACATGTTTTCCAATATTAACAAACCCAGTGTATTCTAAATTATTGGTGGCAGCATTTCAAAAATCTCAAAACAAAATGCATTTTAATATAAAAATTATATTTTAAGAAGGAGTAGTCAAGGAAAAGTGATGCAAATCACATGAACAACAGGGCACCAGAGATTCTAAACAGTTAGTTGTAAATCACTGTTTTATATGTTGAGGACAGGGAATGCATGCTTTCAAAGTACAGTGCTTTTATGCACAGTGTCCAAATAGCAGCAATTTGAGACATAGGTATAACCAACCACTTCAGAAAAAGGACAAATTTAAAATGAACACTCCCTAAAACAGAAAATCAACAGAATGTTGTTAAATAGAAGTTAATGTTAATATTCTCAGGAAGGAAAATAAACCTCACAAGTGGCAACTTGTCTCACTACTCTCTCATCGTTTATATCTGAGTTCATATAGCCATGTTAGCTTGCACATCTTAATAGCTGCTAAACTAACACCACGTACCTGAATATGCATATCCCCGTTGCTTGTTTTCTATGAGGTTGTCTTCTTTCTCTATAAGTTTGCCATATGTAAGGGAAGGCTTATAACTTTGTTTCTTTTAATCTTCTTGCAAGTCTTATATTTTCCATTATCCATGATTGTTTTGTAAATGTCACTGATGGATTGAAAATAAGGAATGGCTAGCTTTGTGGGCAAAATAGCATCTAGAAGTAGAGCATAGAAAGTAAATCAGGAGTGTGAAATGTAAAACTGAAATTTAAACATAGCTGTAATAGTGGACTGTATAAGAAGCATGAAGAATATAGATATCTCTACCATTTCCTCTGAGCATGGATCAGACACTTAATCATGCTTGTTTGATATTCAGCTGAAATTGGATATGAACATTCTGGAGACAAAGAGTTATTAAACCCCATCCCAGTAAAATTTAAATTCAAAGACATGGAAGCAACCTAAATGTCCATCAATGGATGAATGAATAAAGAAGATGTGGTACATATATACAATGGACTATTACTCAGCCATAAAAAAGAATGAAATAATGCCATTTGCAACAACATGGATGGACCTAGAGACTGTCATATGAATGAAGTCAGACAGAGAAAGGCAAATATCATATGATACTGCTTATATGTGGTATCTAAAAAAAATGGTACAAATGAACTTATTTATAGAACAGAAATAGAGTCACAGATGTAGAAAACAAACTTATGGTTACCAAGGGGGAAAGCAGGGGGGAGGGATAAATTGGGAGATTTGGATTCACATATACACACTACTATATATAAAATAGATAATTAATAAGGACCTACTGTATACAAGCACCGGGAACTCAATACTCTGTGATGACCTATATGGGAAAAGAATCTAAGAAAGTGTGGATATATGTATAACTGATTCACTTTGCTGTACAGTAGAAACTAACACAACATTGTAAAGCAATTATACTTCAATAAAGATGTTAAAAAAATTATAAATCAACTATACTACAATAAAAATTAATTTTAAAAGATAAAATAAAATTCTGAAAAAAAAGTCTTTAAGGAAAAGTCAAACCATTGAATTTTTTCATCCTAACAGAAAAAAAAAAAAGTTTGAGATAGTGAGCTAAGGTTGATTTTTAAGCAAGTTATGGGAAGTAAGAAATGAGACTTTCTTTTCTTCACTGAGGCCCCATAGTGATGAAATAGGCTTACACTGCAACAGAAAATCTTTAGGTTTGATAATGAGGTAAGCTCTTGATAGTGAGCCTTCTAAACACTGAAAGGGAAGTTCTGCGTTTGTCTTCTCTGAAGCTCTTTAACCTAAACAGTATAGACTCACATCTTTATGGAATGGTTTAAATGTGTCAGGGTGAAGGGAAGCAATGACTTCTCTAGGTGATTCTCATTTTTCAGGACTTTCTTCTTCTCTGTCTTTTTAAAAACCACTGTTATTCAGAAGCAAACACTACTAAAAGCCACCAGGACTGCTAAATGTGGTTGGCCAAGGTGAAAGCAACAGAAGTGCCACCAATGTTTTAGTGGAGAATTCTCAGGAATCACACTGTTACCCTTTGTTCCATATGATCACATATATGTAACCGTCACACTATATTACCATCATTGCCTATAATAATTGATTTACTACAAACTTGGAATTGTGGGTACAGCTGCTGAAAAAAATTACTTGTGAACAAAGAGATTAGAACAGATTTTCAGTGTTCTGTAAAGAGGTAGAGTAGACTTTTAGTGGAAAAGTTAGCACATGTCACTCTGCCTGTTGCTCTCAATATTCAAAGTCAAACTCATTTCTATTAAACTTAAATCATTCCCCTCCTATGACACTAAGTATTTTTGCTTCATCTCCAAAAATATGAAGCCAACATGTGTTGGTGGAATTTGCTTATAAAAATAAGGGAAGAAGTCCACAGTAAACAAGTAGGAAAAAGTATATCCTCATTTAAAAATATATATACACCAAGCTCTTCCTACTTGCGAAGTACTCTTCTAGGAACTAGAGGTACACAGATAAATGTGTCCATCACTAAAGAGTGCTCACAGACTGTTGGGAGAAGCAGACTTGGAAACAGAGAACTAAGGTGCGAAGAGATGGGTGTTGGAGTAAAGGTAGATGAAAAGTATTGTACAGATTTGCCTGGGACATTTCTGGGTTTTGCCTGTGGTCTTGGTATAATTATTTATTGGGTCCTTTCACCCTCAAAAAGTGTCCCCATTTGGACAGTAAACTGTGTGGTCACCCTATGAATAGCTATAGCTGTCAAGTCTGCCTGAGGTTGTCTAGCAAAACTTCCACAGAGTTGGACAGAAAATCGAAGAGATTAAAAATGCTTTGTCACACGTGTTATCTACATCCAAATGGAAATGAAAAAACTGGGTAGACTTACTGACTTTCATTCTTCCCAGCGTTGTCAGAGGGGTAGAATGGGAATTTAACTTACGTGTGGTGAGGGAAGAGGGTCAAGGCAAGACAATCTAAACCCCTTGTTGGTATATGAAATGCATAAGAATTGTCACTAAATGAGCCATTAAACTATTAATTCCCTGAAGCTCTCAGGATTGAAAAGTGTGGTAAAAAAGAACGAGAAGCCATGATGGGGAATTTTAGAAAGACACGTTAAGGTTTAATATAAGGAAGAACATTTTGTACAAACAGAAGTGTCCTAGAGCAGGACTGGGTTGTCTGTGAGGTTGAAAGCAACATTCCCCTGGCGGTGTGCAGCAGTGGCTGAATGACTGCAGCGAGCAAACTCAGACACCAGATCGAGACTCAGACCACGGGGTTTTAGGGTCCTTTACACACTGCCCTGTGATTTTATGATTCTGCATGATGCATGGTGTCTTTTTGAGTAACGTTTAAGTAAGAATCTTGTGCTTGGGGAAACCCCTAGAAGTAATTTTTTTTTTTTTTTAATTAGAAATATCATGAAACAAAAAGTTTGTGTAAGCTAAAACCTCTTGGGATCCACCCTGAGCACACACTAAAAAGAGACCCAGGAATCTCACTGAGCTCATTTTTTGCTACTCATGCAAGGAAAGCAGCCATTAGACATGTAATATTCAGAAGACATGCCTCACTCAGGCCTCCACCTCTTGGACACTTATCATTTTAAGACAGAACAGCTGCAACGTCTTGCTTACCAGTTTGATTTGCATAGCTCTGAGTTACATAGGAAGAACCTGTGGCAAAGCTATCATTAAAGAGAAACAAAGCAGAAGACTGAACAAAGGATACATTCTGTGCAAAGTTTGAAGTTTAGACTGTTTCAGTAATCCTTGTCATGGTAAGAAAGATGTCTGCCCCTTCCCCCATCTAAAAACAATAGCAGACAAGTGACAAAAGAAGGCTCCCTGGAGGTAACATAGGAGCAAAGAGTAGGGTGAACTAAAGGCTATACACATGAAGAGAGAGAAAGGAGTCAGCATGGACACAGGGAGAGGCAGCCAAACACCCTGCATTCACGGCACAAAGATACATGATTAGGTTAGAATCCCTTTCACCTCTTCCCCAGTGTATTAAAGCCGGAATAGGTCAGGCCGAAGCAAAAGGAACGACATCTTGATGAAGCTCAGTTTTCCCAGAGGCCTAAGAAGGATGGCAACACAGCTAGAGCCAGAATATTTTCACCAGGACTTTTGTATCAAATTCTCAAATATCTACATTTTCAGATTAAAATGTTTCCCAGTAAACTAGAGAGAAAAGTCTTCTGAAGGCAGTGGAAGTGACTTCAGTTCTTCAGTGGTTAAGAGTATCAGGGCTTTGGATTAAGGGAAAATAGTTTCAAACCTTTGCTACTTACAGATTTATGGTAAAGTATTTAAATTTCTATAAGTTTTAGTCTCCACAGGTGAAAAAAAATTGATAATACGCACACCATAGAGCTGTTATAAAGATTATGTTAGACATGTAAATTGTGTAATGCATGTAGTATCTGGCAAATGATTACTAACAATAAAATTTTTATTCAACAGGGACAAATATACATTTCTGTAACATTCTCTAGTCACCATACCAAGCTCTGCCTCATTTTACAACAGCACTTTCTAGCTGGTTCTTAACATTCCAGCCTCTGTTCCAGCTTTGACTTGCTTCCCTAGATATTGTGAGCATCTGTCTCCCTGCTTCAAAACTTCATGCTTCCATGTTCTTTAAGAGGTATACCTCTTTAAGAGGTATACCTAGAATCATTTATAAATCCAGTACCAACAATGGACAAAAATTTTAAATCATAAAAAGAATGCATGACTTTTAGGAAATATTGTTCGTGAGTTCTGAAGGCATTCTTCATGTTTTATAACATTGACCCTGAGACCATTCATGTCAGGTAAACAAGGAACAGGTATTATTATTTTGTACCCTCCTCCCAGAAGGTTAAAATGACTCATGAAAATTTACTCAGCAATCTCAGGTGAAGAATCCCATGAGACAGTCTTGAATTCTTGATATAAAATCTGCCATTTGCTATGCAAAAGTCAGCCTAGGAAGGATGATCCCAAGTGTTAATTTTAGATTATGATATTACCTTTTACCACACACCTAAAATGTTTTCTGCATGGGCCTTTAATTACCCACAGAACACAGGGAGAAGGCCATGTAAATCCCCTTCTCAACAGTTAAAGCAGTCCTTGTCACCAAAACTATCATATGTTAGATCACATCCGTGTCTGTGACATAGGCCTTGGCTTCTCAGGATCTACTCATTAGAAGTGAGTTTATGTGCCTTAAAACATATGGCCTTGATATATGATTCCAGAGCAAAAGAGCAAGGTATTTCAAGCTGGCCACAATTTTATTGACTCTTACAGACTTACTTTGTAGTCATTCCAATAAACTAGATGAGAAATTTCTGATGCTCCAAGCTATCCAGTCCCCAGGACTCCATTTCATGATTCAGTCTGACTAAACAACACAAGAGTGCTTTTGTGTGACACTGTGACCACAGGGATAAATAATTGCTTAGTAATTCTCTTTGAGGCAGAAAATTCTAAACATGGAGAAACCATTTCCCCTTAATGGGAGCCAGAAATCCTGTGAGTGCTTGAAATGGCATTCACAAGTCTGAATGGTAAACAGATAAAAACAGGAGCGCACCAGTTGCACAAATGACTTGCTTGTCACAAACTTGTCATTGCAGTAATCTAACATTTCTTTCACAGAGCCCGTGGAAAGTATGGAACAAACAGGCCCTGCTGACGTTTTGGCTCTGCTAAGCCTTCCTCTGAGCTAAAGCATCTGCAGCATCTTCCTGTTCTAGACCCTTTATCTGTTGAAGTTAGTTGATACTGTACATGTCAAAGAAATGTTTGACTATTGCATTAACAAATTGATGACAAGCAAGTTATTCCTGCAACTGAAATGCTTCTGCTTTTAGCAGGCTGCCATTTTGACCTTCATCTTATTATACAGAAGAACCCAAACAGAGCAGAGCATTGGGGACATAGCATATTGTTGCCCCAGGCTTGGGCCCACCGGTCTAGGGCTTAGGTTCAGCGGTATAGTGAACACACCAGGCAGTTTCATCAAGTTTATGGGTGGAATTTTTCTGGTAAAACATAAACAGTATAAGCACATTGGACTGTCCCAAGGATTCCTGTTGCTAGGATAAAATGAGCCACATAGAAATTCATTTACTCCCGCACCCTCTTCACCCCAAACACACACATGTGCATACACAGGTCTGTATATACTTTATAAAATGTTAATACAGAAGCCCCCCCTTATTCACGGTTTCACCTTCCCTGGTTTCAGTTACCCACAGTCAACTGCAATATGAAAATAGTAAATGGAAAATTTCAGAAATAAACAGTTCATTCGTTTTAAATTGTGCACCGTTCTGAGTAGCATGATGAACTCTCACACTGTTCCACCTGGGATGTGAATCATCCCTTTGTCCAGTGTATCCTACTGCATAGTCACTTAGTAGGAGTCAGTTAGTCACTTAGTAGGAGGCTCAGTTATCAGCTCCACTGAGTCGGCATTGCTTGTGTTCAAGTCACCCTATTTTACTTAGTAATGGCCCCAGAGCACAAGAGCAGTGATGCTGGCAAATCAGATATGCCAAAGAGAAGCTGTAAAGTGTTTCCTTTAATTGAAAAGGTGAAAGTTCTCAACTTGTGAAAAAAAATCGTATGCTGAGGTTGCTAAGATCTCTGGTAAGAACAAATCTTCCATCCATGAAATTGTGAAGAAGGAAAAAGAAATTCATGCTAGTTTTGCTGTCGCACATCAAACTGCAATAGCTATGGCCACAGTGCATGATGAGTGCTCAGTTAAGATGGAAAAGTCATTAAATTTGTACAAAAAGATTTTGAGACAGAGAGACCACAGTCACATAACTTTTATTACAGTATATTGTTATATTTGTTCTATTTTATTATTAGTTGTTAATCTCTTACTGTGTCTGGCTTATCATAGGTATGTATGTATAGCAAAAAATATAGTGTATATGGGGTTTGGCACTATCCGTAGTCTCAGGCACCCACTGGGGTTCTTGGAATCTCTCCCCCTCATATAAGGGCGGAATACTGTACCTGGAAGAGTTAATGAAAATTATATACCAGTTTTACACAGTTTTTGCCAGTTCTTGGATTTCCTCCTATCCATAGCCTTTCCTTGCCTCCTCCTCATTCAGCATGATATCTGGAGCAATCTAAACCTAATCAGAGCCACGCCCTTATCCCCTAGAAAATGAGGCACGTCCATCAGCCTCCTCACAGAAACCTGGGACAGCCCTTTCTCAGAAACCACCAGTTCATCTCCAACCTCAGCAGCCAGTAGGGAGTGCTCATACACTGTGCAACTTCAGACTCTCGCCTTCCTGTTTGAGGAGCCCTCCGCTCCCAGGGGGACCCACCCTTGGTGTTTCCTGAGTGTGCGTCTGGTGGGTCCCAGGCTTATCAGCGTATACACCAGAGCTGGAGCCTGTAACAGGAGCCTTGCCTATTGCCTCCAAGCATTCTGCCTCTGCTGGTGTCTTAGGCGGATCAGCACTTGGAACAATGGAGCTTTCGCCCCCAAAGACTTTGGCCTTTTCATAAAGCTGAGCTTCTCTTATTCACCAAGGTGTCAGGTGCCCTGAATTCTTTTCAGACCCTTGGTTAAGGGTGCATTGATAGTGTCTTATCTGGTTTAAATATTGACAGAAAAACTTGCATTCTCAGACTTATTTTCTTTCTGGCGCCCCAGGTGCTTTCATTTTTAAAAGTCTTGTGTAAAAATGATGATCATTGTTCAGCCATGAGAACTGAAATTTCTTGCCAACGTAGTGATGGGGCTTAACTTTCTTCTAGATTTGGCAAATGTATCACAGTACTGTCTCCCAGATGAAATGTTTTACTCTCATCCCAAGTATCTCAGGCTGTAATCTATACCGCAGCTTTGTTACCTCAGAAGACAGGTGGGAAAGGTGTGTGATGAGGGTCCTGGTTTGCACAGTTAAGGATATTGCCCCTGGAAAAGGAAGTGAAGGGAGTTTGAGGTGGCAGTGATATCTTCTGTCAAAGAAAGCATGTAAATGAACCATTTGAATTTTAAATGGAATTTTAGTGACTTTTTTCTTCCTTCTTAAAGTTCCTAATATAATTTCTATAATGATTTTCTGTTTTCTTTCTTAATAGAACGTAAATGGCAAAGAAATGATATGCTATTTTTGATTCAGGAAAAAATAAAAGTCTTTTTTATGGGAACTCTCATTTTAAATACACGTTAGGGAATAGATAATGGCAACAAAAAACAATGTTCTCTCTTCCTATTCAGAGGGATAGATGATTAGTGTATGTGCTTTTAATATATATTTACTTATTTGATTGTCTATTTTAAGAAAGGAAGGAAGTAAAGAAAAACTCTCATGCTGGAGTAATTTCATTAGATTCATAGAATGGTGGGGCTGGAAAGGAGCTTGATGAGAGGGCTCTGTCTTTGTGTCACACTCCCACTTTACAGATGTGGACACTGAGACCCAAACATCTCAGTTATAACAGGAACAAAGGTACACAACAAAATTGTGGCAGAGCTAGGCCTAAATCGAGGTCTAACTTTCAATTCAGGCAATATTCTCTCAGAAATTACATTATTTTTTTAAAACTTCCTTTTAAACAAAGAGTAATTTACATCGATGTGCTTAAATCTAATAGGACATTTGCTTTTGGAAAAACCAGGTCTACAAATTGGCTAAGCCAATTCAGGGACATACATTTGAACAGTATGGAGACATTTCTTTCCAAGCTGTATTTTATCTGAGTCGTATAAGGAACTATTATAATTTCAATTATTTCTTTTCTCCTACAAGATTTCAAAGAAACACTTCTCCATTCCCATTTTGGCCCCTGAAAACATGTATTTTTAAATGGGTCTATAATTATTCCTTTAATAAATATTCATTTAAGTAGGTCATATTCTAACATTTTTGGAGATAAAAAATCTTTTATCAGATTAAAAGAAATCTGTTTTTTATTCCCACTTTTAGCCACGTTTGAGTTGGTCTTCGTAATCGTCAGTTTCAACAAAACATTAAGTTAAAACATCAATGTTTTTGTTTGTTTGGGCTCTTTCAGCTTAACACAAGGGAAAAAAATACAAAATGCATTTACCTTTTTGCAGCTATGATAATTATATACTCTATTTTTCACTTATGCAAAGTTTATTTTTGAGGGTTTTCTTTTTGTTTCATTTCTCTATTTTTGCATTTTCCAAACATCTGTACCATGGCTGGTGGCGAGAGTAGCAGTGGCTGGCACTTTTCCTCCACGTTTTGAGAGAAAGAGAATTGGCTGGAATAAAACCTTGCTTTCCATATGGTTGACTTGAAATACTACATTGAAAAGGTATCGTCTCTTTTTCTTTTCTGAAACCAGAGGTGAAGCCCAGAAACAAATAGCAATATTGATGCCAAACCACCTGTTGATTCACATCAAAAAAATCCTTGGCAATGCATCCCGTACTTCATCAGTTGAAAAACCTAAATGGATGAATGATCTTTGTGCATTAGTAGCATCGTATCAACAATACATACTGCTGGTCATTCACTTAAGAAAGCCTAGATTCTACACATAGTCAAGAAATGAATTGAAAGTTTTGCTTTTGATCGCTTTGTAAGTATGTTTGGCTATGAAGTGTTTATTGATTCCTGGAATAGTTGGACCTAGTGTCAGGGACAGTGAAGAGGAGAAGATGACACTAGTGCTTTCTTTTACCTTGATTAATTCTAGTTAGAAAAAGCAGTAGTCTTTGTCTTATCAATTTTTTAATGTAAAATATTTCAAGCATATAAAAGTATAAAGAATAATGTGAACATACAAGAATCCAGCACCCAAGTTAAGCAAACCTCAATCAATGTGGAAAATTTTTTTCCCAACCTGATTTTATCATATGTTATTCTAAGTTATATATGGTGAAGTACACAGATTAAGTGTATAGCTTGATGAGCTTTTATGTAAGTATACATCCATGCGACAGTATTCAATCCAAGATATACAAAACATTCACAACACCTAGGAAGAATCCCTCATGCCCCCTTATAGGCAATATCCTCCAAAACTTTAACAAAACGTTAAAAACAAGCAAAACTCTTCTGATCTCTGTCTTCATGAATTAGCTTTACATAAGCGATGTGTTATGACTTACATAAAATGCGTTCTACTGTATGTATCACTAAAATCTGAGTCTCTAATTGTTAGACATTATTTCCAGTATTTCCCAATCACCACCAAAATTGTAGTTAACATTTTTGTACGTGTTTGTACACAGAGGAGGAAATGCTAAACTGTAAGAAATAATGCATTTTGAAATTTTTATTATATATTTTTTATTTTTTTAAATTTAACTTTACTAACTTTACTAAGAACTATAAAATTTCTCTCTTTAAAATGATAGTACCAATTTACATTCTCATTAGCAATCTATGAGATCTTCTCCACATGCTTCACAACATTTTGGAATGGCCAAAGTTTTTACATTTTTGTCAGACTGAGAGGGATTGAATAATATATTGTTTAAAATTTTTTACACTTTTTGACACTGGGGTTTCCTCATGTGTGTTGCCTATTTGTATCTTCACCCATGTTTTTATTGGGGTATTTGTTTTGCTATTGTTGTTTTGGACAGCTTTTGGTTTTGGTTTTGATGGTGGTTGTAATATTCTGGATTCTCATCCTTTGGGCAATATAGATTGCAAATGTCCTTTCCCAATTTTCAGTTTCTCTTTTAACTGTGTCTGTAGTAGCATTTATTTTTAAGAGTTTCTAATTTTAATGCAGTTAAATTTATTGATATTTTCCTTTATGGTTTGTGCTCTTATGTCATTTTAAAAAATCCTTCCTTATGACAAGATCCTTAAGAAACCTTCCTATATTTTCTTCTAACAGTCTTAAAGTTTTGCCTTTTACATTTAGATCTGTAATCTTCTTGGCATTTATTTTTGTATATGGTATCTTACATGCATCATATTTTATTCTTTTTCCATGTGGATAACCCAATTATCCCAGCACCATTTAACAAATTAGTCATCCTTACCCCCTAATTTGTAATGCCATCTTTCGCCTACATCAAATCTGTTTATTAGGATCTTTATCCAGTGGACTGTTTCTCTATTCTTGTGCTAACACAAAAGTACCTTAATTACCATAGCTTTATAATATTCTTGTTATTTGGTAAGGTAAATCTCCCTACATTGTTCTTTAAAGTTCTCTTGGCTCTTCTTGGCCTTTTGCTATTCAATATGAATTTTAGGGTTAGTCAGTCAAGTTTGGCAAAAGCCCTGCTGAATTTTGTTTGTATTTACATTAACTTTAGACAATAATCTGGAGGAGAATGGATATTCTTATAACCCTGTGTCTTTCTGACATTAAGGCTATATTCCTCTACTTAATCAGCTCTTCCTTCAAGTTCTTTAATAATGTTTTATAATTTTCACCATAAAGGTCTCGCTTGAACCTGTTTTGTTAGAGTTCCTCTCATGTAATTAGTTTTCATGATATTATGTATAGAATCTGTTTTCCACTGTATTGTTTATTGGTTATTATTGGTGTATACTCAGCAACTTTGCTGAACTCTCTTATTAGTTCCACTGGCTAAACTGAAATTCTCTTAGGTTTTCTACATAGACATGTATATCATCAGTAAATAATTCCAACTTGTCTCTTAACTTTCAATTCTTAAATGTTCAATTTCTTTTTCCTGTCATATTGCATTACTGAGACCTCTATATAGCAATGGAGTAGAAGCAGTGATATTCAGAATGCTCTGTTTCTTTCTTTAATGGAAATGCTTTGGAAATGTGGTATTTGCTTAGGATTTTGATAAATCAAAGTTATTTTAAGAAATTTTCCATCATCTATTTAAAGTTTGCTAAACATTTTTAATCAAGAATACTAGTTGAAGTTGGTATAATGCATTTTCTGCATCAATAATATGATTAAAATTTCCCATTAATATGTTAATATTTTATGTGATATTAACACATTTCTTGATAGTAAACACCTGTTACATTCCTGCAAAAAACTTTACTTGGTCCTCTTGTGTTTTTTAAATCCACTCTTGACTTGAATTTGCTGATAGTTTAATAGTATGTTTGCATGGGGAGATTAGTCTTTAATTTTCTTAAAACTGTTGTTGCAGAGTTTTGGTGTCATGGTGATACTAACCTCATAAAATAAGTTGAGCAACATTTCTTTCTTATTTTTTTTCTATTTCTGAAATAGTTTTTATATTATACAGATTACCTATTCTGAAGACTTGGTTAAATTTGCCTCTAAAATCATCTGGACCTGTTATTTTCGGTTAGTAGGGGGTAGGTAGTGTAGGGTGAACTTTTGATTATCATCAGTTCCTTTTCTTCCATGGCTATTGGTTTATTCAGGGGTTATATTTCTTCTTAAGTCAATTTTAAGAAGTTGTTTTTGGAAAATATACAATTAACAGTTAATCTACACTTTTAAATTTATTTGCACAAAGCTCTTCATAAAGTCTTATGATTTTTAATTTTATCTTTAATTATGTCCCCTTCTTATTCCTAATATTACTTATGTTAGCCTCTTCTCTTCTCTTTTAGCTGTCATACATTTTTCTGTTGCATTAACTCTTTTCAAAAGTTGGCTTTTGATTTTGCTTATCTATTTTATTGTGTCTTTGTATTCTATATCATTACTTTCTGCTTTTGTCAACATTATTTTTTTCACTCTACTTTATTATTTAGATAATTTTTTCTAGATTCCTGAGTTGAATTGTTACTCATTTAATTTTAATACTTCTTATTGTTTTTCAAAATAAATCGGTCTCTAAATTCTCATTCAAGTTTCTCATTAGCTGCATAGCATGTGTTGATATGTAGTTTTGTTCAATTTTAAATATTTTGTAATATCTCTTTTGATTTATTTTTAACCCTTAAGTTATTCAGAAGTGTATGTTTCTATGGACTTCCCTGGTGGTCCAGTGATTAAGACTCTGTTCTTCCACTGCAGGGGGTGTGGATTTGATCCCTGGTCGGGGAACTAAGATCCTGCATGCCGCTCAGTGCGGCCAAAAATAAAAAAAGTGTACATTTCTATTTTCTAAACATATATTTCCTCTATTTTTATTACTGATTCTGAATTTAATTGCACTATAATAAGATGTGTTTCATATAACTTTGATTGAAAAAAATGTTTTAAAAATTATTTTTAATATATGGATTTTACTGCTGGGCTTGAAGTCCATAGGTGGCTTATCTTTTTCTTTAGTGCTCATACTAAAATTTTTATATGTATACATAGCTACATACTTTTCTAATAAAAAATAAAATTCACTTCTTAGTATTTCTGGCTTTGTCCTTAATGTAAAAAAAAAAAATGTGTCTAGCATGTTTTATCTACTTCTTAAGTATCATTCTCATTATTGTAATTGTTGAATAGAGTTTTAGTTTTACTTATTTGTTTTAAACATGTCTAAAAATAATTATCATTTATTTTTATAATCAACACTTTATTGTATTTACTCATAGTTTTAGTTAATACTATGCACACCATTATTTGTGGATTCTATAGCTTCCTTTATGGATTTACTTTCCTTCTTGTTGAATTATATCTTTCTGTAATTCTCTAGGGAGAGCCCTGGGTAGTACACTCTTTATGTATACCTAAAAATGTCTTTATTTTATCTTTTACCTTAAATAACAATTTAATTGGGTGTTTTTGCTCAGCATTTGAAGATATTACTCAATCATATCTTAGACTATTGTTCTGTCAACTATCATTACTTAAGAAAAGTCTGCTATCGATCTATTTTTCATCTCTTTTTAAGTACTCTGCCTTTTCCCTCTGGTAACTTATTAGAGTTTTTCTGTATCCTTAATATCTTATAGTTTCTCTGAAATGTGTTTAGATGTGAATTTATTTTAAATTATCAGTCATGAACTAAGGATATATTTTCTAATCTCAAGACTCTAATTCTGGAAAATTCTCAGCTATTTTTTTTCTTTTATTGTATATTTGTCATTACCTTCATTTTATCCTTCTGGGATTTTTATAGCTACATTTTGGTGTTTCCCAGTCAATTTACCATATCTCAACTGCTTTTTCATTTTCTAAAAGCATATTTTACTTTCTGTGATTTTTTTTTTCTGAGTGAATTCCTTAATATCACTTTCCAACTCACTTAATCTTCTCCTTGAAACTGCCCAATCTTAAATTATCCCATCTATTGCATTTTTATGACACTGAACATTTTTTTTTCATTTTTAAGATTTCTGATTGATTTTTATTCATCTTTTCTTATCTTGTCTATTTTTATTTAATAATTTCTTGTTCTTTTTACAGGTATGATTCTTTTATTTATCTCTGAACATTGCAAATATACTCATTTTGAGGTCATTGTCAGACAGTTCTATAAAATCAAATTTATCTGGAGTGAATGTTCCAATTATTAATTTTGTGGTTGTTTTGCATTCCTATACACTAACAATGAAAGATCAGAAAGAGAAATTAAGGAAACAATCCCATTTACCATCGCATCAAAAAGAATAAAATACCTAGGAATAAACCTACCTTGCTATGTTTTAGAATTTTGTTTTGCAGGTTGATGTGGGTCATAAGGCTGTTTTGTCTTGCCTGTTGGTAAGCTCTCTCTCTCTCTCTCTTTTAATTTTTTCATACCTCCCTGACTAATGGTTTTCCAGTTGCCCCTATCTGCATTGCTGGCTTAATAGTCCTAATCCAAATCTTACAAAGGTGTCCTTTCAATTTACCTTTAGGAATATTTGATCTCAAGACTGAGGCTGTATCTTCATCCTTCCACCTTTCAGTGCCTTCAGCTCTATATAAGCTATTGCCCCAGGCAGCAGTTGGTCATACTTTGTGTAGACTCTTGTTGAAGTAGTAAGACAGACTTAGATCCACCATTTCATATAGAAACTTTTTGGCCCCATTACTTCAAAGACCTAGACTCCCAGCCACCTCTATGTGCTTATGGATCCAGATTTCAGTAGGCTTATGGCTTCAGCCCTCCTCACTGCTTTTTTCTTTGCAGAAATGATTACTTTCTTTTAAGTCTCACTCTGCCTCTTTAGTTTTATTCATTTTATATTGTATCAGTTTTTTTCAGTTATCAGTATATCTTGAACAACACTCCTTTGATTTTTACCTCTCTTTCATTTAGATACATCATTTTAAAACAAATATTATAAATAATAGTTATTATTATTGAATGTTTAATGGTGCTGGGAACTGAACTTTATAGATACTATTTTATTCAATTCTCTCTATAATCGGTTATTTTTATTTACATTTAATAAACTAGGAAATTGATATAAACAAGCTAAATAAATGTCCTCTTAGGAAAGAGGTTATGACTAGTAAATGGCAGAAGTAATATTTGAGCTCAGTTTTCTCCACCACCAAAACTAGTATTCTTAAACTACTACCCTATGGTTAGATTTTGTGGGTTTTTTAAGCCTATGTTATAGTGTTTATTTTAATAATAAACTAATTAACTTAATATTTATTGTTGTAAAAACTATATCTGGTACTATCTCAGAAACTTTATTTACTACTTTCTATGTTTTTCTGCATCCTTGGCCTTCTCTCTCTCTCTTTTTCTCTTTTGGTATATGACTATATTATTTGTTTGTTATCAATCTAGCAATTTGGGAGGTTTTTGTTTGTTTGTTTGTTTTGTTTCTTGTTTTTGCGGTACGCAGGCCTCTCACTGTCGTGGCCTCTCCCGTTGCGGAGCAGGCTCCGGACGCGCAGGCTCAGCGGCCATGGCTCACGGGCCCAGCCGCTCCACGGCGTGTGGGATCTTCCCGGACCAGGGCACAAACCCATGTCCCCTGCATCGGCAGGTGGCCTCTCAACCACTGAGCCACCAGGGAAGCCCAATTTGGGAGTTTTAAAGCACAGTTTATTCTTCTAGTAATGATTACTGTTATTTTAAAAAAATATATTTAGACCTATTTTTTAAAATTATCAACATTAATGAAATTGTATGCTGTATAAAATGAGAAATTTAGGGCTTCCCTGGTGGCGCAGTGGTTGAGAGTCCGCCTGCCGATGCAGGGGACACGGGTTCGTGCCCGGGTGTGGGAAGATCCCACATGCCGCGGAGCAGCTGGGCCCGTGAGCCATGGCCGCCGAGCCTGCGTGTCCGGAGCCTGTGCTCCGCAACGGCAGAGGCCACAACAGTGAGAGGGCCATGTACCGCCAAAAAAAAAAAAAAAAGAGAGAGAAATTTAGGTTGCTGCTCCTTCAATCCTCTCCTCCTACCCACTTTCTCAGTTTTTGTAATAATGCATTAGTCAGGTATAGATTACTATGCATCTCTATGATACAGCTGTGGAGAGGATAATCACAAAAAGCTGGATCATTTATTTTGGTAATAGCTTCTAGCACAAAGTAGGTGCTTAATAAATGTTTGTTGAGTATGAAATGAATAGACCTATTTTGTGTACACACACATGCACACAGAGAAAGAAAACAGCTAAGATCTCTTTAGTCTCCCTCTACTGCTGAATGACCCACCTATTCATTTAAACCTTGGATTCTGTAACTGTGGCACTGCTATATGATTTAATAAACACTCTTTCTATCAGTCTTTTGTTGGGCAAACACATGCTTTGTGAATCAACGCTTTACAGTCAATGAACGCCTATCCAAGTTAGTTCAATTCATAGCTATTCCCATATTGGCCCCTTGTGCCCTACCCTATCCCTATAAATAATTAGTATATTTGGTAACTCCCAGTCTCACAGCCCATTTTCTTACAAAATAGTTCATGTTGTTTACTATTTAAATAGAGGAATTTTGAAATAGTTCTTTTTTAAGCGTAGTTCTTAAAATCCCCAATTATTGTTAAAGGAAATTCTTTATAGAAATTGCTAGGCAAATTGGATTTTCCATTGAATACCACTAGATCTTACTAAGAAACTTAATGATGATCTGCAACATGGTAGAATAAAAATACCGTGCTTCTATTGTAGCAAAGCAGATTAAATAAAACAATGTAGATTAACAAGAAGAAAGCAAACTAGCATAAACTGGGTCATTTGCTGATGTGCAAATTTTATGAAAATTGTAATGACACTTTGATCAATTTATAAGTACATATTATTCATGTTTATAAGAACACTCAAGCCTTCTATGTGACATGATTTTAACAATCTTTTATACATAAGATCAGTCTGAAATTAAATGGTTTTCCTAGCTGTTTCTATTCTTTAAACTGTAAAAATGATTTTTTATCATTCCCTATTTAAAAGGCATTGAACTGGGAATCAGGAGACTTGATTTCTAGTCCCAGTTCTATCATTTAACTAGCTCTATGACTTTGGGTAATTTGTTGAACTCTTTGAGTCAGTTTCTTCATTTATAAATGTAAAGAGTTGGGTTTGATGCTCTGTAAATCCCCTTCCAGTGCTCATGTCTAGTATCAATATCATGTGTGTGTCTCTCTCTATTGTATATAAATACTCACATATAAAAACTCATATTTAAAAACTTAACTGCATGTAAGTTCCATGCATCAATATCCTAAGTTAATCAACAGAATTCATAAGGAGATATCCAAGAAAGGGATTAATTTTCCCCTGAATATGGCAGTTGAATTTAGCCAATAGATAAATAACTGGGAGTTACTGTAGGTTCTTGATCAGGACTCACATGACAAAGGCAGTATTTTCAAAATACTGTTAGGCAGTAGTGTACAGAATGGATAAGAATGGAAGAAATTTGAACTACAGACCAGACAGACATTATGCCAAGGTTCAGGATTAGGTAAAGAGAGTCTGGAGTATAGTGATACTCTAGAGATGAAGTGGAAGCAAAAGATATAAAGGTACTGAGATGTATATCTGTTCAAAAAAATCTAAAAAGATTATAAAAAGAAAAATTTTGAAAGAGGAAATACAAATGTCTGATAAACATATGAAAAAGTATTTCAACTCACTAACACCCAAAGACATTATTTATAAAAGTAATAATCTTCAATGCTGATAAATGTGCAGTAAAACTGTCATTCATATAATAGTGATGAAGGGGCATGTGTTGACACGAAATTCTGCAAAGTAATATGGCATTACATTATCAAGAACCTTTCTTTAAAAATGTATCTTCTGGCCCAGTCATTTAATTTTTAGGAATCTATCTATAGGAAGCAGAAACTCAGACAAAGATTTGTATACAAAGACTTGTTCATCACAATGCCATTTATAAAAGTGAAAGAAGAGAAGATCTTAAATATTTAATCAAAGAAATTATTAAGCAAATTATGGAACATACATATATTATTATATAATAATTATTAACTACATAGTTATTAAAGATATTTTAAGTAATTATTTTACTAGGAAATGTTCATGAAACGTTGTAACTGAAAATACCTGATCCAAAAGAAACTTGTATACCTAACATGATCCCAAAATGATCCCAAATTAGAAAAATGAATGTAACCAAAAATGTATTTGGTTACAATCAAAGGAAATACATTAGAATATGAATAGTACTAGTACCTCTGTATGATGGAATTAAGTGATATTTTATTTCTTCTTTTTCTTAAACTTTCTAAATATTCTAAAAATACTCCAATGATTAGAAAAGTAAAATTTTTAAGCAAACAGCAAATAATCTAAGTAAAAATAATTCCAACTCTGATACTAATTCAACTTAAGAAAAGAACGCATGTCTACTATTTATCACTTCATAAAGGGATTAAAATGTTTTGCTTTTCCAATTTATTAAGCTTTTGGAGTATTTGAGATATCAATTTTTAAAATCTTAATCATATTAAATATGATATATATTTTCTGAATCATATCATATAGTTTCTATTGCCCAGTGTTTCCCAGAATTTCTTTCTCTTTTTTAGATACTTGTACATTTGCCTTAGATTATCAGCCTGCACTTTGACATTGCAGAACCTCATTTGTTTTAGTCCATCAATCAGCTCTGACATTAATATGCTCAGACCACTTTTACATGTATATGAGATTATCACAAGGGAAGAAATCTAGAGCACTCTTTATGTTTTCAATTGTTTTTAACTCCTAAATTTCTCATATTGTAAAAATTTCATAATCTAATAATAGCATTTTCAGTAATTGAAACAGATGAAAATGAAGTAAAGGACACAGCCAATGTCTCTATAGAGTCACTTTTACTGGGTGGCATGAGCTACTACTGATAACATTTATCAGGCACCCATCTCAAGGGGAGAATCTCGGCTGCTCTGTGTAAGAATGAATAAACATAACAACTAACTTGGCTCTGTACCCAGAATTTAGTCAAAAAAGAAACCCAGTTGGATGCCAGAAAGAATGAACCACATAAAGTTTTATCGGCCCAAAATACACAAGTAACTTAGTCTGCCCTTTTTCTAACAAAACTGTATAAGTAAAAATGTAATCTTAAAAAATCTGGATTCCTTACACTGGCCAATGGCATAGTGCTGGAGTAACTAAAAATTTCCAGACCGCACCCTTTTTCCTTTCTGCCAGGAGAATGACCACTCGCTCTCCAGCTCAGGCCTCCACTGACTACAAGTTAACCCAGAACCAGTTGTACACAAGCTCATCTCTTTTACTGAACTGTAAGTCTAACGAAGGCAGAGGCCTTGTCCTATTTATCCTTGTCACCTCAGGTTCTGGCAAAGTGCATAATTGTTGAATGAACTAATGAAAGATCAGCAGCTTAGTTTAGATGATTTTAGTAACTATACAAATAACCTAAGGGAAGAGTTACTTGGATACAAATGTTCACACCCTATGTATAGGTTATTATACATTAACCTATGATTGGTTAATTATAATACCAATTTTACTAGTATTTAGGTAAGTTCCTTTACAATGATGTTATCACCAAATCATGAACATCTTTGGGAGTAAACATCTTTCAAGAACATATTTTTCCACAAGGCTAAGAGTTAAAGAGTTAAAGCTTAAGAGCTCTTGCAATAATTAATGTGACACTCACAACAAGTTACTACATCTCTCTGAATCTCAATTTCCTCATCTGAAACATGGGAATAGTAATAATACTTAACTCATAATCCTTGTTGTGGGGGGTCCGATGAGATCTTGCATATCAAACAGCACCGTGCCTGGCTAAGCCCTTGGGCTATTATTACTACAATTAGTGCCTCCCAGGTCAGCTACGTGTACTTGCACATGCATCTTGAGAACTGGGACAGAAGGTACAGAGGTATACTAGCGGTGCTGTCCCTGGATATAGAATCAGAGAGCTGCATAAGTGCATAAGCCAGTGCTTTTCGGGCTTCAGTAGCATAAGAATTAGTTGGGAAGCTTGTTAAAAACGTAGATCTTTGAGTTCCACCTCAAGAGACACTCATTCAGTTTAGTTGCTCTGGGATGAGACTCTGAAATATGTCTTTTTAACATGTTCCTCAGGAGATTCTGGTGTAGGTGGTCCCAGACCAAGCCCTAAGTAACCCTGACATCATAACTCCATCCCAGCCTAGATTGTGTATCATCTCCAGCCCATAGCATCATTCCTCAGGACTCACTCTGTCTGCTTCGTACTGTGTGGCTTTACTACCCCACCCCCTCAGCTCACCCACTAAAAGCAGAAGAGAAGAATAGGAAAGATAGGGTCAATTGGGAAAACTTGAGTAGCTACAGTAAATTATCTATTATTTTGTATTATTTGGACGAATGATCTTCTGCATTAGTCCAAAAGTGAGTGGACTTGAGAGGTAAGCTTGAATTTAAGAATGATAGTTTTCCCCAGATAACTATAGAATGACTGATTATAGTGAAGTTTATCTCCTTTTTTATAATGGGATTGCTATCTATAGAACTTAGATGAATAAGCACAATTGAAGTGCAAAGTGTTAAATGCATGCTCTGATTTAGTCAATCCATTTGCACATTGAAGTAATTAGGATGTATTTAAAAAGCATTCTGCTTTCAATACTTTGTTCTCCATTTCCTACAAATCAAATTAGTGAGGGGTAGATTTGATTTTGACATCATTTTGAAAATATTTTCTTTTTCTTTTTTTAATTTTCTTAGAATTACATTTTTACAAAGTTCAAAACACAACCAACTGTGACTAAATTCATAAAAATAAAACAGAAAGTCCAAAGTGCAAGAAAATGAAAAACAACACAGAGTAATATGCAGTAGAACAACGTAAATCATATCTCACAAATATAGTTGTAATAACACCCCTTATCCATGTCTGATCAATTAACAACAAATACTTATTCAGATAGCAAATAGCTCATTCTTTTACTTTTGATTGAGAGCCCCAAACTTAATTATCCATCTCAGTCCAGATAAATATGAAAAGGCAGCCAAATCTTAGAAAAATCTTAACCATCTCCTGTTTTCATTGTACTATATGTAATGGAATGAATGAGTGTGAAGAAAGAATATGAAGGTTGTTTTCCTTGTTTGTTAACAAAGCATTCAAACAAGACTATTTATTTTTTAAATAGTTAGATTTGGCAGAACCAAGACACATTTATGGAGCTATGTTTCACAGACAAAGACAAACCTGAGGCTGAATCCCAACTCTGCACACTGTATTATCTTCAACAAATTATTTCACCCTCCTCAGCCTCAGTTTTCACATCGGTAAAATGAGGGGAAATATATCGACATTGCAGAATTATTTTCTTATCATACAATATTGATTGGAAATGCCTGTAATTTAATATGCACTCAATGAATGGCAGTTATTATTATTAATTCAAGAAGAAAGTTTGGAGGGATAAGAACCCAAAATCCTCAGAAGAAAAAAATACTAAACAAAAATATTCTGTGTTCTTAACTTCCCCAGAGACTATTTAAAAGAGTCACCAATTTTATCCTACAATTTTATCAGGAATCCTACAGGATGGATTGTTTTGCCTTTATAATCTTCTTGCCACCCAGATTGCTGTTCTTAATGTACAGCAGTGACCTCAAAATACATGTTGATAAATACCCTTTATACAATTGAAGTGCGTATTTGAATGACTATAATTTTTTTTTTTTTTTCGGTACGCGGGCCTCTCACTGTTGTGGCCTCTCCCGTTGCGGAGCACAGGCTCCGGACGCGCAGGCTCAGCGGCCATGGCTCACGGGCCCAGCCGCTCCGCAGAATATGGGATCTTCCCGAACCAGGGCACGAACCCGTGTCCCCTGCATCGGCAGGTGGCTTCTCAACCATTGCGCCACCAGGGAAGCCCATGACTATAATTTTTAATACCAATTATTATCAGTCTTTTGCTGAAGATAAACAGTACTTTGGACTGAGCACAGATTAGATAAGTCTAATTCCCCTTATTTTTTCTATACTACTCTTATAATTTTAGAAGTATACATGTTTATGCACAGAAGTGAAAGACAGATAGAATGGACAAGAATAGTAGACTCATTTGTGCTTCTTAGGATACAAAGATGGTGTCCTGTTCTGCCTTGTCTTCAGTGACTAGCTCTGTGTTTCATATATAGAAAGTGTTCATTAAATGTTTGTCAGATTAAGTAAATGCGAAACAAAATGCTAAGAAAATATCTGTAGAGCATAAAGGAGCCTGCTCAGAAGTAGTATATGCAGGTAGTAGGCAAAGAGCTTAAAACTTATTTATGGACATCAACACTCCTTTAGTTAGACGGCTCCATGTGGAATGTCAGCCATTTTTACTGAGAGAGACTAATTCTTAGCTGGAGGAAGCAGCTAAACTAGGAGAAACAACTGATCTTCCATCAGAGAGCCATGACATGATCTTCATTTCAGAGCTGGAAGGAGCCATGGAGATTTTCTAATCCAAGGGCCTCATTTCTCAGCTAAGAGAGTGCAATGACTTACCCAAACACTTGTTGGCAAAGTTTACTGATACTCAAATTTTGATTTCCTGATTCTGGTCCAATTCATTTTATATTGTACTATGCTGCCTTTGTGTCCACAGACTGTCTCCCTGAGGGTTCCCAAATACCCACTTTGGCTTCTCTTTCTATGACCAAGGCCATGCAATGAAGCATCCAGCAATGCCTCTGATTACAATCATCTCACCTATTATGGCATTTTCCATACACGCTATAAAACCAAAATAAAGAGGTTCTTCCTTGTCTTTTAATTCAGTCTTTATCAAGAAATAATAATAAATTATTATTATTATAATTTATAATAATAAATTATTATTAACCATTAACATCTCATCCAAATTACTTTAGCTCCTTTTTAAGTGATTGTTAGCTGATGCTGAGGGGAATGGAGAAGAAAGAACTATCATAATCTGAGGAGAAAGTGAAGTTCCATCCTTGGGGTGTTACCCAGGGGAAGACAAGGCCAGGTGGGCTGTGACCACGGGCATTCAGAACACCTAGGAATTCACTCAAGGATTTGAATCTTAGAGAAAGAGAGGGGAGATGAGAAGCGGTGAGGGAATAGAAGAAAGAGGAAGGAAAAAGGGGGATGGTATTACAGGTAGACTTAATAGTTAGGTCTTTTGGTTTATTGTTTACTGTATTTGTAACTCCTGTGCTCAATGGAAAAGCCTTGTGTTCAGGGCATTTGTGTCCTATTACAATTTATTTATATTGCCACTGTCAAGTAATGACTAGAATTCCTTGACTCGAGTATTAATGACATCCATAAAAGGAGAAACAAAGCATTCGGGAAGTAAATATCTTCCCCATCCACCTAAAGAATGGAGGGAGTGTTGATGGGCTGTTGATGGTGAGTTAAACTGGCATACCAGGAATTTTTATAAATGGTTTTCCCATGCTCCACTGAATCTGTGGCTGAGACTTTAGTTGTATACCAGCTGTGCGTGCAAAATCTCATAATTATTCTTACTGTATTAAGCATTTTATAGCAATTTTAGCTCTAAAATGCTACGCGATAGTTTTTATGCAAGTGTACCAGACATGTAAGCTGTTCCAATGAAAACATTTCCTTTCATTTAGACACGTGGTTTTAGGTTTCCAAACTTAGCTCTTTGCATTGATGGAAGAATCTTTAGGACAGACATCAGGTTTTTTGGAGGGAGAAGGGGGGAGACAGTTGGATGTTCTTGCATGTACTTTATTTCTTCAAGCAGCCTTATCAGAAAAGGGGCATTTCATTAATTGTACAGTACTGATATTAGTAAATATTGCTGCTGAGCGCAGCTCCCCACAGCCTGGCCTGTTGAGAAAGGCACTGGAGAGGAAGCGAGGGTTATCTCTGCATCCCTCTGGGGTATAATGACAAACAGGCAGAAGAACTTGGACTTAACCTCTCTGCAGAAGGCTGACACCTTTAATACTGCTGCACATGCTGCTGCACCCTGCAGTGGCAAGTCTTGGGCCCGAGCCCAAAGCTGGTATGGAGTTTGAACCCTTGGCATTCTGGCCCAGGGCCAAGTGCTATCAATGGAACCCCACTGACACCTTTAGTTATTCTTCCTAGATTAGGATAGTAATTTACTTGTCTCTTTGATTTCAAGTGTCTGGTTTTGTTTCCAGATGCCTCCCAGCTCATCTGTATTCCAGGGGGTTCAAAAGACTTTAACCTCATTGGTTCTTTTCTTTGTCAGTTCCATTTGGTGAAATCAGGAGGGATACAGAGACCAGAAAGCAGTAAGGGAGGAGGTTGTGTGTGTGTGAGGCAGTGGGCATGTGGGGAGGGCCTGGTGAGACTGCAGGAATAAATAAAAGGCATATTCACTTTCAGAATATCAGCTGTTATACCAGAGCAAGTCAGGGTGGAGTATAAGAAGTAATGTGTAGGACAATGTAGTAAAAAATGTCATTAGATAGATTCGTGTGTAAAAGCCCTCCAACCAGCACTAATCTCAAACTCCCCCAAACGATTGCAATATATGAAAGAGATGGAGAGACCATAGAAATTTTATCCCAATGCCAATAAGGTAACAGCACTTGGATTTTAACATGCTAGGGTAGGAAAAGGCATTTATGCAGGGGTGTCATTTCATGTTTACAAGGCCCTGTCTAGAACTGTTTATTGATTTTACTGCAATTCTTTCCCCAGGACCCTGTAGACAGATAATTGCTAGAAATGTCCATCATTAGAAGAGCAACGAGTGCAGCCATCGCACTAGGAAAAAGATACACATAGGGCCCTGCTAGCAGGCATCAAATGGTGGGGGAAAGAGTCACACAATAGCACGTGCAGCTATAACTCAAGGCAAACACACACGCAACATCCTGTGTAGCCACTGCACTGAGAAAATACACATAGCCCCCCGTGCAGCCATCACACATCAGGAAAATACACACATGACACCCCTATGCAACCATCACACCAGGCAAAAACACAGCCATAAAATGCTAAGTCAATAGGAATGAACAGCTCATAAAAGCCTACTGGAATAGATCACATCACAGCCAGGTACATCTGTTCTCGGCACTAACCATTATCGTTAGCTTAAAATGCTTAAAATCACTGCGCATCCTCAGGTCTAGGGACAGATTATTACAAGCAGATTCTGCTAAATAGATTTGGCAATGCAATGAAAGGGACTTCTACTACATTAAAGTGGTGCATTTTGCATCTCAAAGACCATCAACTATATTTGGAGAAACTGTGTGATTGAAGAGCAATGCTATAGGATGGGATAGCAATTTTTCTGGCCCTTCTAAATCTGAGGGTGATTTTGACCCCAGCTTGAGTTAAGTGTACAAATGAATGGGAAGCTATCAGACTGGGAGGTGACTAATAAAAGCAGAATTGGAAGCAGCTTTCATCTGTGCTGCAAAGTAAGCCACTCCATCCTGTTTTAAACTAGAACTCTCAGGTGGGATGTCATCCAGAGGTCTTAGTGTGGTCAAACTTCAAGCCATCAACTTGAGATAAATAAGCAGTAACTACAACCCTTGCTTCATAGGGTTGTCTGCCCAACTGGGGGGAATAAAGGAACCACCCACCTCTTCTTTTGCCAGTGCCTTCTCTTTATCCTTTCGTCTTGGTCTGTGATGTTATCCTAACTGTGTGACACCGGGGTTACAGCACTGAGAGGGAAACTCGGCGTGTCCTTCTGAAGAGTGGCCCAAAAAAATAGTTAGAAAGAGTTTCAAGCTTGCAGTTCCATGTTTCAATTATAGTGGCTTATGTGTTTCTACTGAGTGAGACATGTTTCAAGCTAGCTTGTTAAGAATGATTTACACCATAATTCCAGGAAAAAACAAATGTGAGTGACTGAGATTTGAAAGGGAAGAGTAGGGGGGAAGTGCCAGACTAAATGAATCCTAAGTAAATAGGGTGAGGTTGGGTCTTTTTTTTTTTTTTTTTTTTGGTGTTTTTGTTTGTTTGCTTTTAAAAAAAAAAACAAAAGAGAAAATGTATGAATTGTTAGTAATTACTTCTCTCACCTGGGTGAAATAAAGCAAAAGAAAACAGAATTGCTCCATTTGCTCTATGTAAAAGCAAATTTTCAGGAGAGGACATGTGTTTCTCTTAAATTTGCAAGATAGCATCTTACTGGGAATAAGTGGCACTGGAAATAAGAATTCCACTTTTTTTTTCCAAATGTGGCAGAAAAGGTTTTGTTAGGGTGAGATAAGCATTTTCCATAAAACAGTGGGGTAGTGAAGAGGTAATTACATGGTGACTGGGACACACTGCATGGCATACTGGAGAAATTGCATGATACCTACGTGATAGCTATAGTAACTCTCGTTATCGCTGCCTTATTATCTCCTGATAACTATATAATTAGTTTGTGTCACCAAAGCACCCTAAATGTATGCCCGTTTCAGCTACTCTGGTAGGAAAAAAAAAAATAAACTTTTTTGCAAGGGGGAAAAAAAGCTAATGAAGAAAGTTGCCAAGAACAGATATTTTGTAATCTGTGCTAAATCTCTGCTGGAAAACATGAACAGTAACGAAGCTGAGAAGACAGTAAAAGAAATTCGGGGCAAGGTGCCAGACGCCCAGACGGAAGGAGAATGTGGACCAAAAGATTGCGACAATCGGGTAATTATGGTTTATGAATTTCAGCTTTAATCTGTAGTTCAGTGAGTCCTGATTAAATATCTGTTAAACACAATTAAAGTTTGTTTTTGTATTTCACCGTCTTGATCAGAATAATTAGAGACTGCGTGTTTCATGTCAAAAGTAGCAAGAGGAATTTTAGTGAATGAACATCGTTTTTAAAAGCCATTTGTAGCACCAGCTGTTGGCATTATTTTATATTTTAGTGTTATCAGCATAAAGATGGTCCTCTGGATGCTGAATAGTTTCTAGCAGGACAAAGATGTTATGCTGTCATGATGGGCCTGTGCTGATGAAGCTGAAATGTTTAAGGGCTAATGTTCACTGAGATAGTGGACAGGGGAGATGCAGGTCAGGGAAGCAGGTCTTTTTGGTGAGTGAAGAAGGAAGACATTTGTGTTAAGTTTATCCACGTGAGAATCTGAGGGAGGAAATTTCTCATGGTATAGTCATGTGTGTTAGCACCTGCACCTGCTGGTTAGCTTATTCAGACAGGTTGTATACAGTGCCTGAGGCAAGGGCACAAGAAAGGTGTGATGGGAAGTGCCGGAATCTGGCCTGGTTGGTTCTTGGCTAAAAATCAGTGTCTTTTATTTTTATTTTTAGAGTTAATAGAAGATAGTGCTGAAAGAACTCATTAATATTTCTTTGGCTAGAGATAGCAGTATGACTTCCGCAGAAAGGACAAGTTAGAATATAAGTAGGATTAACTGAAACTGGGTAAAGGGATAAAATAAGACTCTACAAACCAAAACTAAGACTATGATTTCCATACTCATGTGCCAAAAGTGAGGCTGGAGAGTTGTAAGTTACTATCTCTTTAAAAATTATAAGAGGGTATATGTAAAAATTTCTATGTAGCTGTAAAGAAATGATATAATACTATCTTGCTTGCTATTTGAAATTTGAGTATCTGGAATATTTTGAACCCAGTGATAGAATAATGGCCCCCTCCCCCAAGGATGTCCGTGTCCTAATCCTCAGGACCTGTGAATACATTGCCTTACATAGCAAAAGGGACCTTGCAGATGTGAGTAAATTAGGATCTTAAGATGGGAAGATTACTCTGGATTATCTGGGTAGGCCTAAGATAATCTCCAGGGTTTTTGTAAAGGCAAGAAGGAGGCAGGAGGATCAGAGTCAGAGAAGGAGATATGACAAAGGAAGCAGAATCAAAGAGAGAGAGAGAGAGATTTGAAGATGCTAGACTGCTGGCTTTGAAGATAGAGGAAGGGGCTGTGAGCCAAGGAGTGCAGGCTGCCTCTAGAAGCTGGAAAAGACAAGGAGAGGGATTCTCTCCTAGAATCTCCAGAAAGATGCAGCCCAGTGACACCTTGATTAAGGATTTCTAACCTCCAGAACTCTAACAGATTTCTGTTGTTTAAGTCATTAAGTTTGTGGTACTTAGTTACAGCAGCAATAGGAAACGAATACAGTCCCCATGAACTTGCTCCATGGATTTGATATCCATTCAAAAGTTGTCCAGTTAAAAGTGAACCTGGGTATGAGAAAAATAAGCCTCTATAAATTTAATTTTCTAAGGCCCATTCTCCAGGCTCTCTGTCATTTGGAGGTACCTGCTATGGTAAGAATTAAGAAAGCCTATGTATTATGAATTAAAATCACGGGCAAATTCAACCCCATCCCCCAGCGCCACTTACCAGCAATGCATTCAACATGAATGGAAGTGTTTACAGGAAGGGAGGATTGGAGAGTGAGAATAATTTTTCTAACAACAATAGCAGTTAACATCTGAACCACAGGTTGAACCATTTCACTTTGCCAATGTTCAATCATTTTGACTTTCAGAAATGGCAATTTCATATGGTTCAACATACCCAGTTTTTTTTGTTTTGTTTTGTTTTGCTACTATGTTATTTTTCTTTTTACCCAGTGTTATTTCATTTGAACCTTCTAGGACTTGCATTAAAAATGTTCCCCCAAATTTTGTAATTAATAAATGTCAGAGTTATGTAGAGTTTAGGCTAATAAAATGCTCATATATAACATATTCCGGTAAAAATGAGATTGAATCCCAACTGGCCAATGATATTTTAGCAGAGTTGAGGTTGCAGGCATGTATCTCATTCCAAAAAGTAACAGTCTAAAACTCATAAGAAAGCTTTAGAGTAAAGTGAGCTTTACCCTAATAGACAAAGACAATGATTAGGAGGAAAAAAAAAAAACAACTCAAATAGACAGTGGTTGAAACTTGCTACCTAGCATCTCTGTATTCAAAAGAACCTATACCATCACGGAGGAAGCTGGGATAGCACAGTGCTTTAGAATGGTACTGCTTGAAAGGATTCCTTGCCTCCTCCAATTTAGGGCTTCCACTGAAATTCTGGTGAAAGCTATGGACCCTCTCCCCAAAAGAGGACATAATACCTTTTCAGAGGATCCACAGAACCCCTAATAAAGCCTAATGGTGGACCTCAGATTAATTGTCCCTGGTTTACAATTTTGTTCTAAGAAAAACACTGTGGGACTAATTCATCCCACATAATTTGAGATCAGAATTATGAAATCCCTATTTGTCACACGATTTTGAAACAGTCATCAATGTACATTGAGGTCCAGTCTTTTAATTAGTAAAATTAGTAATTTTGATGCTAACGGATAGGAAAGTGTATTTTTGTTTTTTAAGTATTTGAGGTGCATTTAAAGAACCATTGGGCTGAAAAGCACTGGTATTGCCCTTGTTTACTGTTCATTCTGTTTTTGTTCAATTATTCTTTTATTCACTCATTCAGCAAATATTTATTGAGCCCCCTCCTGTTCTAGGCACTGGGAATATAATAGTGAGCAGGACTCACAAGGTCTTCTTCCTCATGAAACATTCTAATTAGGGGAGATAGTTAATAAATATGTAGACATACTAGCACACACTGATAAGTGAAATGAAGAAAATAAGAGTATAACCTAATAGCGATAGAGTGTACAAAGATGGCCTCTGGCTGAGACTTGAATGATCTTAGAAACCAGCCATGTGAAGGTCTAGAGGAGATTGGAAGAGCAACAGCAAAGACTCTGAGACTAAAATGAGTTAGGCATGTGAATTATGAAATAAGGTCAGGGAATAAGGAGAAGTATATTGGAGATGTGATCAGAAGAGGAGTCAGAAACCAGATTATGCAGGCTTCAGGGTGAGAAGTTTGAATTTTATTCTAGTTGTGGTGAGCAGCTATTGGAGATTTATGTAGTAGGATCTGATTTCACATTTGAGAAAATCATTGTAGTTGCTATAGAGAGATAGTGAAGTGTAGAGGAGCAAGAAGAGAAGTAATCCCAACTAATAGTTAAGAAAATGGCCGGAACTGAAGTTAATAAGGAAATTACACTCATGACAGTGTAATATATTGCTTCATGGAGACTTTGAGATGTCTTATGTTGAGCAGCCAAGAGAGCAGAAACTGATTTATGATGTGTAGCAGCATCTCCTGTCTTTGGTCTATTAAAGGATTATTTTGGCCTAAAAATGTTCTTCCTTAGAGGAAGAGGAAAAGGAAATGTGAACACAGTCCAACAATGTTTGCAAATGAAGCAGAGTTATTTGGTGGGGAGAGGATTGTTAAAGATATTGAGAAAGTCACCAGTAACTGGGCACCTCAGTAGGTAAGGGGGTGACTGAGAGTTTGGGCTCATTTTACTAAGGTTTATCACAAGTCCACCTCTTCTCCTAAAGCCTGCCTAAGATCACATGTCATCTAAACTCTTCTTCTGCCCCTTTTAAATATGAGTTTAAATGTCCCGATTCTTCACCACCATCTACCCTTCAAGGTAGTCTACAGAGAAGCATACTGCAGTGATTGGGGGCAAATGTAACTTGAATGAACATCAGAAAAGAAAAAAATTACGTTATGTTTATAGGTGTTTCCCAATAGAACTAAAAGATGGAGTCCAGGGATAGATATTAGTATAATGTATTGGGACTTTAGTGAGTCACCAACATTTCTTGAAATAAGTTTACTTCTATTATACTTTGTCAACCAATTGAAATCCTTTAATAAATGGTAAATCATAATAAATACACCCAGGAATAATGGCCTGTGTAAAAATTGGTAATTTATTGTTAGCTTCTGGACAAGTTATTTTCACTAATAAACTAGAAAATTATATGAATCATTTCTCAATGATATTCATAAATAATGTTAATTGGTAAAATATGTAATTATATATGAAAGTATATGTAGAAAATCATTCAGAAGGCAAGGGGCAGGAGCCTCTTCCAACAGGACATTACTATGAAACCAGAGGTTACAGCTTCAGGATAAGTGTGAAGACATGAGAAAACTGCACTAGAATTAAGGGTAACTAACTGAAAGTGATATTGAATTTCATAATCAGAGTTTCTAGAATGGCCTTGTAAATTATATTTCCAGGGAAACATGAGCATAATAGTGTAGTATTATGGAATAATATTATTGCATGTACCAAAAACAACTAGGTACTAAATATGAAAGACATATTGCACATACTAAATATACTGAGTTTATTTAAATGAAGGCTTAACAAATGGCTATTGTTATTGTTTTGTTGTTTTAATTAAAATTGAAAATCTTATAATAGAATTTGCTGCCCTTCTGCCTCCCCAGGTCTTTTTGCTGTTTTAAAACCTTCCCTCCCTTCAGTTCCCAAACTGCTCTTTCTCTGGGGAACAGAATATAATTTATCCTATCTAAATTTCAAGAATGACTATTCCCACTCGAGAGCATATCAAAGCTGCAAAGAGAATACAGAACTTTTAACAACCAGAGCTATTCATACCAGCTCATCTGCTACCTCCTAATAAAACTGGTTGTTAATCTTTCCTGATTTGTCTACATCTTTCAGGTAATAAAAGGGTCTAAACCATACTGCATTCTTCCAGAGAAGATAATCAGGTAACTTAATACCTCTCTGCTCAGCGACACAATATCCCTTTGTATCCAGTCCTGAATTGGATTGACATTTTTAGCTGACACTTTACATCAAAGGTCACTTTGCTCAGTTCACTATCTGATCTCTTTTATTGTCTTCTAGCATATTCCTAATTCTCAAAAAAGATTTCTTCATCCCTGGCAGTATACTGAAAGCTTCCAATTTCATTATCTCATTGGTATATTTCATTAATTATTAAGATCTCTCTAATTGTAAGTCTCTCTTCCCAGGAACGTGTCTGAGTCCCATCATTAGAAATACTAATAATCAGAATATTTTGAACACCAAAAGTATAGTTAAGTTGGGCATAACCCTGAACTGCCAAAGGAACAGAGAAGTCTCAAGTAGAAAGAGCTCTCCTAACTGTAATGATTTCATAAGGGCCCATTCATTACTTAGTAAATTTTCTTAAAATGGAATGAGTCAATGTGAGTAGAAGATTTAGTTTCCTTCATTTATTTATGTTGAGCCATTCAACTCGTACAGGTTGGAAAACAATTTTCAAGGCAAGACCAACTAGTGTTTTGTGACTTAACATAGATGTGACATTCTGAAAGATATCTTTTATTTTCCCTCCAGTTTTGGCCATCTCTACCCCCTTAAAAAAAGAAAAGTATAAAAATATTATGATCTCATAAAATAACAGAACTACCAAAACCTATTTACTGAGAAATAAACTATAGTAAAATGTTTGGTACTCTCAAGGTTATTGACGAAAAAGATTGGACAGAAATTTAAAAATTAAAGGTACATTAGGAAATAATATCAAAGAAATATGAAAAACATGGTGACTTTCTAGATTCTAAAAGCCCTGAAAATAAAGTACTGCTACTAGAACTAAGGGAGATAGAATAAAAAGAGAGACCACAAGAGAATATCCAGCTTTAAAAAGGAAGTCTGAGAGCTGAGGAAGAGATATATTTTGAATAAAACTTTCAAATAATAGAGCATTTACCAAGGTATGAATAGTCTATAGAGTGCAAGTTAGCCGGTCTCCCAAGGAGATTTGATAGTAAACGTAGATGAGATTGTGAGTGTAGGGAGGATTTAAAGGAAAAGGTCAATATAGGTTAAATGAGGAAATAGAGCTGTTGGGAGATATTTTGAAAATCATGAGTTCATACTATGTAACTGTTCATCTTTATCCTACTTTGTAGAAACAATGTGTGAGCAAATCCGGAAATGGAGGGAAGCCCACAGGAAGGAAACAAAGAATTAAGTTTTCACTGGCACGTTTATTCTGTTTTGTTTTTTTTTAAAACTGTGTTTATATTGGATAGTGGGATGTTGTTACCTTTCATTGCTAGAGAGGATAAAAAAGGAAAAGAAAAAAGAGTGGAAGGCAACAATACCTATGTTATCTCCCAATGCATTTTTGAATGACTCTGATCCAACTTTCAGTTTCAAGCTGTTTAAATCTATCTCACTGATGGGCCCAAATCTAGTGCTCACATGTTTGGGATAATTAAAGTCAGCAGGATCTGTGGCTCCCTAACCCAGGCTTTATTGTATAAGGAGTAAACAGCCACTTGTAATTTAGTGAGTAAGTGCAGGTCTTTCATGATGCACATACCAGCTCCACTGTAAACCGATCAATTTCTGTGCTTGGCAGTGGCATTCATAAGGCCCCTACGGAGCATTATCCCATGCCTGAGGGTCATTACTCTTCCACAGAAGCACTGACAGTTGTGATGAATGGCGGGACCTGGGAAGAGGAGTGTTTGGATGTTTAAACAGGTTACATTTTCCTTTTAGAGCAGTAGACATTAGATCACATCTTAGACTGTCTACCCATGTGGACAGTGAGGATGAAATCAGTGCAACTCTTATATGACTAGTGAGATTCAGGTGTACCAATAATTGTTTCTATTGAGGGGAATGTACTTGACTTTGCATCCTGTCACAATATTGTACGTGCTACCATGCAATAGGTGATAGTCATATACAGCTTCTGAGATGCTGGGCTGTCAATAGGCATGAGAGCCCGTCCATCACTATTATCTACAATAAGACTCATTACCTGCCAGCCAATAAACATCCCATTTACACCATCTGCAATGAATTAAAAAGTGATGAAAAGAATCAGGATCTGTTTGAGTTGCAACATGATTGTCAAGTTTATTTTCATCTCTGGAAGCCCTTCGGTTCTTTGATAAACTTTAGGGAAAAAAATATATGATGAAGAAGCTCAGGAATAGTCTGGCAGTGACAATTGTCAGGTTTTTAATTAGTAATTTACAAATACAATAGGCCTCTTAAAATCTAAGAAAAGTCCAGGCCTTTGTCAATTACCCTTTTCAGCTCTTCCCTCTCTCTCTGGTTTTCAGGTGTGCGGGAACTGGGCATCCATATTTGATACTCCTAAACTGATACCGACTACAGTGAGAAATATTTCATAAAAATGTATATTTCAACATAAACTCTGAGGCAAAGCTAGCACTGTATCCAGAAAGGAAGTAATGATTAGTCTAATTTACACATGTAGTGATTTCTTTGGCTAGTGTGAGTTCCATGTTCTATGGTAAGGTTCTCTGTAACTATTCCTGCTTGAAGAAGTTATTGGGGTATTAAAAAGATACAGAGGTCTACTGGCACTTGAGGACTATTTAACTTGTATATAAGCAAACTAGCTGTCTGTCCAGATTACACATGGGGGCTGTCCAGTGGTAGAAACTGCAGAGCGGAAGAGTAAATAGGGATATCAGACAAACAACATGAGAAATAGCAGAAGGATTTGACAGTTATTCATACACATCACCTTATATTAGCAGAATCTCTTGTTTTTGCATCTTCCTTTTTCTTCATCAGATATTCCAACAACAAGGAAATAACTTTCAATCTTAGGTTGAAGATGGGGGTTCTCAGTGTTGTCCAAGGTACTGCTCTAAGAGACCAATTCTAAAATGAGGATATTGAAGATAAGCCCTTCTGAAAATAGCCCTGGCCATGCAATAGGATTTTACTCCCAGAAATCCATCTCTTCCTCCCACAAATTGCCCTTGTGGTAGTAATATAGGAAGGAGATTATATATTACCTCATCTCCTTACAGAAAAAAGGACAAGTGCTATAGGAAAGCTTTGTGTCTTTTAATCATTCTAGGCATCCCCTGCCTTCAATATTTCGCTAAAGAGGTCCTCAGTTGCCTTTAGAAAGATACTCAAGTGAGAGAGAAAGAAACAGAGTGATGAAAATGATGACCTCATCTGGAAAGGCTTTCTAACCAAAAGGGGCAAACTAGCTGTGACCCCCATCCTCAAATCTGTGAAGTAGACAAGGATAGAAAGGTAGCATGAAGTATGACTAACTCTTCAAAATTTTGCTTGGTAACTGTTCCACCTGACACTATAATTTAGCAGGAGACATCATTTTTTTTTTTTTTAATCACAAGCTCATCTTTATGTTTTTAGGGGAAAAAACGTAAATCTCTATGTAGAAGATTTTGAGGGCTACTGACCTTAACTGTGCTGGAAATAAGGAAAAGAAATGTCACACTGTGGGAATAAGGAAGCTATTTTGCAAAACCTAGCAAGGGAGTGAATGAGTTTCATTCTCCCTTCCCCTTCTCATCTACCCAATTCTGAACTCATACACTGTATTGATTCCATTAGGACAAAGTTAATTGCTGATGGGGTCACATACAAGTATAGACTTTGCTTCTCTAGAAATAAAATCTGATTATATTTGAGGCATTCAGTCCTGAACAGCACATTTTTAAACTACAAGTAGTTTGTACCAGATAAGAATGTACCAGATAAGTTATACTGTGAATTTATGGTGTTCATTTTAACTAATAAGTTTTACCAGTCTAATACTAAGGTTGAGTTAGGAAAGTTATAATTAATCTCTAATAGCATCAGAAAAGGGAAGCCCAGTATGCTTTTAATAAATGTACACATAATCAAATGCAAAATCCTGATTTCTTTCACTGATTTGCCAAGGATGAAAGAAATACATTAGGAAGGATGGTAAGAAGAGGCTGTGTGGGAAAATGGAAGTTAAATTATACTTCAATTTATTATATTTTTCCTAAAAAATAACTTAATGTACATGCCAGAAATTGGTAAAAATTGAGCTACTATGCTCATGAAGTGTTAATACTTTATGTGCCACATCCTAGATCTATGTAGAAAACAAAATGGTGGAGTTCTTAAGGTCTTTTTATACTGTCACTGATATCTAGTTGCTTTGGCAGTCCTATGGTAAAGTCTTGGACTGGATTGCTTCTCAAGTCTAAATGCCCAATTAAACATGAGGCATTACTCTCGGTTAATTTCTTGGCAAGACACCATATAACTGTCCCATGAAATAAACCTAGATTTAGAGAGAAGAGGGTAAATTTTTGAAGCTACATTGAAGACACTTCTTGGAGTGACCCAACATCAGTAGTCCAGCTTGGACTTATTTTTTGTGCTTATATAAAATAGTGTTGTTGAAAAAAATAATTCTGAGGTCAGAAATGTAACACAGAGTAATAGGCACAATCTTCACATGCATCAAATGTGTAAGCTTCCACCTTGGTCATGAATGAGCAAATAGAGAGAGACCATATTGGAATACCTGACCTTTGTATCTAGCTTCATCCTACTCTACCGAACACAAGAAGATTGTGTGTGTGTGTGTGTGTGTGTGTGTGTGTGTGTGTGTGTGTAAAACAACAACAAACATGGATCAAATTGCAGGGTATAACAGCCGGTGGCCACATCTGCAGCAAAGACTTTTTTGTGGGAGCTCCAAAAGCTCATAACCATGGAGTGAACCATAATTATATTGTTTAGAAACCCATGTCAGAGAAAAAGCTCTTTTGACTTTATTTCCCCTATTTATGTTGGACTACTTGGAAACAGGCCATAGGAACATTTACTGAATCTCTGTAACTTTTCTGTTATTTCAATGGTTGTAAAGTAGAATAGAGTAGTGAATGACTTAGGAAAGTAAAAAAACAGGAGGATTCAAGTAAAAAGTTCAAAAAGGTGCCACTGTCCTTGACTCCATCATCTTTTTAGATTAGATTTCATAACTCTTGAGGTCTTTCCCCTTGATGTCTGTTGCCAGAGAACTTTAGCTAGAGACAAAATAATAATGAAATAGAGTTAAGCTGTAATAGTAAATAGATACATAGATATCTGGAATCTCCATGTTTTTAACTGCAGATATTTCCATTTATTTATGAAATTAAAAGTGGTCTAAAACAATAAAAGTTCTGTGAGGTTTATTTCTTTAAAGACCGTATTGAGAAGTTTACAGAAACATCTGGGACACAATCAGGGTATGTCTAGTCATAGCCTCACATCTGCTTACATCCTTTCTGGTCTCACTAGTAATGTACCTTATAGGCTAAGAGAAGATTTTACATCGAGTACCATATAATGAGTGGCAACTTTGCTTAGAATAATTTGTAAGAGTAGAATCTGAAATATTATCTACAGTTTCCATAGAAGAGCACTTTTTTCCTGAATATCCCACTTTTGATCTAACACTCTTTTCTTTATTTCGTTGCATATATACCCCTTTCTTCATTTCCATCTGTCAAATGTTGTCTGTCCTTAAGGCCCATCTCAAAGTCCACTACTTTTATGCAGCCCTTCATGCCTACTTCTCTTCATCTTTCTCTGTAGCAAAGGTCATTGATTCCTCCTAGGGACTCCTCTCCCCACAATTTTTGGTGGTGCTTGTATGAAACTTAGTACTTAATTTGTGTCATCATCTGGTATTAGTCTAATTCTTCTGCTAGGTGTTAATTCTTTAAGTGAAAGAAGTTTACTTGGTATAATGTCTTGGACATAGTAGATTCTCAATAAATATTACAACTCAAATTGAATCTCTTTCATTGTAAACAGGAAATTTTTTTGAGTTTTCCATACTACTTAAAGGACAGACTTATAAATAAAAGCATCTCTATATTCAAAATTAGAAAGAGAATGAAAGTAATTTTTAAGCCTTGTGAGTCTATAAGCTCCCTTTGTTTCATATGTTCAGGCATCTTTTATTCCAGATCCCCTTTAGAAAAATTTATCTTAAGCTCTTTATATTCAAAAGACAACTCATAAATTATGATTTTTTAAATGGAGAACAAAGACACAAACAGGAAGAAAATAAAGAGATCTAGAATGGGACCAGGGGACTTCCCTGGTGGCACAGTGGTTAGGAGTCTGCCTGCCAATGCAGGGGACATGGGTTCGAGCCCTGGGCCGGGAGGATCCCACATGCTGCGGAGCAACTAACCCCGTGCACCACACTACTGAGCCTGCGCTCTAGAGCCCGTGAGCCACAACTGCTGAGCTCGCGTGCTGCAACTACTGAAGCATGAGCACCTAGAGCCCCTGCCCCGCAACAAGAGAAGCCACTGCAATGAGAAGCCTGCGCACCACAACAGAGTAGCCCCCGCTCGTCGCAACTAGTGAAAGCCAGTGCACAGCAATGAAAACCTAACACAGCCAAAAAAAAAAAAGAATTAGACCAGAAAATAAGAAATTATAATTTCTTCCTAAAGGGTGAATGTAAGTTCTTAAGGACAAGTAAAAAAAAGAAAAATTACAAAGCTAAAACAACACACTTATTGTCTTCAAGGCTTCCTCCATAAGTGAAAAGGAAACAGAGTTGAGGAATGGCAGTCTTGTCCAGCATCATGTTTACACAAAGCTATAGACAAATCCACTTGCAGTTTGGACTTCAGTTTATTCACAGGGAATGTGAGTCAGTTTGATAAATGTATGTGCTTTATGCAAGTCATCAAACAAACTGTGGAATAAGTGATGTAAATACAACCAGCTACTGAACTAAAATGTACTCAGGAAATATTTTAATTGCATAAGAAAAATAGGATCAGATGTGATAAGTGAGAAGAATAATTAAAGAAGATATAGTTATATAGAAGTAGAAAGGATATTTTATAGAAAGAAAATTGAGGATGCACAGTGAGGAAAGCAAAATAGAAGAAGAATATTTGGAGTCAATTGCCCAAGCAAGAAAAATGTCAAGTACAAAGTACACTTCTTAACTGATAGGTTAACCAAAAGTCTAATATCAGCGTCAGTTTTTTTAAAAAGTCAACTTGTAACCCGTTATGAAATCAATCATGCCACAGCTTTCCAAGAAATAATATTCTTAGTGTAATGAGTTAGAGAAATTAAAAAAGAGGAAGGCTCAAAGGAAGACAGTAGTAAGTTGTTTATGTCCTAAATTGGGCATCATTAGCACTTTTATAGTTTAGTGTAAATTGCTGTGTGAAAGCCAAATTTCTATTTACAAAAAGAAAATGATACTGTAATAGAGAATAGATTGTACTGCATAGACTGAAGACATGAGGAGCCATTGTGGTACCGGTAATGGTACCATGGCGAAAAAATCATCAGTGAGGATATACATTGAACACTTAACAGAATTTTGCCATTAATTTAAATATATTTTAGAAAAGGAAGTAGAAATATAAGACTGATAGAAGAATTGTTGTATATAATTGTCCCACTCTACTAGATCATGTACTACAAAGTTAACACTTAAAGAAAATATTCAACACACTCATACACAAGGTGGACTGCTTAAGAAAAGGTCTTATTTTTAAGTTATAAGGACTGGTGAACAAGACTATCTAAAATGAACACATAAAATGCTCTTTGGTTGGATAGACATTTAGTAAAATGTCATAAAAGGATTTTGTTTCCTTGAATAAGAGGAACATCTGCCATTATATAGAATAGCTATAGAATTGTCATCCTTCATATTTTCTCAGTAGCCAAAGGTCAGAAATAAATATAGTAATACCTTGGTATATTAAGAGGCTTTCATATGTTCGTTTATTTCTTTGGGTACCTTTTTCTTTAACCACTGTGAAGAAGTTATTTTCTTATCCATGACTAGTTTTCTTCAAGGTAGGTTTTCAGGTCCTAATAAATATAAAGAAATGAGATTCCTACATCCATTTCTTGTGCTCTTTTTGCTTTATATTAATGTTTAAGAAATAATCCAGCTATGTTTTTAAAATGATTTTCTTTTGGTATACATATAGGTGAACTCGATTCTGAGAATAACTGAGAGCCTGGGGTTCTGCAGCTCCTTAGATATCAGTTGCATGAGAGAAGGGAGATGATCTAAGAGATCAGTACTGCAGGTCAGCTCCCCACAGTTTTCCATCATACCTGAATTGACGATGAACAGAGGCTACAGCCATTGGATTCCTGCACAGTGCTTTGTACAAAATAAGTGTGAATTTTCCTTTTTCCTCTCAACTCCAAACAAGCAGGAATTCACAATGTAATTGATAGTAGTTCCAAAACCATGGCCATAAGGCCAAAACCTGAGTGAGGCATAGAATATGCATATAGACATGTATCTTTCCAGGGAACTACATGGTTTTTGATCAGGACTGATCTGAGTGGAAATTTAAACCTGCTGTAACCAAAAGCCATCTTATTCAACTGGCTTCATTTAAATGCTTAAATGCTATTTGAGAAAAAAGAAGATATCCAAGTACACTAATAAAAATTACTTGATTATAAATTGTGTCGAGGTGGCACATCTATCGCTGATGAAAGCAGTGCTATGTCAGTTCCCTAAGAATTACAAACAATAGAAAATTAATATAAAAAAAAGAAAATGTACCCTTTAAATAATGCTGCAAACAGGTTTAAAACATCTTCCATTCAGTGATGGAATTTTTATGTCTCCTTATTTTAAGCTTTACGCATAGCTGTATTGTAAACCTTACACATATGTAGACCCTTCATAAATAACTTGTTTAATTAAAAAATTAGGTAACTGAATGAAAGTTGTAAGGTCTTATGTAACATTAGGGAAAAGAGGTCTTCTAAATCTGCAGGTCTATAGTTTACACACACACACACACACACACACACACACACACACACACACACACACACCCTCCTAATCATTTGTACATCCCATCACTACCCAAAGCATCTTCCACTCCAGGAGTCTGCTTTCTTTTCCAATTACTATCCATGAGACCCTTTCCTCAGGCTCTGGCACTAGGATCATTTTAAAATTCTCTTCTTTTGCCCTTTACTTCCCATTTAATCAATCACTAAATTCTACCAGTTCTCCCCCAACAATATCTCTTGAGTTGGCCTCTTTATTCTCTTTATTTTCAGGACCTCCCAGTGGGCCTGGAGAAGATGGCCCTCATCTCCTTTCTGAACGACTAGAAATAGGCTACCCTTCCTTCAGGCTGTTTTCAGAAAATCCTTTAAGCATCTAAAATAATTGCCCTCACCCATCATTTTCTTCATTGCATTTCTTGGTTTAGGATTCTACTCTTCTTCTTTTCTACCTCTAGATTAAAATCCAAATTCCTCATCTGGTTGTAACCTCCTCTACTAGCAGTTATTCTCCTTGGCCTCTCTTTCTTCCCCAGCTCCAAGGTCCCCATTAACTTCTGTTTCCCCCAAAGCAGAATGATCAGGGGTTTGGTTGGCATCTTGGCAGTCTTTATGACCAGATAAGTCAGTTCCTCATGCAGTTCCTTGTACCCACAGTGACCCTCCTGCTCTGACTGCCCTGCTTTCTCTACATCAAGCATCATAGGCTGACCCTTTCCCACCTCCATGCCCTTGTCCGTGCTCTCTCTCCACTCTGTGATGCTCTTCTCGCTCACTTTAGAATATGTAGATACATCGCTCCCTTCCAAATTCTTTTTTGTCCTATTACCCTAGTTTTTATATATCCTGTCTGTACTCACTTGTATGTTGATCTAGGAGTGTTAAGTAGTTTTGCCTGAACAGGTTTTGTTGTTCTCAGATTCCCAGCAAGACTACAGACATCTTGAGGGAACAGAGAGTATTGCCTTAAGTATGGTGCAGAATTCTCCACATAGAACTTCTTCAGTAGACAGTTTCTGACTTCCTAATGAAGTATGTGACCACTAGATCTCAATAAGACATTTGGATTCTCCAGACACGATTAAAAATAGCCGTATGTTGCAAAAGGACTCACTGAATATCTGTAACCCACTGGTCCAGACCAGGAACTTGAAAATGTTTGAGGAGCAGGACTCTTACAGAGGGTGTTTAGTTGGGAGGCCTTGAATATGGTCTACCATGTGAAGAACATCAAACGACCTATGTTTCCCAGCCAAGCAATAGTTCTCAGAGGCAGTGGGCCAGGTTCACTGTTCGGTAGAGGAAGTTTGCCAAATGTTGTTATAATATTCAAATGGGTTTGTCCTTAAATGAGCACATCTGATGAGCATCCCCACCCAGGCTGCTCTCTGAAGATGTAAGTGGGCAGGAAAGCACAAGTGTGATTCAGTCAGCTGCCAGAGACTGACTGGCTCCAAAAACATCCACACCCACCACTTTACACTGTGCAAAATTTTACTCTAGTTGTGCCAGCCCAATGCTTGAGAATTATCAATGAATCAGTAAGCAAGAGAGGCCATCAAGATTTTTCCTGTACTTATGGATCTCAAAAATTCTTCATTAGAAAACTTTAACTGACTCTCCGAAGGTCTCATGGGAACAGCTATTATGTAAGAAAATCTCCTTCTGACTCTATTTTAGCCCACCTAATAAAATCTGATGGCAGCACATGGATTGCTTCAGGGAACATAGTTTCAGGGTTAAAAAAGACGTAGAATTAAATTTTATCTCTCGCTCCCAAAGACGGGCTCTCTCTCTGAGAGTACATGGAAAGGCCTGTTTTGGCCATGAATTAAAGAAACGTTTTATGAAGATGGTTCAGATCAAAGATTTGAAGAGACCATTACTTTAACTAGAGGCTTGGATTATGTATACTCTTAAGTAATGGTGTAGACCCCCTTCCTCCAGCCTCATAAAGAGAAGCAGACTATTGAGAAGCCTTTGGTGTCCCTGCAATGGGTTGTCGATGACAATCACACTTTACCTGCACCATAGCTAACCTCTACCTTGCTGCAAGGTAGGCATTATTGTCCCCAATTTACAAATAAGAAAAAGGCTTAAAGTGACCAAGCAGCTTGCACATAGTATACAACTAGTAAGTGACTTTGGTAAACACCCTGATCTCTCTGGTGCCAAAGCCAGTTCTCTTAGTCCCCACGATGCTGCCTTCTAACTGAACAACACAACATATGTGAAAGCATTTTTCAAACCAGAAAGTGTTGCACAGGTGGTAGTTTATGTGGGAAGCAGAAAGTCCTGAGAAGGGCAATGTTCAGATTACCCTGAAAAGAGAATAAATGGCTTTTATTCTAAATACTGTAAAGAGACTAGCAGCCCTTTTGGTTATGTACAAAAGGCCATAAGTTGTGCTTCTGTGTCATACAGAAGCATCCAGTAACAAGTTCATATTCCTTTTTGACTAGCCTAGCCAGGAGCATAAACATCCAAAGCAGTTCTTGCCTCCATCATATACAAGGATGTTCATGGATAATGCCATCCCAAGGAGAAAGAAGAGGTATGAACAGAATCCTAGTTAATATAAATATCAACTTCATGAGCCATTTCATTTTAGTTTTCTGACAGGGTTTCTTCATGATAACTGCATGAAATAGGTAGTCATTCTTCTAGATATATTGATGGAGTAAAAGTAGCTCCCAGAGATACTATCTTCCATGTTCTAGACACTAATTAAATACAGACTGAATGAATGAGTTTTCAGCATAGCTGGAAGAAACCCTACACATTTGAAAATCTAGTTTTTAAGAACACTTTGTGTAATTTTATTGGTCTTAGGTAATGTGCCTTTCTTATAAAATAGATTTTTCCCCCAAATCACTGTGTTTTTTATTGATTTGTTTTCGTTATTTCAAAAATGGATCTAGTTGGCAATTCTTGGCATTTTAGCAAGGAGATAATTTGTAAACAAACACTTAAATGATATAAATAAACAATTATTTCAAAAATTTTTAATGAAATGAAACAAATGATCACCGTTTTGAACTTCATTTACCTCATAACCAAAACCACTAAGCCTAACTATGACTAGTCTTCCCTTCATGGTACTAGGAGATGGTGTTGTATGCTTTCTACGGACCCTCTGGTTCACTGCCTCATGTCAGACATAGTAGGTGCTCAATAAATCGTTGCTGAATGAATTAATGAAGTACCTCCAATTTGTTTGTCATCTAGCTTTGTGAGGCTTCCTGGAGTGGGGAGGGGGATGTGTTTAAATGAACAATATTTACCTATTTCCTGAGATTTTTCACGCTTACTCTCAAAGGTAAATGATGTATGAAAATCTTCAAAGAAAAGGACTTCAAAAGTTTTTGAGTTAAACTATCATAGAAAGAAAAGTCTTTCCTTTCTCAGAAAATAGCCATTGCTTTCTTTATGACCATTGAAACCTTAACTATTTTCTTGGTCTTAAAAGTATAAACTGTAATGTTATAAATATATGCTGATATTGTTAAAAAGCTTGGGGAATATAAGTCTTTGGGTGTAGATGGCTAGTGTCCTTGTTTTTTTCTGGAAACAGGCCATTTTCTAATAGAATTTATATTAACTAAAAGTTTTATAGTCAATTTATTAATTGTTAAGAAAATGAAGTACCAAAAATGACAGGTAACTTGCTTCACATCACAGGAAGTCAGAGATGATATGTAATGCTGAGGTCATTGATCCACCTATTCCCCTCTGTTCGAAATATCATTTATATCATTGATTTAACATAGGAAGAACCAACAGGGTTCAGAAATTATTGGTTATGTATGTTTTTCTGGGTATTACATGTGTGTGAGATTTTTTGGGTTTCAATAATTATCTATTGTGATTCATGATTTCAGTATAAATCTCCCCACCTTTCATTTAAACCCATTTATTGCTTTGTAGTACACCCAGGAGCAAATCCTGGCTGTGAATGTGCCAGGAACCGTGCAATAAATTATCAGTCTATTGAATAAAGCTATTGAAGAATCGGTATTTATACTTTTGGAAAGGAATTTGGCCATGTTACTCTGAGTGGGTCTGATTAACCTGAACCTTGCCTGTATACCCCACTGCCAGAGGAGAAAAACCAAGTAGGTGGAACACATGTATCTTTTGTGTACCTGTCTGCTAGACCTCAAACAAGATTACTGTTGACAGGAAAAAACAAATTTCCTTTTCATTCCACAAGGTAACTTAGCTGCTTTCAGATGCAAAAGCCCTTCCTCCCAAGCTGCATTCTCCTTCCCTCACCCCCTCCCCTTTAATTCCTGTCTGGAATGGATTCCTCCCAAATAAGGATAATCCTGCCTTACTGTTTACTCACTTGGTTACCTTCTTGGGCTCTGCAGCGTCCACAACAGGCTTTGCTGCTTTTATTCCTGCCAGAATGCACTTAGGAGTTTTTATGATTGTTTTGCTTGAGATGGCACTTTAGCTTTAAGCCCTTATATTTATGATTTATAACTTTCTCTCTAAATTGCACGTTGGACTAGAACTTCTCAAGCATATTCTCTATTTAGACACAACTGTTTCATAACATTTGAAGGAAATATTGAGCATGGCAGCCCAATATCCAAGAATTCATTTCACTCATCTGCCTTCAGAATTAGCTGATGTACCTGATGCATCATGTATTGAACATATCTGGATGCTCAGTAATAAGCCATAGACATGTACCTATCCTAAGGAAACTATTATGAAAAATATATATAACAGCTCTATGTACCTTTCAATAGAATAAATTTTAAATGATTATTCTGTGTTTCAGAAATACATGAGGACAACCAAATGATGGTTAAATTATGGTCATTCATTCTTTAATGATAATTGTTGAGATGGTGCTATAAATTCCAAGAGAGCTTTGCAAAGCCTGTGTTACATATGTCACTTCGTTTAACCTTCACAGTTACCTTACAAAGTAGGTATAATTACTCTGATAACAAGACTGAGAGAGGTTAGGTAATTTGCTCAAAGTCAGCTTGGCTAGTAAGTAACATTAAAAGGACTTGAATCCCTATCTACCCATCTCTGGAGCCTTGGCTTGTCCCATTAGATGTTCCCATAAACTTGAATATTCTGAGTTACTCTCTTAAGTAGTTGTTTCACATGAATACCTTTTGTCATATATTTAAAGAACAGACCTGTAAGTACTATCCAGCCCACAGGTTGTTTTGTTTTTGTTTTTACATAAATTCTCTTTTCTTCTCCAGGGGATGGCTAGAAGTGAAAGTTAAAGGATTTATAGGCGAAATCGACAAATTCCTAAACAAGGAAACGGTAATCACTCAAATGGGGCACTGTAATTTTAAACTAATTGCACTTTTCCAGTACTTTTGGTTACAGAAAACTCTAAGCAGACATCTAAGAGTTGAATTCTAATCGATTGTACTTTATATTCTTTCTTAGGAACTCTATCACAGACACATTTAAATGAAACATATATTGTAGAAAATCATATGAGGAATGTTGTAGAACTGACAGTGGCACTAGAAACCTTAATTTTAAATTTCATGACTTTTGTGCAATTAGAAGCTCAACCTTAACATTACATTAACTTAGCTTTTCTGCATTTAATTATAGATATTGGGTTAAAGCTATGAAGTTAATATTTTAAGCCTCCATTAATGGTTGTAATGATTTTTTGTATTATTTTTTGCTATAATAATCAAAAGAGCACTTAACCTGGATGGGAATAAATCTGGGATTCTGGAGATTAATATTAAATCTGCTAATGTATTGTCCTACCATTCCCTGGAAGACTAGGTTATCTGATGCTATATGCAAGAGCTTACAGGTGAGACGCGTCTCTGGAAAATGGCCTAGGTTTTAGTATTTCTCTTTGAACTGTCATAGTAGCATTGTTTTTTTTAGTTTCACAGTGGGATGTATTTTAAGCAAATGGAGGATGGGGATTCAAAGATGAAAGGAATCGACATAAAAACTAAAGGAATTGCTTAATTTGTAAATTTAACCCTGTGTCATGATTCTTCATTAGAGATATTTGCTATACTGATTCAGTACCAAGCACAGGGGGCAAATGGGACAGAAAGGGCACTAACTGTATTGAAGATGGCACTAGAAATTTGGAGGGCTCTTAATAATTAGGTACTTAAGCTCACCTAGAGAAGTGATTAGTGTTTAGAAGTGGAGACATGGCTACAGGAACACAGATAAATTAGAAGGGAACAAAATGTCCAGTTTGCCACAGTTCTTTGCAACAATAATAGCCTGCCCAGGGGATGTGGAAATACTGTTCACGCTGCTTACACAGTCCCCACAGTCTGTCTGGTCCCAGTAAGTTTGGCTGTGGTGGTAGCGATGTAGCCTGAGCATGAAGACCCCTGGGTTTTTTTCCTATCTCTGTCACTGACTCACCGATACTCTCAAATAAACCACATTCACTCTCTTGATTTTTCCATTCTCCTACTTGTGACATGGATGAAATGCCTTCCTCTTAGATAATACTAACCTTTATATCGTATTTTTAAAAATCGTGGGTTGAAAACAGTTTACAACTAAGAGAAGGTGAATATTTACCGCACAGTCACTTGGCAAACACATGGTAGGATCTCACCAGGGGCTAGAGATACAAACACGGATAAACATTGTCCTGGAGTAGCTCACAGTCTAGTGAGGGCTGTAGGGAACCGGAAGGGTGGGTACAACCTAATAAAGAGATCAAATACAATAGGGTTACAATATTAGTGCAGTGCAGAGAAGGATGTGATGATCGGATATTTGAAAAGCAGTAATAAGTATGCAATGGTAAGTAAATAATAAACACAATAATAATGTGATATAGTGGAAAGAACACTGGGATAGGAGTTTGTTCTGGCCTTGCTGCTGACCATGTGTGGTACAGAGTAATACTCTCTGTTCCTGTGTTTCTTTATCTATAAAATGGCTGTAATATCTGATTGCTCATAATACAACGTGTCAAGTAAGAACTGTGTATATGGCAGCACTTTGAAAACTTTACAGTGCTATGCAGATATCTAGCATTATAACTATTATATCACCAAAAGTGGTAGAGGATCAACATAGTTAAATGGGTGATTCAGACCAAAACTCATTTCACCAAAAATGCCAAGCAACTGGAACAGAAGTAAACTTTGGTGCTTAAGTTTTATGAATCATGCCTCAGACTAAAATTTTGTTATATGGAATTGATAATGTTCTGGCCACAAACTAGCAATATAATTGTGACTTTCCAAAATTATAATTTTCTGAAGCTAGGAGAGAGAAACTTAAGATTGGAAAAAGCCTGGACACTTACACGTTAAAAGCGACAAGATGGAAAAGAAGGACTGTGCTTTTTCCAAATGTCAAAATTTTAAATCCTAATAAAATCCAATAAACAGGATATTTACCATGGCTACAACAACTAGCAAAGGTTAGCATGGACGAAGACTGGAAACCACTGAAGGTGCTAAGGGACAGCAATCAATGAGAATGCCAACCCTGGATGAGTTTTAATCTCACTGGCCTGTGCTCAAGTCAGGAGCTGCTTCTTTCATAGACTGCACCCAATCATAACCATTATTTAGAAGAGATTTTTTTTTAATGCACATATGATTTCATTACTGTGCTTTTTATTTTTTCATAGCAGCAGTTACTTTTGACTCAAAGTGAGAAAACTGTTCTTACGTGGTTTAACTCCAGCAGTTTGAGTAACATGACAGAGTGCTCAGACACAAACAGGACCTGTCTCTATACATCTTAGACAGAGAGAAGAATATTCAAACATGTGTATCTTGCACTTAATTTAAACTGTGTGGTTGGTTACCTATCTCTTTGGCAATTCAGTATAAAGTTTTATTACTGTGAAATAGAATAGGGTAAGGATTTATGTCACACAAAAATGAATTTCCATGGATGGGAACACACATGAAATAATTTAGGTAAGCAGTATGTCAAATGAAAATTTAAGATGTTAGAGCTGGTGGTGCAAAGGAGGAAGCAAGGAGGAGTTCGTGTAATAGATGATAAATATATCACCAGGGCAAGAAAAAGGACCACAGTTGCTATAGAAGGTTATTATTAATGTTGAAGAATTGTACAAAACACTGAAGAATGAATTTTAAGGCAAAGAAATCAAAGCAACTGGTTAGGTGAGGGGGAAGTCTCATTTGAATGTCAGTGGAAAATAAAACACTTAAAATCAACGCAAGCCCTTACAGTTACACCCAGGAAGGAATGAAAGCCACAAGTCTAAAATTTCTGTAGGTTTAGACATTAGGGACATTTTTTAAACTTTTCTTCTGCAGAGGTTATGGAAGGAACAGCAGTGAGCAAATCTCCTGTCTCCTCTGCAAAAATCCTTTCTTTCCATTGATTCAATTTTGCTTCAAAGCAGTCCCAATTTAAGAAACAGAATGTGAGAATGTTCACTCTCAGAACAGCTCTCATGATTCTCTGCTGGTTTACAGAGTAACTTGGGTATGATGGAAGGGTATGAAAATCTCCTTTCTGTCATTCTGTACTTCCTGCCTTTTTTATATGTTTATGTGAAGAAATTCATAGCGGTTAGATCTCTGACATTGAGTTAAAAGAAGTACTATTTTTAATCTGCCTTCACTTCTCTAGTCCTCAAACTTAGGTTAAAAATCTCAAAAAGACTGTAAAAACACTTTAAGATTTAGAATTTAATTAGCTAACTTAGATCAGGGACAGAGGAGAATAAGGAGAGTTTAATGTGTCTAACTCGATGTTGTTTACCGAGAGAGGGAGCACAGGAGGGGGAAGAATAGGTTTGTTTTGGGACTTGTACTCAAGGTCGCTGCAAGATGTTTAAATTGTCTTAAAATGTCCAGCACACCATAGACAATACAGGTCCGAAGCTCCAGAGAAAGTGAGTGCTGGACCGGAGATATTCGGGAGTTACTTGTTAGGAAGCGGTCGGTAAAACCATGAGACTGGGTGAGATGACTCAAGGACAAGTTGTGAGGAAAAGACCCAGACCAGAATACTAGGAAATTCTAATACTTAAAGAGTAGATAAGAAAGAGAACCAAAGAAAAGATGAGAAAGGACAGTCAGAGACAGAGAATGAGAGAATCCGGCCAGTATTGAGGAAACCAAGGGTGAAGTGTTTCAGGGAGGGTCTGTGGTGAAGCCAACTACAAATAAAACAGAAAATGTCCAAGGAATTTGACTCAAAAGAGTACTAACACTGACGGTAAGGTATTATTTGAGATAATAGTTTATAGCTATAATTTCATAGGTGATAGGGCTAGTAGAAGCCCCCTGTAACTCCAGACATTTTTTTTTTTTATCCCTTAGTTCTCACATTTCTCAATTTATCTCTTCACTTATCCCCCTCTTTGGTATTTTTTAAAATTTTTCAAAATATTTAATTTGCACTTTATTTTAGGAGCATGGTTATTATGAAGGCAGTACACAAAATATATTAAATGGCTACGGTTGTCACAATATAACATTTCCACTCTGAAAAACTCATCATCCCTGCCTTCCACCTAAATAGGACAAGAAAAAAGTTAGGATTTTTTTTTTTTAATCAAACTCCTTTTACCACCGTCTGCAATTTCCAAACTAGCCATGTTCTATTCAGCATTTATTCAACTAGCTAGAGATCTGTGGAGGATGAGGAAATGAATAAAACACATACTGTCCTCGAAGATCTTACATATCAGTATAAAGAATCCATTACAAGGTGAAAACATGTTCAAAGAGACGTAAATAAAATGACTTGGAGGGAGAGACAATCTCTGGTTAGAGGGCTTCGTAGTTAAGGTAATATTAGTTTCTATAATGCATAAACCTCCAAGTCACAGTGGCCTAATATAAAAGTTCATCTGTTGCTCAAGTAAAGACTGGTCAGGGATCCAGGTTGGCCAAAGCTCTGTCATCTTTAGCACGTAGCTTCCAAGGTCAACTTGGGTGTGACATCCAGTCAGAAGACTGGTGAAGGGAGAGAGCAATAATTGCAAAGGAACTTTTATGGGTTAGCCCTGGAGCAGCACATGTCACTTCTGCCGACATCCCACTGGCCAGAATTTGGTCACAAGGCTGTAGCTGTCTGCAGGGAGGGCTGGGAAATGGAGTTTGGTTATATATCTAAGAGGAAAAGTAAAGGGTGTTTTGAATAATTAGCCAGTGACTGCCTAAGGGTCAGGGAGGGCCTCTGGGGTAGGACTTAGACTTACAGACAATGGGGGAGTCCGTGGAAGAGTGATGCAGAAAGGGGAAAGGAGGGGTCAAAGGAAGAAGCAATTCCAGCTTCCCCTCCATGAGTCAGATCCACAATGTTGGTTGGGACATGTTAGCTTTCAATACAAACTCCTTAACAACATTGTTCTCTCATCTGAGAAAATTAGTCTATTTCTGAGAAAAAAAAAATCTGCAAAGCATGGTAATTTACTTCACTGGCTATTGAATGTTAAAGCAGAGAAGGATCACAGACTTTCTCCTTAAAGCCTCATTTCAGAGGCGAAGAAGAGGAGCCCGGGGAGGCCTTACCCTCTGGATCTCACCCCGTGAAGCACTGTCGAAACCAGGGTAGAGCCCAGGTCTCAGCTTCCATTCCAGTGCTTTTTTCTGTGAGGGAGGCACAAGCTTTAGCAGTTTTGGTGGGGTGAAAAAAGGAGGTTAAATTCCATTCACCACAATTATGTAGAAATAACCATGGAGCTTCATCATAAATTGTTTCTGTCATCGTATTTAAATTCTACTGCCAAACGAAAGGAAGTCAGCTAGTGCTGATGTAAAATCTCTTCTGTAATCAGTATAGTCCATATTTATTCCTTATGAAAAAGAAAAGCTCCTTTCTTATTCTGAAGACCAGTGTATATGTCCTCTTCTTCACATGTCTCATGTAGACATTTAACCGTCCAAATATACAGAGCAAGGGTAGATGAAATCAACATGTTTACAATTATTCTCTTACCTAAATTTTAAAAGAAAGAGGGAACAAAAGGTGAGTGATGAGTGAGTTGTATGGCTATAATTGAGTTTGTGTTGCTTTCATTGTTACAGAATTCTAATTGGCATGGATGCTTAAATGTATATCAAAATGCATGTCACAACTTTTGTACAAAAATAAATTTGACTTTAGAACATACTTTTTCAAGTGAGAAGGATAAATTATCTCAGAACTTGAGATTCTTTACTTTTAAAAATCATAAGTTCAGCTCTTTAATTAAAAGGTAAAGAAAACTACTCAATGTCCAGGTAGTCAAATCACTTGTATCAGGATAATCTAGTATCATGAAAAATATCATAAAGCGAGAGATGAACTCTATCTTCAGAATAACTGGCCTAAGAATGACTTCTTCTATAGTATCATAAGATCCACTTCTAGAAGTCTTCCATCTCAGTGCAGGAAAATGGAAATGACACTGGGTACAGCAAAGAATTTGTTCTAAATTTACTCACATCCATTTCAATCATAGGGCTTACTTGTTTTTCCTTTTAAATAGTAGATCTTTTATATGCAAACATTCTCTTTTCCAAAACAGTTTACATGAATATATAGCCAGCCTCTGGTATATTAAATATAGATATAGATCGACATATAGAGATAGAAAATACTAAATTGGAGTTACTGATAAATATGTATTGTTAAGTGGTACAGAGTGCAGTTGTATATACCCCCAACCTGTTTGGCAGTCTTTTTTCCATGTGTTCTTACAGAGGCAGATTAGACAACTACTTTTTATACCCCTGAGATTATGGCAAGGTATTGCAGAGACCATTAGATAATGAAGTACAACTGAACATTTATAAAAATCAGGTCTGAGAAAGTCTGTTAATAGAAGTCTAAAGATCTAGCTGTATCTGGATGTGTGAGTATGTGATGACAATGCTCTACAAACCTAGATATCAAAGGGCTTCCTTCTCACTGCAGCCCTGTGAAGTAACATGGATATTGTCTTATCCACCCAGTGTTTTGGCAAACAACAAAGGCTTATTGATAAACCAGTGCTTGCGTGCCAGAATTACTCTACTTCCTGTGTAAGAACTGCCCTCCTGTGAGGTGCGAATCAGATTTTTGGACCTGCCATCTAGTGGCCACTGCAGTAACAAGACAATGGTATAACATTTTTGTCTTCATTTGAAAACTGGAGTTTAGATGTGGCTCATCTGTGGATAAGTACGGAGGTACTCCACCCATTACCACAGTCCCTCCTCGTCCCTTACACACACAGCCGTTCCCATAGAGCAGCTTCAATCAGAGTATTTGTTATACTCACAGGAAAAACAGGTTTTTCGTACAAAATGGTACACTTCCCACCTAGAATTTTTAAAAAAGAAGAAGAAGGAGGAGAAGGAAAAGAAAGAAAGTCTTCCGTTATTGAGGAGAGATCTGGAGTGGCAAAGAGAAGGGGAGGGAGAGGAGGGGAGCGGGAAAGCAGGCACGTATTCTGTCAAGTAGTTCTACTTGTGAGACTAATTCTTACAAACTGTGCACCCAGCAGAGTAAACCTCTTATTTTGCTGCTTTTTCTCCGATCCCCCACAAAGCTGTAATGTTCTAGTTGCTTTTCCCTGTCCTAAAAACCACATAGGCATGTGATATGATACATAATGTTGGCAAAGGAGCAATTTACAAATGACTTAAGTAGGTAATTATTTATTAGAATATAGGCCGATAGAAGTCTGTGTTACCGTAGCAAAACCTGGTAAAAGGTTAGTTTTGTTTCAGTGTTTCTATTATAATCCCTGGTTATTAGTTTTCCTTTTTCCAGGGTCTTATGCATGGAATGTAAGAAAGCACAATGGGCTATTATTATTATTTACTATTTGTCAAAGAAACATGAATATACAGAGCAAAGGACAGTTTGTGAACTATGCCAGACAGTCCCCAGCCCCAAAGACCTCACAATACAACTCTTAAGCAGGTCCTGAAAAATGCAAGACAGAATGAAAGCAGATGGATGAATGATACTTATTCAATATCTTAAATATAGAACTCAGTGGTACAGGTGCATCTTCAGATGTTATTTGAAAGAAGAGACAGAATATCTTGGCATTGAGTCACTTATTCGTAAATATTATAAATTTTATATTATTTGAGAAGCTATTCTAAATATACTGGGTGGTTTGAAAGAAGGTGTGAAAACCGATTCCTTCAAATGAGACAAAGGGCAAATCGAGTGAGAAGCAGGGACTGAACACAGTTAGAGAAAGTAGAGAAGGACCAGGCCAACGATGGAGCCAAGGAAAAATAAATCCCAAGGGGATACATAAAGGTTGATAAAAAAGAACTACAAGGATTTCTTTTTAAAGAAAGATTCAAATCAACCAAGAAGAAAGATGATCTTGGCAGCTATGTCCTGAACGTACTAAAATTGCCAAGAACCTCCAGGAACAATAATGGCAAAGACAATGATTTAGTTACGGAAATTGCAATGCAAGGATGTAGAACTCTGCGTGGCGGACAGTGGGTCCTGAAGACAATATTGGTACAGCAAGAAGGTTAGTAAGATTTAGCAAAAAGCAGAATGGAAAGGTGGGAAAGGAGTCAAGTTTGTCAGATTGTTGAGGAAGATAGAAGTCAGTGAAACTATCCAATGAGCCGTGGTATTTTTTGGAACATTCATTATCTGTCCTATGTTATGTTAATTCTTATGGAGTGTACCATAGATGTAAGTCAAGATCCCTGAGCCAAAAATAAACCTGTGTTCAAAGTGAAAAGATAAGATTAACACCCCTTAAACAATTACAAAAAATAAGGCAGCTGACATTATTAGGCATAGCAGGATTTTCGGGAAGGGAGAAATCAGCAGATCTCAGAGTAATCATGGAAAAGCCATCCAGGAGATGAGACCCAAGCTGAGCCTTGAAGAATTGGTGTGTGTGCGGGGGCTGACATTAAAAGCAGGGGAGAAATATGATGAAATCACCAGGATGGAAATTAACAGGATGTTTGGAGGGAACAGTATAATACTCTTAACTGCTGAAATGGATGGTTTGAGCAGGAGGGGAAGTAGACAGAGGTAGTAAGTAAAGTAAGGCCAGTGTGTGAACCTGAGAAAATTAGGATTCATCAGCATGTGACAGGGGTCCATTCATTAATTCATTCTAGAAATATTTATTGAGGGGGATATTATATTTCAAACACAAAGCAGTCAAGGCTTTTCCCCCTTCCAGAACTTACATTCTAATGAGGGAAAATAGAACCCCTCCAACAAAAAGCAAACAAATAAATGAACAAGATAATTTCTGATGATGAATACCATAAAGAACATTAAACTGAGTTATAGAAAAAAGAGTGATTGGCAAGAGTAGTGATGGCCCAAAATGGGGTGAAAGGAGAGTCAATATTTGAAAGTGGAAATTCTTCAGACTTGGAAGTAATTCAGATAGAAAGAACAAAGGGAAGTCACGGGTTATTTGCAGGTAGCTAGTCTGGGAAATTAAGAGTTTGCTAATGCCCGTCATATAAGCTGGGAAGATTGGTAAGTGAGAGAGGGGAAAAGCTGGGGAGCAGGTAGGAAAGCTTACTGTCCCCATACCCCTTCTCAGTGGAGTGATCGACTATACCTCTGGTTGCCACCTCCAGTTTCTTGAGGATTTTAGCCACTGGCTCACTAACGCTCTTTTCATTTCTACCTCATCACAATTCTCGGTCATTTCAGTGTCTAAATATATAACGTTTCCAATACTTTGCATCTCACTTCCTTAATTCTCTCATGATCTGTCCTCTACCCTACCATATCTGCTCACTCTCGTGGTTTTACTTTTTTCTTTTTTTTTTTTTTTTTTGCGGTACGCGGGCCTCTCACTGTTGTGGCCTCTCCCGTTGCGGAGCACAGGCTCCGGACACGCAGGCTCAGCGGCCACGGCTCACGGGCCCAGCCGCTCCGCGGCATGTGGGATCTTCCCAGACCGGGGCACAAACCCGTGTCCCCTGCATCGGCAGGCGGACTCTCAACCACTGCGCCACCAGGGAAGCCCTCGTGGTTTTACTTTTGACCTTTTATTTACTAATAATTACAAATTTTCCATAACCTCAATTTCAAGCATCCCACTCTCCAACCCAATCCCACTGTTCCCTCTATTACAACAATCCCTGAAGCCTACTAGGGCCTCCAATACATTGATTCTACCCATAGCCCCTCATATTTGCCCTTCCTTATATAGCCTAGATTCCATGGACGATGATTTTAATCATTTCATTGCATACACCCTTAACTCCTTCCATCTTCTCTTGCCTCACTGTCCTCTCAACTGGCAAATCTCAGCTACTCCGATCATATGTAACTCCCCATCTATTCCAGGCCTGTATGCCAGCTGAGTGAGGCTGGAGAAAAACACACAGGTAAACTGATGACTCTCACTTTAAACTCATGATCACTCAGAGAATATCTTAGTACTGCCATGCAATTACATGACACTTCCCTGTGCATTCGCTTTCCCATGCCACTACGAGAATATTTCTCATCTTTCCCTCTCTCAAACTTCCAACACCTCCTTCCCCATCCTTACTCTCAACTTACGACCCTCTTTCCTACTTCACTGAGAAAATAGAAGCAATGAAAAAAGAACTTGCACAAACACTCACTCCCCATCACACCTACCCTCCCATCTGCATCTGTATCCATATATTCTGCTTTCTCTCGTGTAACTGTGGATAAACTCTGCCTGCTTCTGTTCAACCTACCCCTCAGTGTGCATTAGGCCCCGCCCCCTCACCCACTCATCCGCTGTGCTCCTGAGAAATCTCCCCTTTCTCTTCCTTGATTGATTTTCCCTATCTACCAAATCTTTCCTATCAGCACGCAAGAATGTTGTCATTTCTCTCGCCCTAAGAAATACTTTCTTATGATCCCACACTCCCTGTAGCTAGTGTCCCATTTCTTTGATTCCCATTATAGCAAAACCTCTCAAGAAATGTCATGATACTCACTATAGACACTCTCCAATAATCCTATTCTCTAATTCTCTCTTGATCCCTCTCTAATTAGCTTTGCACCCACCAACGTGGTAAAACAGTTCACACTAAGATTATGGGTGGCTTCCATGTTGCTAAATCTATCAAACAATTTGCAGTCTTTCCTGATCTCTCAGCATTGTTTACATGGCTTGTTATTCTTTCTCCATTAAAACCTGTTCTTCCCTTAGCTTTCAGTCCCCCACACTCACCTGATTTCTCTCCTACCTCACAGGCCATTTCTTCTCACTCTTCTTGGCTGATTCATTCTCATTACCCAACATGTAAACACTGGAGCGTCCTATGGCTCAGTCCTTGAGCCTCTGTTTTAATCTCTGTTCACTTCCTTAATATTCATACCTAAGCTTACAGTTCAAGTTTGTATCATCTCTATTCCAGGCCTTTACCCTAGCCTAGAATATGTGAATTCTAGGCTCACATATTTAACTGCCTACTCAAAATCTCCACTGGAAGTCTAATGGGCACCACAAACGTGACATCCCCGCATGGAATTCCTTGTTTTACCTGACAAATAGGCATTCTTTCCCACCTCTGTAGTAAATAGCATCTCCATCCTGAGAGTTGTTCAAGTCAAAAATTTATTTCCCTCCCAGCCCTTTATCTCACAAATCCAACCTATCAACAAATTCTGCAGTTCTACCTTCAAAATACATCCAGAATCTTACCACTTCTCATCCTCACCACCATGCTATCCTGACTCAAGCTACTATCATCTCTTACCTGGATTATTGCAATAGCCTCCTATCTGTATCTTTTCTGTTTCTGGACTTGCCACATACAGCCTATTCTCAAAATGGTAGCCAGAGTGATTCTTTGTAATGCATGTAAAATAATTTAAGTCAGACCATGTCTCTCCTCTGCTCAGAATTTTCTAATGGCTCCCCATCTACCCAGAGGAAAAACCAAAGCCTTTAGAGTAGTCCACAAGGCCCTACACGTTCAGTTTCCTCAGTTAATTCTGTGTCCTCATTTAGCGCTTGATCCCTCACTCACTCCTCTCAAGCTTCATTGACCTCCTTGCTTTCCTCACCTACCGTACATGATTTCACCTCGGGGCCTTTGCACTTGCTTTTCTCACTGCCTGCAGTGCTTTCCGCAGACAAGTCTTGTTTGCTCACTGTCTTCCGGTCTTTGCTCAATTTTCACTTCTAAGCAAGGCCTTTCATAACAACCATATTTAAAATTGTGCCCCCTTCCTTTGCTTCATTTTTCTTCATAGCAATTATTCCCTTCAGATAAACATTTTATTTACATATTTATTTCCCCTTGTCATAGACTATAAGCCCCATGATTGCAGGGTTTTGTATCTTGGTGGGATTTTTTTTGGTCTGTTTTGCATTCTAAGAAATCCCCAGTGTCTAGAATAGTGCCTGGTATATAAAGGGTGTTCAGGAAATACTTGCTGGATGAATTGAAGAAAAAAATGAGTGCTTCTTTCTCTGAGTTTACAGATGTTTTTATTAGATGCAAAACTTAAAATTGTATCATTGGCCCGTGATTCTCCATGGCAAAATTTTCATTCTTCAAAATTAATTTTGAAAGTAAGAGCACTTTGTGCAGGTTTATCCAGAATATTAGATAGGCCACTATTTCTGTTTAGTACCCAAAGCAGCAACATCTAAAGCATTTTTTTTTTCATTTGGTAAATGCTTACCACGGAATATGGCTGTGCTAGACACAGGTAATGACATGTGCAAAGGCTCAGAAATGTAAGAGAACATAGTACAATGAACTGTTACCATATTACAAGTGACAGGTAATGGAGGCCTAAGCTAATGTGGTGCAGTGGGAGCAAGAGACCTAGAAATGTGAGAAACATCATCAAGTAAAAGGTCACCAGAGTCAAGAAACCTGACTGATGGAGAAAACAAAATGCTGTCTACCTTTATAAGGCTATAAAGTGGAAAGTGATTATAAAAGAACTGGATAAGAGTGGAACTTGAACACAGAGGACATGAGTTGTAAAATTACTTTTGTAGGATGTTGACTTAGAACCCGTCATCATCATAGTCACTATAAGAATATTTGGTGTGTTCATTGGGACCCTAAAGAATCATTCTGGAAGGTGCTCCCAGATCCGATCCTAACTCTCATTCTTCCCAGAATAGTTGAGGGCCCAACTATTGAAATAGTTTGAGGTCCCAAATTTTCTGCCTAGTAACCTCACCCTTCCTGAAAGCATTTTTTCTTATTTTATAAAAAAAAATTATCAGATTATTAAATAGAATAGTATATGTGTATATAGATAGGTACACACATGCACACACATAATAGTTTAAAACCCAATTAACTGTTAATATTGCTTTCTATGCACAAAAGCCTCCGTTGGTTATTAAAAGAAATTACATTAGAATTACAAATCTGGTGATTATTTGAGGGGTGATGATTTCCAGGTATGGGCTTGGGCATATGGGTGAATATTGATGCTATTTGCTCACATAGAGAACATAGGAAGGAGAGAAACTATAAAGGAGAAGATAATTGAGCTTTGGACATGTTGTGATATCCAGTTGGAATTGTCAAGTAGGTCATTTGATATAGAGGGCTAGAGGTCAGAATTAATGGCTTAAGATGTAGATTTGAGAACTAATGGCTTGAGATGTGGATTTCAGAGATTATTAATATATTGATGATAATTTAAATTTGGAAACAGGAATTTCCAGTGGGCAGTGGATATATTAGGCTGAAGTATGTGTAATAAAACATTACCAGACATAGACCTAGAGGTCAAGGACCTGGACATAATCATTTATCTGACATTTCCTTAGACTGGTTTTCTCCTAAATTCATTCCCACTCGTCTCCTACACCAACCCCCATCCTATCTCCAGCCTTCCTTTCTATTTAAAAACATCTACAATTCAACACTTGGACCCTTTACATTTCAGACATGCCTTGATCTCTGTAAAAACACTATACCTCAAAACTGTGTGTAGAGAATTAGTATGTACATGAGAACACACTGTCAGTGCACTTTAAGCTCTCATTATTTTATGAAACTATGGAATGAGTCTATTTGAATTGTGAACAATGTCCCCTAATTTATGTATTTGCTAAGAGTTTTTGTCAGATTTCCTGTGACCAGCGTGTATTCATCTGCTATAATGTCAAACCATTGGGAGGTTTAAGGAGACCCTTGTTAAAAAATGAGAGGGGACTCATCTTTATTCTTTTCCTTTCCACTTTCGGGGCATGAAACATAGGCACTCAGAACTTAAGTTACTCCTTGCCAGCCAGCCTCTCTGTAAGTCAGCCATCCTCAGGAATGTAACTTTCAATTTTATTTTTCTCTTAGATTTCTTTTTTTTTCCTTGCCTTGAATCACTTAAAAATGTTTTCTTGCGATACCACTTTTGTCACCTCTAGACCTTGGTAGGTTCATTTATTTACTTTTTTTGTTTTAGAATATTTTATATCAGTTCTTTCTCCTCATACTTGAAATTTTTCTGACGGAGGCAGCCTTTGGGGGAAAGATTATGTCGGTCTTATATTAGTAGTTGTAATCTCTGTGGTCCCGAATTTCTAGAATCTGTGATGGTCAGGGACTTCTCTTTGCTGTGCCTCTTTATTGGCAGTCTCACTTTCTTTCTCTTGTCTTCTCTTTCTCCCTCCAAAAAGCTTCTGCAAAATGTATCTTCCCCACCAATCATAATGTTACACTCTTAGTGTATGCGGTCTCTATGGTAACTGGGACACATGCCACAACACCAAGATTCCTGGAGCAACCATCATTGGCAGGAAATCAGTGCATGTACTCCTCTGGCACCATGGAAGTTTCCCCACTGAAACTGGAATCAGATACTACTATTTTAATACACAGGGCAAGGAAAGGAGCAGAGGAAATGCTATAGACCCAGTCTCTCTACAGGCACATTATAGGGTTTGGGGGGATTCTTGAAGTTAATCTTATTTATTATAAAGCTAGACTGGTGTGCACACCCTGATCAGACTTGGAGAAACTGGTTGAATTAGGGGAGGACATTCTTTTTCTTACAGACACATGACTAGACTCTAAACAAGCTAATTTTATTTAAATTAGGCTATATTCTTAGGTAAGCTCAGGGAAATTACCAATACACTGTAAAAATTATTCCCCACCATTGTAGAGACAGACTTTTTCAAGTGGTTTCTCCAGCAACCACATATTGACCCAGTGGGGTCAAAAGTCCCAGGGTGGGCAGTTCATGAAGGGAATGAGGATGAAACAAGTTTTCATCCATCTTGTTGCTTGCTCTAGGACTGAACTTCTCCCAAATATATGGAGGGCCATACTCCCGAATACAGTAGGACTGAACTTCTCCCAAGTATATGGAGGACCATACTCCCAAATACAGTAGGGCTGAACTTCTCCCCAATATATGGAGGACCATACTCCCAAGTACAGCCCACTAGTAAAAAGGGCCTAAGGCAGGGTTTTACAGCCTTGGCCCTGTTGAGATTTGGGGAAAGATACATTTTTGTTATGCAGAGCTATCCTGTGCATTGAAGAATATTTAGCAGCATCTCTGGCCTCTACCCGTTAGATACCAGTAGCAATTTCTCCACTCTTGACACTTAAAAATGTCTCTAGACATTGCCAGATGTCCCCTTTGGGAGCAAAAATTGCCCGAGGACCACTGGCTTAAAGCAAGATGCGGCTTGGGTAAGGAAAGAGAGCTGGAGAATTCCTTCAAAGGCCCAGAATATTCATTCAGTTAGCCATTCAGCAGGTATTTACTGAGTCCTTACTATCTTCCAGGCACTCTTCTGTGTATTAAAGATATAACTACGAATAGACAAAGGCCTGATCTCATGGCATTTCCCTTCTAAGGGAGGTATGCCATGTGTTCCTGACCAGCTGGATCCCTTTCCCTCCATACAGCTTAACAGCAAATGCTTCAAGCCAACTGAGGGCCAAGAAAAGAAAAACACAAGTTCATATTGAAGACTCTTTTTCAGTTTAGGAACCTCAAAAATGGCTATGATTTAAAAATGAAACTTGGCAAGTGATTAGTTCATATGTTTTAGTTTATAATGTGTTTTAATCATTTTTGGGTGTTTTCAAAACAAATGGTGAGATTAGGGGTATTTTTCCCTTCTATTTTTGGCCTCTTTCCTCTGGAGAGTCCTTCTCTTGTGTTTAGTTTTGGTGTTCTTCGTGTATTTGAAGAATACTTTTAAGTATTTGAAATGTGTGCACGTGGATGAAAGGAAATGAGGAAGGAGAAACATAAGACTTTGTGATCCCTGCTCAAACAAAGACCCATACCCCAGCCCCAAAGCCAGTATTGAGGTACCACTTCCTCAGGGAAGCTTCTCACGAACTCTCGCGGCCAAGTCCCCTAACCCAGGAGTTCTTCTAGCTCTCTTCACACAGCCTCATCACAATCGTAATTAAGAAATGGACTGTGAGATTAGCCATTCAGGTGTTTCCCTTTAGAATGTAAACTCCATGGGGGTCAGTACCATGCCTGCTCTGCCCACAGTTCTGCTATCTTCAGCACAGGGGCTGACACACTGGAGGTGCTTAAGAAATATGTGTTGAATGACATTGACTGACTGAGAAAGCCAGCTTTGGAGATGTCCTGCTCAAACGGTTTTAGCCTGTGCACTGCCTGTGGATTACCCTACCTCCACTCTTGGACTTTATCATGTTGATCTTTATTTTGTAGACTCTGAAGTAATGTGTAAACTCCTAAAACTATTATTAAATCAGAAAGTCTAAAGAACCGCTTAAGGTCATTAACCTTAGGGATATTTCGGGCTTATATGTAGATTGCAGGAATGTAAGGGAAATAACACGGCATGGTATTGAGGAATATTTTTAAGTATTAGTACTGCCCCGGGCATTGTTCAAGAGTTAGAGGGTTTACAGAATAAATGCTTGTGATTGTCAATGTGAGACACAGAGTAAAATTACATAATTTTTTCACTTGTTTTCATGTTTGATGTCTGTTCCCCCCATTAGAATTTAAGTTCCATGACAGTGGAGAACTTGTCCTATCTATAACTTTATCCTTGGTGCCTAGAATGTTATTTGACCCATAGTAGATATTCCATAAATATTTGATCAATGAATAAATGGCAGGGATTCAATCAATCCTATGTTGATTTATAGATTAACTGCTTATTAGTATTCAAAAAATACAGTAACATGATGAAGTTCTTATTCATTCATTCAACAAATATTGTTTGAGCTTTTCATATATACCGTGCATCCTCATATCCTAGAGCAGTGTCTAGCGCATAGTAGGTATCAATTAAGGACTTGATGAGTGAATGAGCTACTTAGTATTCCAGCATACTCAAAGATGTTTATTTATTAAATGTGTTAGTTTACTAGGGCTGCCATAACAAAGTGCCACAAAACTGGATGGCTTAAATAACAGAAATTATTGTCTCACAGTTCTAGATGCTAAATACCGAAGATCAAAGTGTCAGTAGGATTGGTTCCTTACAAGGGCTCTGAAGAAGAATCTGTTCCATGCTTCTCTCCTACCTTCTGATGATACACTGGCAATCTTGGGTGTTCCTCAGCTTATAGAAGCATCACCCTGATCTCTGCCTTCATTTTCACATGGCATTCTCCTCATGTGCTTGTCTGTGTCCAAACTTCCCCTTTTAAAAGGATACCAGTCATATTGGATTAGCAGCCCACCCTACTCCAGGATTGCCTCATCTTTATTAATCATATCTTCAATGGCCCTATTCTCAAATACAGTCACATTCTGTGGTACTAGGGGCTAGGACTTCAACATATGAATTTGAGGAGGACACGATTCAACCCATAACACTAAAACAGCAGAGATCTTCAGGTAGTAATATTTTTAAAGTTACTTTGTATTTTGAAAGCATCAACTTCTCAAAATAGCATCTAGTTTTATAATTCTATATGGAACTCGATGTGGTGATATTAATAACAGTTACTATATTACACAAAAACGTGTGTGTTTATAGAGAGGAAACATGAAGAAAGTCCCAGAGGCATGAATGTACAGAGTACATTTTGTTAAATGGTATATGACCAGACAATGGGTTACATGGGGAAGACTGCTAGGGATTTTGAAGAGATTTTATATGAATTCAAGGCATTCAGATTTTATTTTGTAGACATCAAGGAACCAACACAGAAGTCAAAACCTATTGAACTGTAGAAGGGTACTAAAAGGATGAATTTTATTGTATGTAAATTATTCATCAATGAACCTGACTTTAAAAAGAAAGAAAGAAAACGAGAAGATTGAAGCATAGACCTTAGGAACTAGCAATTCAGAGGTTTTTGGAGACCTTGGCAGTTTAATTGGAAACACAGGTAGAGAAACCAGATTTTATTGTGCTGAGGAATAAATTGGAGTTTAGGAAGCTCGAAAGTGGTTCAAAGGAGGGAGAGATTGGGTCCACAGAAGATGGTTTGTTGTTTGTTAGTTTGTTATGGTTGTTATTGTTTGTTTGACATGTGGGCAACTGAAGCATGTTGGCATGCAGTAGGAAAATGGAAAATACAGAAGAAAGGAGTAACTGATATAGTAAGATCCTGGCGGAGATTATTAGTGCCAGAGAAAAAAGTCTCTCAGATGTTAGGGATGGGTTCTGACAGAGGTAACATGGTGATGGGACTGCCATTTGATGGTTTCTGTCTTCTCTGTGAAAAAAGAGGCAAGGTTAATACAGTAGCTGAGAATAAAGAGTAGGAGGTAAGTTACAAGGAGTTAATTACAATGATAAATGGCAACTGGGGATTAAAAAAGGAAACTGACTAGGGAAAGATATAAGAATTGTAAAGTAGTTCCAGAACCCCAGCTCAAGTTGGAAACCAGGACTCTGGAAGGGCACCAGGCTGTACAGGTTTTCAATTTTTCCTCAGCATTGCTCAGCAGCCTGGGAGCTAAGGCAAACATACTTGAATGGGTTCTTCTGGCCTCAAGAACTAGCGAGCTACAATTGAGAGCCATAGATGGGGAAACTAATGGTGGATGTCTTTAAAGTTAACCATGAGGGCCCAGACTGGTAGAGAAGAAATTGGAGATTAATAGCCTAGGAGAAAAGAGAAAAAAAAAAAAGAAAATCAAAAAGTCATGGTAAGAAGGCATTTATTTTCTGGAGCCATGTATATCCCAAGAAGGAAGTCTGCCCCTACCACACATACTGTTTGCCACTGGTCACAGAGAAATCACAGAAAGTAGACTGAACACATTGGAGGACATAGACTGGACTCAGAAACATAGCCTGGAGGTCAGAGTTTCATTCCCAACTTTACCAATAATTTAAGACTGCCATCATTACCACCATTATCACAGAAGGCTAATCCTTAGGAAAAGAATATACCTGTGTATGTAAAAGTGGAAGAAAGAGGAACCTTCCATGGGACAATGGTAAAAATTGACAAGAGGCAAATATTTTTCCTTCTTGCCTCAGATTCCAAAAGCATACTGATGTTTCCCTCAAAGCATGCTCTTTTATCTCTCTTATTTTAAGATTCTCTGTTTATTCGGTTACAGAACCTCCAGAGCTGGCACCCTTCTTTTGGCACTCACTCCCTCTTTCTGGGTTTCCTCTTTCTTCTTCCTTCTTCTGTCTTTGGCCGTTGAATGTTGTCATATGTCCCAGCATCTTCCCCCACCCAGTGACCAAATAAAGTATTTCCATAAGCTTTGTATTAGAATTGTTTTCAAGACGACAAGGCCTAAAATGGTGACGCTTGGTTTCAGGATACATTTAGGTACCTCACAGATGACACGGTGCAGCTAGCCCTTCATTGTCAGATGAACCTGAGCGTCTCTCTAGAATTCATAAGGCACCTCTGCTCCTGTGGGCCCCGTCTCCATATGTCAGGGTGGCAGAGAAGCCACCCATGTTACCCACTGTGAGGTGCCATGCTCTGGTTATCCTTTATTTGCTTGACAACACACAGGGTTTAGCAGTTCCCCAAATCCAATCAGAATTCTCAAGCTTCTTCTCTTGGTATTGTCGTATATAAGTCCAAAAAATAATTTGGGGGAATTTCAATAGACGACTCTAAATTCCCTTTCTCCTTACAAATATGAATCCTTATACAATTCCATTTTCCCCCGTTTTTTTTTTTCCTGCTCATGATTCTCTTATAGCTCTTTCCAGTGATGCTAAAAGCCAGCTGGTCTGGAGATTAATACGACCAGACATATCATGAATTTTTTAAATCTCAAAATTCCCAGTTTCTAGTTCTTGGTCAATCAAATATAGGTTGTATTTTCTTGTGTTTATATAAATGTACAGTATATCATCCTGTCTTCTCTAATTTTTTTTTTTTTTGGTCTCACTATTCCCTAAAATTGTTCCTAAATGCTTCTTTGTTAGAGGCAGAGGAAAACCTGAAGAATGGAGGGAGACGAAGTATGAAGTGATGGAAAGAGAAAGCATACTAGGGAAGAAGGGAAGCCAATGAGGAGATGGAAATAAATAGTGATTTCCCTTTTCCCTGGTTTCCTCAGAGCACTTGTATGTTTGGTTTTGATATTCCTGTCACCTAATGCCCCAGATGACCTCTCCCTAGCAATGTGCTCTACAAAAAGAATTTATTTCACTGCCAGTGAATATCTCCTATCTACCCAGCAATCCAAAATCTCCTGCCCTAGCAGCTCAACCTTCTCTCCAGCCTTCCAAGCCTCTTGCCAGCTGACTCCAGGGACTTGGACCCAGGGCCATTAGTTCCACTTTCGCCTGGCCCATGCTGGCATGGAAAGTGTTAATGGCTGATGTAAGTCTGAAAAGAACTTAGGGAATAATTTGGTTTTACTTTATTAACATCCAAAATATAAACAGGTAAACTACATGTTGAATTCATTAATTCTTCCTCCACTGTTTAAAAAGATGAGAACTGCATTTTTAAAAAAGGGATTGATTGGTGTCATGTACATATTCATTCACTCCTGTTTATACAAGATAATAAGAATATTAACATGGAGGCAGAGCAGTGGCACTTATAATTCTATCACCACCGTTTATGTAAGAAGAAAATATCTGAAAAGAAACAGGGAGAGAACATTTGCTGCTCTGTACATACATTAAATTCTTGTATTTTTGTTTATAAGGCATTTGAGGGAGAAGAAGTTTAACAAGTTGAGGGGGAGTTAGTGTTCTTTATACCATGTTCACTGCAATTGACCTAAGATAGCTAAGTTTAGAAAAGACAGAAATATAATGGAGGGGGTACCTCCTTACAAGGAGCAGAGGGACCAGAGACATGTGCTCCATTAAATCCTTCCTGAGATTGAGCTTATTTAAGATTAGGATTCTCTGCTGGGTGCTGAAATGTTCTACCCCAGAGAGTAGTGAGTGTTGTGTCTGGGAGACCGTTGACTCATAATTTGCCTGTAACTCAAGATATACTTCTCAGAAAATGAAAAGAAAAGAAAAAAATGCTGTTTTAAATAAGATTGTAAGGGCCCATTTCAAACAAATAGTTCTGGGAAGATATTTATGATATTTTCTTGACTGTTTGAAAAAGGAAAGGTAGTTGGTGGTGGGGTAAGGGTTTCTTATCTAAGTTGACATTAACTGAGTTGATAATATAGGCCACAAAGGGTCAGATTATTGATGAGGGCTTAATGGGTGTCACAGGGCAATTGAAAAGAGTGAATAAGGAGCAAGAAGTGTTATAGGTAGGTGGTTATATTTATGATAACCTACCTAAGCGGGCTAGTAACCTGTTAGTGATAATGGAGACATAAAAACTCTCTAAAGTGTACATTAGAGTAGAGGTCCTTGAGAGCAGGAATGGAGTCCAATTAGCAGAGTAATTAATAGTAGACTCTGAAAAAACTGTTAAATTAATGAATAAATGCATGCTGCCATCTGGACAATGCTTTGCATGTTCTCCCTTATCTAACCAATTCTCAAGGAAAGTTCATACACTTTCTTAGTCTCAGTTACAAACACAGGTGTCTCTCCAATGAGAGAGTTGAATTTTCACAAGGGCATAGAGTCACTGATTGTTTTTAATTTATTCATTTCAATCCTCATTCACATTCCTGTTCTTGTTCCACTTAGGTAGCCATATTCTATTGCATCTGGACCAATTGTGCATGCAAGTGATGAGAAATGAGATTAGAGAGGTAGTGAGGGATTGGGGCTCGCAGACTATGGTAAGTCCTTTAGAAGCCCTTAGCATCAGTGATGGGCAGGAGTCTTTGAAACCATAACAACAATCCTACTATAGAATGACCAGATGAAGCAGTTCGAGCCAAAGGCCGGAGGCACAGATGTAAGAGCTTGATTTGGGATATAAATCAAATATAAAATTTCCAACCAGTGTAAATAAAAGCACTGTCTCATTTGGACCCTCTTTTTTGCCTATTGAACCAGTTTTACCAACCTAACACTTTCAGTTGGCAGCCACACTTATAAGACGCTTAGGGGGAAGTAGTGAATGTGTTTTAGAACTTTCATAAGGCCTTCAGTTCAAAAGCATAGGATTTAAGACACTTCAAACATGAATTTTAAATGTGATAGGTTTTCCCTTGTACTTACTGACTACTGTGCTAAGAATTACAGAACTCCTGGGCATCAAATAGTGTGTGCATAAATCACTCTGCAAAAGAAAGAGAGGTTGAAAGTTCACACAAGACGTGCATGTTCTATGGCCAAGTCCTACCAAAATGAGCCAATTTGCCACACTTACTTTTGAGAATGAGAGGGGTCTGATAGTTTGCCTAAAATGGGACATTCAGGAGAGGTCATTTTCTTGTCCATTTATGTATAAATCGTTAACATTTTGAAGCTGTATTCTAGTATAACTGAGGGAAATAGCTCAGAATTTTTCTTATCACATACCAGAGATGACAGACTTAAAATCTGATGGCTCTTTTGATAGCTTCTGAAAGAACTAGAACTTGTCTGGCTCCATTTGTCTGGCCAAGATGTATTTCTATGATTTATCCGTGGAGTTTTTAGCAGAACCTTACACTTACTGTCTAAATTAATGATATTCCCTTCTTTTGCCATAACAAAAATCACGCTACACTATATACATTATGTTAAAGATTTTTTATTTTAGCATGTGGACATATTCTGTAAAAGCTTTTTCAGTTTCATCATGTTGACAAGCTGATTCCATTAAATCACCCACCATCATCATGTTCACTTTTTTCTTTTCTTTTTTGAAAAGTTAGAAAACAGCGATCATCTTAGAGTTTTCAAGACATTCACTTTGGCAAAAATAAATCTGGAAAAACATGAGCCTATTCCTTGAAATGGAAAAAGGATGTGTCGTTCTTCTCATTGACCCTTCTCTTGAAGCTTTTAAAGATGAGGAAGGAGGCTGTGGGTCTCTTTAACTTTCTTCCAGTAAAATGAGATTTTTAAAAATTTTCTGGATATAGCTCAAACTTCTCTACCTCAGTATTTATTATGTATTATTTGTTATTTAAAATAGAAACTTCAGTAAGTTGGATGAATAGCATGAAGGGGTTTCATTCAAGCATTTTTGAGCATTTCTGCACTGCTGATAAAATGCTATTTGGTAATGTTTTAGGGCCACACTTCTGTTTTGAATTAGAGCAGATATGTCCCAGCTCTCCCACCACGAGGCTTTCCTCACTGAGAAGAAAAAAAAATCATCTGATCATGCTACTGCTGGGTCATTTAAAACATTGAGTAGGTGTGTGAGATGAGGGGAAAAAAAAAAAAAAAGCTCAGTATGGGGTTAATTTGCTCTGTAGAGTTGTGGATGGATCACTTCCTCAGGACCAACTCATACAGAGGAACCACACATGTACAGACTTCTAAAAATAAAAGAAAGCCATGAACCTTCAGACCCCGTGGCACAAATGGATTGCCTTTGGAGGTGAGAAATACTCACTCCCTTTTGTCAGGGATGAGCGGGCCTCACTTGAAATATCTGGGCAGGCCACTGTCTGGTCCTGAAAATGAACCTGCGGCTTGAGGAGAGCTCTGGCAAATTGGGCACTTTCTGAAATTTACCTCTGCTGACTCTTTACATTCATGTCTTGCTCAGTTTCTTTTAATGTGCCTTATTTTCTAGGTCTCATCTTGGAAACAACATAATTTCTTCCTGAAAATATAGGTGAATTCTTTCTATTTTCATAATTGTGTTTCCCAGGCTGCCACGGGTTCCCTGCCTGCTGAGATCAGCTCAGCCAGGGTTTGGCCTGAAGGATTCCTCTAGGTTGTTTACAATCTAATCCTTTCATGAAGTGGAAGGTGAAAGAGCAGACAGGAAACACCCTCAATTCCTAGATCATTAATAGGTGAACACAAGAATTCAGGTATTTATAAGTAAATTTCACCCACAGGGTTGTCTGAGGCAGAAAGATACTGTGAAAAACCTCCTTGAGCACATGCTCTGAAGAGCCAGGAACCAATGGAGATTAACCAGGGGGAAATCACTAACAAAGAACATGTTTGTAAAGTTTCAGAGCAAACCATTTATGTTTCTGCCTAAATTACTCTGACGTCAGTAGGAACACTTCACAGAGTGTATAGACAGAAAGTCCCACAATGTTTATAACTTCCAAAAGGAAATATATATAGACACACACATATATATGGTATATGCATGCATATGTATGTATCTTTATTTGCAGTTAAACTATAGGCAATATTGCTTCTTGAGATGGGAAATCAGGTGACGCCCTTGGAAAGTAAAGCTGAACAATCTGTACAGTCCAGAGCAGAATCCACCTCCACCACCATCACCACACACACAAACACATAATCACCAAATACCTCCTTCATGACCTTGGAAAAACCTGAATTTGGATCTTGTAGAGACAGATAAGAAAATGACAGTTCCCCTAAGAAGAAGTATTAAACGCAGTTAAATTACTAACTTTTCAGATAACTGAGAGCAGGTTGGGGTTGAGGAGGATGGAGAGCTGACTGAGTGTGTCCCCAAAGAGCCAGTCCAGGTCACATTTGTTTCTTTTTCTTCAACTGCCTGATGATAGGAATGTGGATGTAGAAATAGGAAGGGATGAAGGGAGGGAGCCAGGAGTAAGTTTTATGAATTCTAACAACAACATTATCAGCTTATTGTACCACAGGCTTTCAAAATTCCAGTTGCTGGTTAGCTTGACACCCTTGCTGTTCAGTTCATTCATTTTTATTTTTAAACATCTTTATCGGAGTAAAATTGCTTTACAGCGTTGTGTTAGTTTCTGCTGTATAACAAAGTGAATCAGCTGTATGTATACATATATCCCCATATCCCCTCCCTCTTGCATCTCCCTCCCTCCCACCCTCCCTATCCCACCCCTGGTGGTCACAGAGCACCAAGCTGATCTCCCTGTGCTATGTGGCTGCTTCCCACTAGCTAGCTATTTTACCTTTGGGAGTGTATATATGTCATTGCTACTCTCTCACTTCATCCCAGCTTACCCTTCCCCCTCCCCATGTCCTCAATTCATTCTTGACATTCGAAACAGCATAAGCAATGGCTACATGTACCAACCATTATCCTAGTTAGGTGGTCAAAGTCAATTTAATGCTGGCTTTATTTTCTGTACTGATATTGAACAAAATGTTTCTCTTGAAAGGTCTTAGACCTCTCTCCTCCCAGCTCCTGATCACAGCAATAACCAACCTCCAGAAGTCATTAGTGAAGACTAGAATAATATCCTATAAAAAGTCATCTATGAAGAAATTGGCATAGTGTATCTCTGATTTGTGTCCTTATGAAAATGATGGTTTGCAAAATAAAACATTTCTCTGTCTCAATCTCTTTTTTTAACCAGATCTTTACAAGTTACATGGGGACTGATTTTTTTTTCCTAACAAAGGTTGAATAACACTCAAAGGCTTTAGTAGCCAAAGTCCATCTTTAGAAATAGCTTTCTTCTATAATGTACTGCCAATTTCTTATGTGTGTGTATTTTGACCTTCCTGATGCCTCTGCTATGGGCTGCCTGTTGATTGGTACATGTTACTGCTTTGCTTATAAGAGTTGGGCAATAGTTCAGTGATCCAGTCCAAATCTGGGCCATAGATAGAAAGGGCTCATCTTCTATTTAAGAAATGTGGCAAACTGCTTTAAATGAATTTGGTTCAGACAAGGTCATTGGAACTGTTCATCTAATCTTGTGTGCTGTATGTAATGGACACTTCTGCTGAGCTCCAAAGCTGCAAGGTAAATAGATAAGAAAGCCAGTAACTTGCCGCCCCTGTTAGAGCTTTCCCTGAGTCTGTCATCAGATTTACATTCTTAGTCATATGGAGCCCCTTTTGGCCATTTAAAAGTATTTGTTCACTGGTTCTCCTGATGTCTTTAAAGACAGACATCAGAGAATGTCCTGGGAATAATAACAATGAATTCTTACATTATTTTCTGGTCTTTTTTTCTAACTTTAAAAAAAAATTGAATATTGAATTTAAATGCATATTCATAACAGGTTTATGAAATCTTCAGCTAAATTTCTTGGACATGAAAGAATTAATTGTTAGAATGCTTTACTGTAGCTAATCATTATGTTAAAACCATAGTAGATTCAAGTATATTTTTGCTCAATTCTATTTGAATAATTAATATACACTTGGCAAATTGAATCAATACATAAGCACTATATACACTGTTTTGAATTTAGTAACTTACAGACTTTCTGTGTTGCCTTATCCTCTTCTAACCATAAAATGTATTTTACTCAACTGTGTTGTGATTCTGTACAATTTTGGGAGTCAGCATGTTATAGGATTTTGTAGTCATATAGAGCAAAACAAGACTAGAGAAGTATTAAATTCACCCTCCTGACTGGAGGCAGAGCTGTATTTATTCCATCCGAAATAGATGAGGATCTTTCCTACTTTTAAATAACCGTGAAGATAGAAATTTCATAACAGCTCTTAGCAATCTATTTGATTATTTACCACTTGTACATTTAAGATGTTCATCCTTAAGTCTTAACTTAAATTCTTCATCGCACAGTTTAATATCATTTCACCCTAGGACAAAAATACCTATCATTATTCTCTTTATAACAACTCCTCTTATAGTCAGAAAACTATGAAGATACACCTCAGCACTTTCTTTCTTAAGCGAAATTATTCCAGTTTTTTAAACATTTACTTTTATCTCTATAGCTCTTTCTGTACAAGAGTGGCAAAGGGGACTATTTTAAAAAGTTCTGTCATACATGATGCCCCTGAGTAAGGCACTGCATATTTTAATTTCACTGTGCCGATGTGGAAATAGCCACAGCTTTTTCATTATATGCTGATGGACAGAGCATTTGTGTTCATTTAACCTTGAGGTTGAAACTTGTTCCCAAAAAAGTAACTGACTCATAGCATTGGCTAGACCCAGGAATAAAGAGCATCAGTTTTCTTAATCTTAAAGGCTCACTTTGCCCCCCACTCTAAAATGCACTAAAATTAACTTTTCCTTGCCCTCTCTCTGGTGCTATTTGTTTACTGATTTAACAACTTTTTTCTATCATCTTTGTCTCCTAAAATAGATGGACAGCATTTATTCAACAAACGTTGGAGTGTCATGCTGTGTTTAGGACACTGTTCTAGGCTTGGGAGATTCTAGTGTGAACTGTTAGCAAAGGCTCAGGGACAGAGGTGTCCTGAGCGTGTTCAGGGAGAGCAAATAGCCTGTTACAGTAGGTAAGGAAGCAGTGGTGGAGAAAAAACAAAAGAGGTGGATTGGGGCCAGATCGTGAAAGATCTTGGATTGCTCTTAAGCAAATAGTTGGTGGTGACAAGGACAAAAGTAACGTTTTCCAATCTGTATTATGGAAAGCTTTTATCAAGTCTTTAAAACACAGGCTGTGCCCACATTGTGCTCTTGGTTTAGTATCTAACAGACCATTGGGTGAAAGTACCTGCTTAATTTTTATCTTTTGATATAAATTTTGTGTTATAATTTTTCCCTTTGTATTAAAAAAAATTCAAGGGAACCATTTGAGTAAAGACAGCCTTCTGTTCACACTGATCTGGATGTTTCTTCCTCCTGCTGTGCCCATATTTATTCCAAAGCCCTCTGTACCACTAACATGTTACTTTCTGTGTTTATATACCAAGGAGTCTTGGGATGACTTTGTCCTATAATAGGCACAACTTTTTTTTGTACCAAATGTCATTAATAGTAAGCTGTGAGCAGCATTATGACCAAGTGTTTCTACCTGATTGGACCACATGATAACAATACCAGAACTTTTCAACATCCCCTAAAAGATATTAATGTACTATAATAAAAGGTCTTGTACACCAATCCATTTGGAACATGTAAAGCTATAACTTTAGGAATTTGAAAGGAAGGAAAGTTGTTCGGAATAAGATTGTAGAGAGCTCCTGAATGTCATCCTGCCATCGAATTAAGTCTGTTTTAGGAGCTGTAAGAAATCATCCTAAATATATTAAACAAATTCAGTTCCTGATACTAACTACCTCCCACCCTACCCTGCCACCCCTCCCAGCCTTACTGCTTTTACTTCATTCTTATTTCTCAGGCTTTATACCTGTAAGAATCAGGAAGACTCAAGAGGATTTGTATGGGATGGGGTAGAGTGTCAAGTTGTATCTCAGCAATGTCTCAGGCTCAGAAACAATCCTATACCTAATTGCTGAACTTCAGTTTTTGAATTCTCTCTTTTTATTGATCATGATTTCATCATCTTGGTTTCTGAAGACAGACGTCATTCTGTGTTATCATAGCATATTAAGGAAAGGTAAGGCATCATTGTGATTTCCCTTCTGTTCTTCTCAAGATGGTCTTGAAAAGCAGACCCCAAGATATAAATGACCATTTATGGCATTTATAGTTAGTCTCCTTAAGGCTGACCAAAGGAATGAAGACACTTCAAGAAACTTGCAGGAGACCCCAAAGTACCTAAAGGGAAATTGAGCATGTTTTGTATGCATATCTGAATAAGCCTTCCATCTGACTTTAACTTATAAATCTTTTGCCAGGTAGAAAATAGAGAATTAAAAACCTCCAAATTCAGGGTGCATGAAATGTCATTATATCTAGCATAAAATTCCTTGAATCTGTCAGATAAAGGAAATCATGCATCCAGAGTGAAGATGGAATATCAATTGACAGGAACCTATGAAACTAGCACATATTCTGAGACATATGAATCTAAAAACCCAATAGGGCCTCATCCTTTGAAAACATTGGAAGCCAGAAAGGTATTAGGAAAATCAGTAAGGTAAAAATCTCCATCCTACTATTTGGAATGACTCCCACATAAGAATTAATTAACACAATACTTCTAGAACATTAAAAGGATGTTAAAATGTTATCTCTACTCATAGAAAACAAAGATATAAACCCACCTAACTGCTAGAGAAAGTAGTTGAAAAAAAAATTGGATGGATTAAAGGCATGTCTAAGAGGTCTTTTCTGTCCTGTTGTCACATCATTTACCCTCTTCAGATAGAAGGATAAGTGTTGAACTTCAGTTCATCTGAATTCCTCAGCTCTGTCATCAATGCTGTGACACATTCTAATTTTCTGATTCATTTGTGATGAGTAAGCTCTCCCTTTTCTATTCACAATGCTGAAAGTAACCAGTTGTTGTGAGTGAGTTATGATTACTTATTTTCCATTTTTTTATTGCACTATTATTTTCCCTTAGCAGAGCTTCTCTCACTCTTTATCAGCCAGTGTGAATCCCACGTGCGGAAAAGCCCTTGGACAGTACCATTGCCTAGGCTTGGAGTTAGTCAAGAGGAACGAGAGACTGACAGCCCAGACTCCTTTTTTAACCCAGCCAGGTACCTCAGCTGTCAAGTGTCTCAGCTTCTGCACCAAACAATGGGTACAATAGTAGCTTTCCCTTACCACCCTGAAATATCTAGACTGCAAATCAAGCCCAAACTGTCTCCTTCCAAAGGAGACACTTAAACTAGCCTACAAAATTCTTAATGAGGCCAGACTTCAAGGACAAACATAAAGTGGGAAACACCTAGAAGTACTGGAACTTAAGGGTTATAAATATGCAGACCTCAGAATGGTACAGACTTATTCAGATCCCAGCAGCTGTCTGATTTAGGGTAAGTTTCCTAATTTCTCAAATCTCCCTTTTTCCTCTGGTAAAGTGGAAGTAATAGTATTTACTCTTGTAGTCAGGATTAAATGATATACTGTTAATGCTGCTTTTCAAACTTTTCCAGGGAGGTGATCATCAAGCTAAGGTGAGCATCCAATATTCAGGGTGCCTGGACATCACCTGAAACAGTCTGCTGCAAATGAGGCTTTTCAGTGAGGTCTCAGGTTTCACCCTAAAAAATACGTGCACATTTTGCATTCTACCCCTCAATTTATCCTTGTTTGTTTCATTAAACTGGAAGTTCCATGAGGACGAGAACAGGATCTGTTCTTTTTTTCTATAACGTCCAAGAAATAGTTATTGGATAAATGAGTACATATACAAATAAGAGTTTAAATTACTTGGTCATAAAGACAACTGACCCTCTAAAGAGACAGCCGTGTCTTTATTATTTATTTTGTGGCTTTGCACACTCTTGTCACACTGCTCCACCTCCCTGGGTATACCCATATTCAAATTTAAGAAACATTTACTTAAGATGCCTGGAATCACAGAAAGTACTCAGTGAATAGTAACTCATTATCATTTCTCTGCTCACTATTCCTCTACCTCATTGTTCCTAAGGCTCTATAGACTTTTTAAAAAAGAATTTATAAGGGACTAGGAAAGTCATAGTCTGGAAGTCCTGTAAAGGAGTCTGTGTGTCTCTAGTGACACACACTCACCCATGCAGAGATCCATTTTCTATACATTTCATTTACTCCTGGCTTTAACTCTATAGCAACTTGTTAAAACATCCTAGAGGTGATGAGTAGGGGGACTGAAAGAGCATTTTCTCCCCTCTCCCCTTAGACCAAGGGTTACTAACCTGGAATTCTTGGAAGACCTTCATGGAGTTTGGGAGATGCTTGAAACTTGGTGTTTTTGAAGAGTTTCTGGGAAGAGAAATTCTCATAGGGATCTGTATCACCTCAAATGTTGGGAACCATTGCTGTAGAACATAAATGGAAATCAGAATGGACTAATCTTTAAGTTACAGTTAATAATACTTTTAGTTCCTTGGAGATTGATACTATATAATAATTTCTACTCAGAAATCACAAAACTAAAACAAGACTTCACTACAAATCACCCCTTCTCCCCCTCTCTACTCTTGCCTCCCCTACCAGGTTTTAAGGTCTTGATTCATTTTGGGCTTTATAGTTCTATATTCTTGGCTAGATATTTGTGCTTTGAACCCAGCATGCTTAATGAAAATGTTTTTAACCTTATGCAAAACTATTATAGATAATTCTTTGCATTTCAGATGAAAACAATTTATAGACATACAAGGTGAATATCACTTAGGCAGAAAGGGCACATATCAATAAAATAACAATTTGAACTGAACAAAAATAAACCCATGTAGATTAATACATATTTTCAAAATTGCATAGCAGATTGTAATTCAATCAAGAAACGGGGCCTTTTGACATTTATGAATGTTTATAAATTGTGTAAGAACTCTGAGATTAAATTTTTAGCCTTAGTATTAAATTTAGGATAGATAGTATTGTTTTTCATTAATACATAAAGACAACAATTATATCCAATAAAATCTTCAATTTAACTTGGCTTTAATTTGTCTTAGACTGCGACATACACACTGTGATTTTTCTCTCCATCTTGGATTCCTGTCATTGACAGCCTGTGTGTCATTTGACATCCAGGAAAGATAGCTTTTCATTCCAGACCTTGGATATATTAATCAATCTGGATACAGTTTACATCGATCTCTTTTGATCACATCAAAAATTTAATTTTGACTGATTAACTTTTATGAATAAATACTCCTTTCCTAGAAAGGAAAGTTATGCTCTTAGATATAAGAGCATAAATACTAAGTATAGTTCAAAAAGAGCATAACTATTATTGAGACTTACTGGGTTTATAACATGCAACAGAAAAATAAGTGAGCATATTGCATAGATAACCACTAATCATATTTTTCTCCATTTTCTCAAGGGTTGGGAAAGAAAGAAAACTCAAAAAGGTTGGAGGAGGTAGGGAAAAAAGGGAGGAGAGAGGGAAGGAAGGAAGGAAGAAAAGAAGAAAGGAAGGAAGGGAAAGGCTTTTAAAAGATGCACCAGTGAAGTGGTCTAGGATCCTAGCTTGTGGAAGGGACTAGAAAGTAGCAAAACTTAGAGCTTTAAAGTCGTTGAGGCTAGTTGGTCTATATATATATATGTACGTATTTCAAGTTTGTGTGTACTTTCAATGAATCATACATAAGTTAATTATCTTGCTTAAAATTTTCATTAAGCTCATCAATTTTGTGAAACAATTTAAAAACATTGGAGACGGCCAGCCTCTCTTGTGTTGGCATACATTACGGTCCAGGCTGCAGATTTTCATCTTAACTCTTCTTGTCCAAAGAGGGGAACAACATACTTCACTCCTGCATGTTCATGGAACAGAGTTTCACCTTGTCCATAAAAGGAAAAACTTTTTCTTTGGAGGAACCTCTATGATGGTGCATTTTCCCAGAAAACTTGCTGAGAAGTGAAGTCTCTAATTGCCAGTTTTCTACTTTAGCCTTATTCTATGCTTTAGTCAGGTCCTTGTACTTGATCTCTTTTAATACAGTTTGTTTTTCATATTTCTGAAGGCCATATGTGAAGTGGCTAAAATCATGGTGTCAGAGAGACAAGAATTCAATCAGTGTATGTTAAGTCCTTGACATATTTGAGTTGGGTCGGGTAGGGAGACCTGCTTTGTCTTCTCAGCATCCTTGTTTGGTTTATTAATTTCTCTTGGATCTTCTGTTACTTCAGTTTTATTCTTCTGTAAGAAAAGCTATCAAAACAGTGGCAAACAGACCAGTCCCATAATCGCTTATTTGGCTTGTGTGTTGAAGATTACAAAGGAGAATTATCAGACTTGAAATATAGAATGAGAAACTGTTAAGGTCAACTCCCCTCAAACCTGAAGTTTTCATTATTAGAAATGCATTTTGGGGGACAAATGCTTTCGTTTAAAATCATTTTGTCAGACGGGACACTCTTAGGCTGGTGAGACAGGGTAGACAAGGCAGTAGCAGTCCTCAGCTAACAATTGACAATACATGGAGGCTTTGAATTTGCCCAGAGTATCTTCTGGGCATTAAACATACTAAATCTACCCTTAAAAGAAGCAAAGTTTATCAGTTTCACTCATCTTCGTCAAAATTAGCTAAGATCTGTCAGGCACTACATAGTAAAGCTTTTATCTATTCTCATCAGTACTGCCCAATAGATATTTATGCAGCGATAGAAACGTTCTATCTGTAAGGCAGCCACTAGCCACAGGTGGCTGTGGAGCGCTGGGAATGTGACTAGTAGACTGAGGAACTAAAATTTTAAATATTTTAAATTTAAATAGGTAGATGTGGCTAGTGGCTACTGTATTGAACAGCACAGCTCTAGGTAATGCTCATATGATTTCGATCAGAATGAAGCTGACAAAGAAAGAGGTTGGCATTCCTTCTGTATTGGTCAGATAGCAGCAGGTCACACCTTTGGAAATTTTACGAGGCTGAATCTCCTCTTTCTTGGGCTCCAGGTGACAAAATGGGTTCTTACTGCTCATGCTTTAGGAGCAATTAGTCCTGTCTTATTAGTCCTAAACTTAGTCCTAAAATTAGTCCTAAAATTAGTCCTAAACTTAGATTTACTTTCCTTCTCTCCACAGTATCATTGGGTTTATTTTTAATTCCTTGTTTTGTCTTTGATTTTCAGTTCCTTGACCGTCATTCTGTGGCCTGCCCCTTCTCTTTATGTAAGTAAAAGTGGTTTTTTTCTTTTTCAAAAAAGCACCAGATTTGGGAAATTTGGGTCTTTATTGTCATGTTCTCCAGTTGGCATTGTTGTGGTTTCCAGTGCTTCTTCAGTGTGTATTATCTTCTTTTGTGTTTGGAGTCAATGCTGTTGGTGGTTGTAGTAGTTGCCATCATGAGGGGGCTGAAAAGACCAGCAGCCCAAACCACTGGACTTATATGAAGACTTCCTTTGACTCAGCCACGGCTGCTGTTTGCAAAAGTCACTGCTCTTCTAAACTACAGCTTACATTCTTCAGTCAGATACCAGCCACAGTTGGGCTTTTGCTCCACTGTCAATCAATGGGCAATTATTTATTCTTCAGTTATACACCCATCCCTAGGCCCAATAGTTTTTAATTTCAACTTCTAGATCAGAGCTTTCATTTTTGGACAAAATTTCTAGTATCCTTTTACAGGAGGTACAAGACTGAAGTACAAAACTTTAGTTATTTAGGCTAAAATTGTGTGTGAAATAGTAAAGTACAGAGGAAAAAAAAAAGAAAGAGAGAGAGAAATCATATGCCAGGAGGTTTATAGAAGGTGCCATTCTTTTTTTAGAAAAGATGGAAAGTCATTTGGGGAGAAAACAACAACAACAACAACAACTTGATTTCAGATGAAAAGAGAGAACATTTATAATTTAAAGCCCAAATCAGGCTGCACTGAGTTGGTTTGGATAAATTTCACCTTGAGCTGCTTGAAAGAGATTCTGGGGCCACGAGCCCAAATAATCAAAGTCACTACCTGAGACACCACCCAAGAGATGCTACAGGTAGTGGCAGTTACCTCACGTGATAAATATTATCAGCATCCTTCCAGCTGCTTCTCACTCTCTGGTGAACGCTGTCCCTTATTCACAGCATACTATCTTCACTGACTCCTTCACACTCTGAGGTATTTCTTGTGTTGCAATCATTTGCACAGAAAGGAGGTTCCCATGGCTCTTTTGCTTGCGTGTGGCTTCCACTCACATTCCTAGAAGCTAGTTGCAAATATATGTAGGGGAGCAGAATCTTCCAAAGGATGCTAAGGCTAAAGTCTAAAGTGACATTTATTTGACAGAGAAAGGAGATTGATTAAAATCCCCAGAGACTGGTGCTGTGTGTAATGCATTTATACAGCAGGGGTGGGTCCTCTCTGCCCCTGACAAGTCTTGTTATTCCTCATTCTTGGTGTTGATAGAGTGGGTCTGTCAGTGCTTCAGCGGGTGTCAGCGTGCATGCATGTGGTTACCACTTTACGTCTCTGCATCCCGACTCCAGTTACCTAGCACTGCATATTTCTAGTCCTCTGACTGGCAAATCATTTTTGTTGCAGTTCTTTTGTGTAAAAACAGTTCACATAATAGCTCTGTGTTAGACAAGGCGTTAATCCTCACATCACCGGGGATGAATCAGCACCGTGCACTTCTGCCCGCACGGCTCAGCTATTATGACGTCAGCACTGGAGGGCAAGCCTCAGACATAAGCAGTGCAGCAGCCTGGAGACCTGGGTCACAGATTAGAAATCGAGGGGAGACCTTTGAGATAAAAAACGTAATTGAAAGGCTGTCTCTGGCTCATAGGAAAATGTGAAGCTGATTCTATGCTATATCAACCATCAATCTCACAGCTTCTAGAGAGATCCCAATTTTTAACCAGAGAGGAGGCTGAGCAAATGACCTGAATGGGCTAATAGCCCATCCACATATCCACTAACCTTTTCCCACCCCCCAGGCCAGGTTTCCTGCTTGCTTAGATTGTTCCAAATCCTGAGACTGCTTTTATTTCAAAGGTGACAGGGCCTATGACAGTCCTGCTGTCCTCAAGTGCCCCACAGACATAGCTGATGGCTCCAGAGGTGGTGCCCCAGGTGCCCATCAAAGGGAGAAGAAAAGTTCCTTGGGGACAGATCAAAACATTATCTCTCCAGTGCTTCTAGTTCCTAGTGCCTCTAGCTCCTAGTGCCTCTTTAATGGCCTCCTCCAGACAGGTGCAGCATTCTGCCTGTTCAACTTTTTTCTCCTCGGCACTGCATTTAGTCCAAAGTCCCAGTCTGGATTTGACACAGATTTCAATAGGAGCTGAATAGCTTCCAGATGTTCCCCCAAAAGTGTTTCATCCCATTAATCTTTAGTAGAGCAAAGAGGAGCCCTCTATAACCTGCCATGCTGCCTTGAAGCAGATAGCAGACTCTCCCTATTTGAGAAACTAGGTTCTTAAAAGGTAGACCTCTCTACAGTTCGCACTAAGGTTCATTCTCAGAACAACACCTTTCCATATTGAAAACTAAATGTTGAAAAGGCTGAAAATTAACTGCCTACATTCTCTGTTAATAAGACATTCCTCCATCGCACCCTCTATCCCTCACTCTTCCTTTCACCCTGTGATAACCATCTAAAGTGCCTTACTGCTGGGGTCTTCTGCCTTCATTAGATTGCTAGTAGGCCCCTACCTGCTTCTAGAAGCTAATACTACTGCTTGGCTTAGGTTTTGATTGATTATCATGCACAGCTCTTCGTTCAGTTTTCAGTCAACAAACATTTATGGAAAGCTGGTCACTATGCTCAGTTCCTAAAGCTGCTATATAAATAAGAAATGCTCCCCATTGTTAAAAATCTCACAGTCCAGTAGGGGAGATATATAGTAAATAAAGGCCATGCCATGTGATAGGCACTGGAATGGAGGTATATACAAGATGTAGCGAGGGGAACAAGAAAGGAGCACCCGCCCGTATGTTGGAGGTGCCCAAGCTGGGCCTGAAAGTCTAAAGCGTGAATTGTAGTTTACCAGGTGGATGGGAGGAGGGGAAAGCAAAAGGGGATCATAATCAGAAAAAAAGCCAGAGGAAAGTCAGAAGGTCTCTGCGCAGCAGCCTCATCCTGAGTTCGTGGCTAGAGCTTGGTGATTGAAAGTGGGCAAGAGGCAGATCACGAGGGCCTTGTATGCCGAGCAAAGAAGTTTGGACTGGAAGCAGCAGGCTTGGGGACGCTTTGAAGGATTTTAAGTAGATTTATGTTTTAGAAGAAGAGCATTCTGGTGACTGAGAAAAGGGAGACCAGATCATAGATGAAAACCAAGGGCCTGAACTGTGCAGTGGGGCTGGGAGTGGAGGGGAGGGGCGATTCGGTAGTGCTGACATAGACATTGACGTTTGCCTAATGCCAGCCTGGCTTGGCCCCGTGCATAATCCTTGCCTTCTAGGAGAAAGGATGATGTGTTGTTTGGGGCCAAATTTCAGGCCAAAATAGACCTTTATGGGACCTTCACCAGAGACCTCAACTTGAGTCTGACCTACCGCTCTCCAGAGATGTGTGTGTCTCTCTCCCATAGTGGCCTTGGGGGAGTGGCAGGCAGAAAAGGAGAGGACATTGCCAGTGTCCTGCTTTTCTCTTCTTTCACCTGAAAATGAAACCATTTCTTAATAATATCCCCCTAAAGTCAATCATTGCCCCAGTTTCCTATCATTTTCCCACTGCTGCCCTTTTCTGAGGAGAAGTTCCAAGCCATTGAGCTGAATTGCAACTTATGCACAGCCGGGTATTGAAACAATGCAGTATATTTGTTCCTTCTTTCTGAATTAGAGTTCACCATAAGTGTGCTTTTCTCTTGTTCACTTTGGGCTGCCAGGACAATTTAAAGGAAATTTTCAACAGCTTATGTTGCATGTACCATGTTCTTTTTTGCAAATGAGAGGATGTCTGTGGGTGTGTTTAAGTCTTCTCTGTACTACTTTCTGGAGAAAGGTCTGAGGAGATGAAGAAGATAAGGAGTAGAGACCTATTGAAAGCCCAGGTCCCTTCAGTGACCTGAGTGCAGAACGTAGGCTGGTGATCAGATGGTCAATTATGTGTTTGTCAAAACACAGTGGGCTGCGTTCCAGACTGCCAGCTTTGGAGGCCCGGCTTCTGCCAACCAAATGTCATCTGGGAACATGCAACACTGGGCACTGTGAAGGAGTTTGAAATAGACCATGCCACAGCCAACCTACTGCCAGTCTTATAGCACCAATATGGCATGCACAGCCGGGCCCCATGTTTCAGAGCTCAGGAATTCACTGTTCTAAATTCAAGAGGTCAGATGGGTTCATGTTTTCAAAGCCTATGTTCTCTGCTTTGAACATTGTGACTTGCTCCTCTGTGATTTCCAAGTGATTTTTTCCAGTCACATCGCTGTGGAAACCACTCTTTTTGTGATGGTTATGAGAGCCTTGTCAATGTCCCAGAGGAGAGAAAAAAAATAAACTTGCTCTGACAATGACTATGATTCCGACAGAGGGATTCCAACTCTTAGGAAATTACATTAAAGGTGCAGAGCTTTTAAAATATCAGGAACCACCTTGGCAACTTATAAAAAGCAGAAGGGCTTTGCCTATTTTATAAAGTGATTTGCATATACCTGCATAAATAATGTCCCCACCTGTACTTTTATGCATTTAGGTTGAATAAATTAAATTCAGTGATCTTTAAAATATTCACTGTCTTTCATTGCTCAGATACCATTTTCAGGACCCTTCCTCCTCATTTTTTTTCCTGTAGTAGTAGTGGCTATTTTTTTCAATCTTTTGACTAATTCAGAGAATCAAAACACTTCTGCAGACCAGCCTACCACAGCCAGGAGCATTACCTCCCTCTGCTTGCACTTCTCTTAGCCTTTCTACCTATTAGGCCATGCTTTCCATATGCTTTTCATAAAGGAAGTGGGGAGAGTATATTACTAAAAGGAAAACACACTGATACACATCTGAGGGACACACTCATATTAACCTTTCTTTCTTAGGCCACTGCCACCACTAACCCTAACCCTAACCCTAACCCTTCAGGAGCCATCCAGCCACTAAGCCATATCAATTGTAACTTGGGCCTTCAAATCAAAGCCTGGTTAGTAGGCCAGCCTTAAACACAATCATCCCATAAGCTATAAGTACTTATTATATACAAGGAATCATATTTAGTGGAGAGTTAAAACATAAACTGGGACATTGCCCTTGCTTGCTCTTAAGAAACTTAAAATTGAGTAAGGAAAGAAGTCGTACTATTGAGTGTTCATATGCGTAGCAAATGATAAATAACAATTCCAAAAGGAATGAAACATTCCAATAAGTACTATAGGATTTCATTCGTGAAAGAGAGCCTTGAGGGCTGGAAAACTTCATGTAAAATGCAATTTAGCTGGGTCTTGAAAAATGGATAGAATGTAAACAAGATGAAGAATAAAGGAATGGTATTCCAAGAAAAAGCATAAACCTAAGTGTGGGAATCTTTAGAGGGGTACAATAAATAGCACTGTTTTTCCCCACTCAAATTCTAAACCCATTGGAAAATAAGACAAAAGAACTGATGGCTGAGGAACCAAAATTTTTGCCAGAGTCTGGGTGGACAGATGTAACTTAGTATGAGAGGTAAAAAGAGCTCACTGACTCCCATTCTCCCAGGGGAAAATTTGTGTCTGCATAAGAACAACACTTTTCCAGGTCACTAACTCCCCCTAGTCTAAGTAGTCAAGGAAGAAGAAAGTCTAAATTCCCGTACTTATAAACTTTGATAGATCAGTTCCACCTAACTGAGAAACATGGACCACGGACTGTCTTACCAACATGATGACTTTCCTCCATGGAGAAGTATAAGGAATGAGGCCAGAGGCAAGATATGTTTAGAAAGCTTCCCTATGGAAACTGGGAGTGGGGAAGAGGCATTCCTATAAACCCTAAGATCCACAGGCTGGAAAACAAGAAGAGGAAATATTGAGTAAGATGAAAATGTGAACCAGAGCCAAGAGGCCAAATAAGGCTCTCATCTGCCTAAGGGGACATACCTGAGGTTGAAACCAGTAGTCATAGAATTATTGGAGACCTAAACTAAGGGATCCTTTTCAGACTCTCAAAGTTACCAGAATCAGAATCCCAGGAACAAGCAAGAAATGAAGATAATGGACTAAAACCTAGTTGGGAAAAAAAATACAAAAACTCTTATCTTTTGTTAAACTAGTAATAATAATAAGAAATAACATTTGTTGAGTGCTTGCCTTTCTTTAGGTACTGGACAAAATACTATTAATGGTTATATGATTTAACCTTTTAAACTACTCTTATTAAATAGATGATGTTATAATCCTAATTTTGAGGATAAAATGGAGATTTTGTATGTTTGAGTAATTTTTCCAAGAATGCCTAGGAAGTGATAGAGATAGAACTTGAATCCAAGACTATCTGTCTTAAAAGCCTTGGCTGAATTTCATTAAACACAAAGTAAATGTCTACTAAGTGCTGAAAGTATAATAATGAGCAAAACAGACATGGTCTCTGCCCTACTGGAGTTTATAATTTGGGGGATGAAAGACAGATATTAACCAAACTGTCACATGAAAGAACTTATAACTGCAAACTGTGCTTTCTGTTATGACATTAAAATGCCAGGTTTTCTAAGAACAAATATAGGAGGGGAATACTTAATAATAATAATAGTAAATATAGGAGAGGAATATTTAATAAGTGAGTCTGGAAGTACAGTACAAGCTTCCCTGAGGAAGTGACATTGAGCTGACATCTGAAGATGTAAAATAAGAAGTGAGATTAGGTGGTGGAAGAGGTTTCCAGGCTGAGGGAACAGCATGAATGAAGGCCCTGAATGTAGCAGAATAGAGAGAATGAGGTGAAAAGCAGCCAGGTTGAGGCTGAAGAGATAATACAGGGCCTGATAATATCAGGATCTTTGTCGGCCATATTAAGGACTTGCCTCAGGGCAATAGGAAAGCAAATTTAAGAATGAAAGTGGCATGATCAACTTTTTATTCTAAAAAGATCATGCTACTCTTGTACATTTATCCCAAACAAGCAGAAACATATCCACACAAAAATCAAAATTTATGGCAGCTTTATTCATAATAGCCCAAAACTGGAAACAACCCAAATGTCCTTCAATGAGTGAACGGTTAAACTGTAGTACAACCATACCATGGAACTGCTCAGCACTCAAAAGTAATGAACTCTTGGTATGTACAACAACTTGGATTAACAGCAAAGGTGTTACACTGAGTGAAAAAGCCAATTTCATTTATATAGGATTCTTGAAATGAAAAAATTATAAAGATGGAGAACAGATTAGTGGTTATCAGAGATTGGGGAGTGGGGGAGAGATGGAGCTGACTGTGGCTGTAAAAGTGTAGGCCAGAATATTCTTATATGTAACTGTATTTGGACTGTGGTGGTGACCATGCAAATCTATACATAAGGATACAATAGCATAGAACTACATACACACACGTACATGAGTGCATGCAAAATGAGTGAAATCTGAATAAGGTGGATGGATTGTACCAATGTCAATTGCCTGACTGTGATATTGTACCATAGTTAAACAAGATATTATATTGGGCCAATATATCAATAATAGAGGGGTAGAGGGTATACCAGATCTTTCTGTATTATCTCTTACAATTGCATGATAAACTATGATAATTTTGAGATTAAAAGTTAAAGATAAAGATCAAGCTAGTTTCATTATGGTAAATGGTCTAGAAGGAGCAAAAGTAAGGAGGCTGCTGTAATAGAACAGACAAGAGATAGACTAGGGTAGTGACAAAGGGAATAGAAGAATAATAAATGGAATCAAGAGATAATTCAGAAGCAAAATATACAGGATTTTCTTATGGATTGGATGAGGGAGATGAAGGAGAAAGAAGTGGCAACTATGACTACTGGTTTTATGCTTGTAAAACAATATGGAGGATGGTGCCACTCAGGGTTATATGAAACACGAGAGGAGAACTGGGGTGGAGAAAAGATCATAAGATCTGTTTTTAAAATGTCTAGTGTCAGATGCTTTTGATAGAGATAAGTGATCATATTGAGTAGGCAGAGGAATATATACAACTGGAATTCAGAAGTAAAGCAAAGGCGAATGAAGCTGTTGGCATGGATGATAATTGCCTAGGGGCAAGGTTAGATTGAGAAGAAGGCCCCAACTGGGACTTGAAGAACTCTTAATATTTAATCAGCTGGTAGAGAAAAATGAGGCTGTGAATATCCTCAGAAGGAACGGCTAAGAGGTAGTAGGAAAATAAGAAAACATTGGCACAGAAGCCAAGAGAAGAAGGTGTTTCAAAAAGAGTGGTCAGTAGCGACCACTGAGAAGTCAAGTGAGTTAAGGACTGAAAAATATATCACTTAATATATTAATCTGGAATTATTGTTGACCTTAGCAAAAGGTGGCTTGTTGAAGAGGTAGAAGCAGTAATTTATTCGTCATAGGATGAGGAAAGCGTAAGAAGTGAAGAAACAAAGGCAGCAAATATGTATCAGTCTTAGAAGTTTTACTGTAAAGGAAAAGAAAATGAGCTAGTATAATATCTTTGGAATGGGGGAGTGAGGTCAAAAATTTGGGGGAAAAAATGGAGATACTGGCATCTTTATATGCTTAGGAGAATACAGTAGAGAGGAGAGATTCAGTGTATAGGAGAGACAAGAGGATAGGATGATTGGTAGTGGAAGACTCCTGATAAGGACAGAGACATGGAATCCTGAGCACAAGTGGAAGGAGAGAAGTAGGGACATCTCTTCCATAGTTACAAGAAAAAAGAAGGAACGGTAGGGATAGATGCGAGCCATGCGTACGTTTGGTACTGAGAAGTTGAGAGGTTTCCCAAGTGATGGCTCCTAGGGAGCAAGGTCCTGCTAAGAATAAGTGAGGAGGAGATTTGAGGAAAGTAGAGGTTTAAAGTAGTTCTTGGGACAAATGGGCAATAGGTTAGCCAGAAAAACAGCAGTATTCTCCTTGGCAGTGTGGAAGGTCTAGGTGAGCCTGGTGGGTTAATGTGGTACCTGTCTGTCTTGTGTGATTTTCTCCAGCAGTTCAGTGATGAAGCAGTTCAGTGATGAAGGTGGAAGCTCAGAGGAGATGTGCACTTGAGTTCAAATTAGGATGGAGCTTTACCTAATGTACATGAAAAGATATTAGAGTTTTTAGCTTCGTTTTGGTTCTATTAGAGGCCAGAATGAAAAGGCAGTGAAAGGGCTCCGTTCAGTTCTCTAAGCATCTGGTGAGTACCTACATTGCACCAGGCACTATGTTTGGTACAGAAAAAACAGTCTGGTGAAGTTTAAAGGCTGCCATCTAGTCCACAAGGCCAGGAACAGGTGATTAGATAACCTTTACCAAAAGACACAGAAACCCATGTCATTACTTTTCTTTCTTCTGCCCGTTCCTTCCTCCCATCCTGGCGTTATCCAATTATTTTCTTGCCTTCTCACAAAATGTCTACGTCTGCCTTATTGCCAAGCCTCTAATATGCATCATACAAATACGAGTGACAATTCTGATTTCTCCCATCATCATTTTGCTAAAATACGGTCATTTAGGAGCAATTAGATCATCTACTTGAAGCGTGGTATTGGTACCGTGTGAATTTTCTCTAAATTTTAAAAGCTTCCCTCTAACTATACAGAAAGGCAATTTATTTAAAAGAGGGATGGAGAGAAGAAGAGTGGGTAGATGAGAGAGAAGAAAAAAATAAGAAAAAGAAAGCTAATTATCTATAGAAGACCTTATATAGCAGCTCACCCTTGTCATTCAAGGGAACTCCCACTTGAAATGAGTAGATGAGCCTCCATTCCTAATGGTGGCCTACACCATCAGCTTCCAAAACAGCTTCCAGACCTGGAGACGTTCCAGAGTGCTATAGACTAACTAAATTCCAGCTTCTGGTAATGTAAGACAAGATATGAAGAAGACCTGAAGAATATGGAAATTCCTAATTCCAGTAGCAGTAGGATTCCTCACTCAGATTATTCTAAGCATTATAAAGCGGTGGCTTACAAAGAGGTGGTGGTAATGACAGCTCTCCTTTATTTGAACACATTCCATTCTGCTAGATTCCCTTTAGGAAATGACATTAGGACCATTTGACTCAAACCTAAATTGCAGATACATCTGGGGTAAAATTTGGCAGCGGCTGAGCAAAGCAGCTGTATTTTTTTAATATTTACTTCTTTCATGATTCTATAATTCACACTTATTGTAAAATATTAAGAAGGTATAGAGTATGGAGAAAACATCCACAATCCCACTAAATAGAAAAAAGCTATTATGAACAATTTTTTAGATCACCTTCTAGTCTTTTCTCTGAATTTTAACATAGTTGGGCATACACTGTACATATAGGGTTGTATCCTATTTTTGTTACTAACAAGTGCTTCTCAGTGTAATTACATACTTTTTGTAAATGCCACCATAATGTCTGAATAATTTTCTATCATATAAAATCCCCAGAATTTTCCTAACTATGCTCTAGGTATAGATATTTGGGTTATTTCCAGTATTTGAGCTTTTATACTTTAAAGTCTTTTAAGGTGAGAACTATGTGTCACCTGAATTGTCAAACTTGGAGGAAACTTGAGGCAGGCAATGATGCCACCCATTCAAGAGAATGGTCACCCTATTAAGAGAGTTACTAACTGCTAAGACTATGAAACTCATATTTGAATTTTTAAGTAGTTGTTGCGGAGTTTAAGCTTTTTTCCCCTAAGGTTAAAATTCTAATTTTTACTTCTAAAGTGTACATTTAGTTTGGTTTGCATTTGTTACAATGATGATATAAAAGAAAAAAAATCCATTCAAAAATCTCCCTGCCCAGAGATAACCACTGGTAACACTTTGGGGAATATATTTCCAAACATATCTATTTATCTGTCTCTTTTTCTTTCTCTTTGTCTTTCTCTTTTCAAAATGAAAGGAAAATCTACTGGCTGTTTTGTAATCTTGTTTTTTTATTCAACATTGTAATAAGCATTTTCCATGTTAATAAATATAGATCTACATTATCTTTTTGACAGCCACATTGTACTCCAGTGGAGGGTAATTTATTGAATTAGTCACTTATTGATGGACATTTAGGATATTTGGAAATTTTTTCTAACCAAACAATGCTACAGTAATCATCTCTATACATGTGTGCTTTTTTTTTTTAATTCACTTGCCTGATTATTTCCTTAGGATAAATTTCTAGTAGTGGAACTGCCAAAGTAAAGTTTATCTACTGCTAAACTGTCCTGCAACAAAACTGTATCAATATATACCCCCGCCAGCAAAGAAAGAGGCTGCCCATTTCTCTGCATCTTCACTAATTCTGTAATTGTCAATTGAACTTTTTGCCATATAAGTGAAGACTTTCGTACTGAGGGTATGAGATGCTTTTTCCAAGCATACAATCAAGTCTGAAAACTTAAAGAAAAATGTATTAAATTTTATTACATGAAAATAAAAATCACTATGGTAGAAAGTATTTTAAAAAAACTGGGGAAAATATTGTGACATATGCCTAATATTTTTTTTTTGGCTGAATTTTTCACTGATTTTTCTGTTGTTTTTTTTTTTAACATCTTTATTGGAGTATAATTGCTTTACAATGGTGTGTTAGTTTCTGCTGCATATCCCTAATATTTTAAGAGTAGGTATAAGTCAACAATGAAAAGGTGAATAATACAGTAAAACTTGGAAAGGGCAAATGAGCAGCCTCACAAGTGTTTAGCTGTTTAGTCTCATCCTCTGCTCAAAGGCAGTGCTCCTCAGGCCCTGTGAGGTCACCCCCAGCACTGTTTCCTGTGCTCTGCACGCAGCCCACACCCTCACCACCCTCCCAGCGAAAGCTGTGGGGAGAAAAGCACTACTCAGGGGACCCGCGGAGTTCCTGGGTGAGGCACTGATAGTACTTCCCTTGGTTACATACATTCATGTTTATTTGACATCACCCTCCCCCAAAGCGGCAGGCTAATTGTTCACTCGCATGAATGTGAAAATGATCATCTGAGCTCTGCCATCAGACTCTAGAATCAGTCAATTATTGGGAAGGGAAAAATACACACTGGCAACATTGCTTGATCCATGTCTCCAGGGCAGAATTGACACTATTCTTCTACCAGATGTAGATAGAGATTTCTGGATGTTCTCATAAATAAAGTGCTAGAGGCCATGTCATCCGTGTCCTCCACCTTTCCCTCTCTCTCTCTCTCTCTGACTCCCATGTGTATTACTACATACTTAATGAAATGGAATATTTATCAGCAACTTCAGGGAAAGTAAAAGACGCTAGAGAGGCAGAAATGCCACACTGACAGCATCAGCCCCTGCCCTTCACGGTGCAGACTGACAGAGCATCTTCCCTGTGTTTGGGGATAGAGAGCATCTGATTCCCGGAGTGTGTACCCCAAGCTTCTCAGAGGGGCAGGAGTTGTGCAGCGCTGTTCTGAGTGGTAATTGGAGCATTCCTTCAGCACAAAAAGCTCATTTGCAGGTGATAAGGGATGGCACGTGCTTCGGGGCATCCTTTCTCCCTCTTTAACAGAAAACCATGTCTGAAAGTCGTATGCAGTGCCTTAAATCCTTAGGTAGTGTCCAGAAAGGAAGCAGAAAAGAGGCAATCATGTTCAAGGTTGTACAGAAGCTCCTTTAAACCAACCACAAGCTAAGGCAAATGATAGGACCCAGGCCTAGTATATGACTCCTCTACCTGAGCAGTGAAACTGCCCAAGGTGGGAGCACATGACTACGAGCTAGGTTTCAGTGATGCCCCTGGAGCAGTTAGAGGCCACACTGCCACTCTGCCAACTCAGAGTGCCGAATGTCTGGCTTTCTTAATGATGCCCTTAGAAAACGTCACATATTATACCCCTTCCTCTATAACATAGCTTATACTCAGAGGCCAAACAGGGACCCAGTAATGATGGTTAATGTTGAGTGTTATTAATTAACGTTGAGTCTTCCTCATGTTCTTTCTCACCCTTTTCTTTTCTTCCCCAAACATGGTTGCCAATTTAAAGCTGGGCAAAGGTGTGTATATAGGGTATACATTATATATATGTATGGTACATATGCCACCTACTTATTCAAAGAGTCTTTCTACTCTCTTGCACAGGAGGTCTTTGTAGTGATAAAATTAAGGTTTTTTTTCTTTCGTTGGATTCTTCTTTTATGCACTCTTTCTGTAGTCTCTGTTATTTCTCATTTCTTCTAATGTGAGCTTATTGAAGACAAATCAGGCATACCTACCTTGTTCAGAGAATCATTTCCAGATTATTTAAAATGGACCACCTTACCTCTCACACTTTGGTAGGGTAAAACTGATTCCACCTTTAGTTCCTTCCTGGAAATTTCTAGGCTTTTAGTACATGGAAAATAATTATCACCTCTAATTTAAAATTAACCCTGTATTTTGGGTGAGAGAAGCCTGTGTCTCATGACAGAATTTGAGTAAAAGTTACTCTTAAATCCTCTAACAATGTCCTTCTTTCTGGTCCTTACAAGCTAGTCAAGGACGCATAAGAGAAGTAACAGGAAGTCTCTAGTTAGAATCATTTTCTGGGATTTTTCCCCTGCTTTTCTCCATCATCATCAGACTTAAATAGTGTCCACTACATTAGTTCTTTACCATTAGATTCCACATACTCCTCTACCCGTTTTTTTTAAATTTTATTTTATTGAAGTATAGTTGATTTACAATGTTGTGTTAATTTCTTCTGTACAGCAAAGTGACTCAGTTATACATATATATATTCTTTTAAAAATCCAAAAAAAAAAATCTGTGAAAGTGATAACCACAATGAACAACAAAAGGATGAACATGAAGATGCAAAAGGGGACACCACAGTCATAAAATGTGGTGGAGAAGAGTAAGAAAATGTAGGCTTTTTTTCTAGAATGTGTTTGAGCCTATATGACTACCAGTCTACCAGTTTTATAATAGCACTTTTCAGTGAAGCTTAGGAAGAACCTTAATACTGTTTAGTTTTCCCAAAATGCATGAAGTATCTGTTGACAATGTGTCTATATCTATCTATCTGTCTATCTCTATTTATGAAGAGTCAATTTCTTGATCATCTTATTATCACCAGTCATTAACATCACTCATCTAGAATTGGTACAGAGGTCAGCCACCTCACAGTAGGCTGTGTGTTCACCACTCCACTCCAACTCTCTGATATACCTAGGAAAAGAATTTCAGAAATGTACACTAACATCCAGAAAACTACTTCAGAGATTTGAATCTTGGTGCAGGAATCCAAGAGAAATCTTACTGGCCACTATTATTGGGAATTTTCCCCTTTTCCTCAAACAAGAAAGAACTATAGCCAAAACACTTTAAAGACATCCTTTTGAGTGATTTTGATATTGGATTCTGGTTTATTCTTTCTGAGAAGATGAGGGATTACATTTAAATTCCAGATAAATGCTTTTACCTAATAGGAAATTAATGTATAATTTTTGACTGCTGTGATACAATGATCTTTCATGAAGTTCAGTGTCTAATAATCATTTCCTCTTTGGTAATGACCAAGAGATAGAGGCTTTCTTTAGAGAGGAGACAGGAACTCTTTGGGTAGCCCCACAAAGGGACACAGACTTTGAAACAGGAAGGGATGCAATTAGAAGCCAGAAAAACAAGGGAGAGCTGGGTGCACATTAACAGTGCCAGCAACCCTAAAACGAGTTAGGCTTTAGTTAAGATGTAATCGAAAACACATACTCTAGATATTCATCCATTTCTAGGATTGTGCAGGGGTTTACTTTCCTCTCATCTCTTAGCAAAAAATAACTTGATCTAAGAAGAAAGATTTCCCCACACCACAGTCAGATTATTCCATGGGAACAGTACACCCTTGGCAGATCACACTGACTTGTGGACCAGCCTGAGGATCCAGGGAAAACAGACTGAGTGACCCAAAGGGACAGAGTCAAGGCCAGCTGTGGACAGGAGTCTTTACCATCTTCCAAAAACTACCCCAAATCAGTCATTTATTTCCTTTCTCAACAATAGGCATTAAAAAAACCTTAAAGATCAAAGGTCCTTTTCAGGCCTGAGCTATTGATGTGATTGTAAAGATTATTTCTAGGTCAGCTACAGCTACCTTTGTCTGTGGCTGGACCCTCAAAGCAGTCCCGTACAGGAACACATGCGTGCACTGTTTGTTGGTATGGGCTTTTCTCCTGCCTATTAGATGCATTACAAAGTTGCTTTTAATGGGGCCTCTCTGCATTCAACAGAAATATTTCTGGAGCTCTCCTGGCTCCCACAACATTTGCTGGGTGCACATTTAATATGTTTTAGCTTTACTGCCTGAAGGTGGAATCAGGGACATCTACCTGCACATGACAGTGCTTTGGCTCTTGCAGTTGCAGAACTTAATGTATGTATCAGTAATGAAAATCTTAATTAAGAAAGCTGCATCATTGTCCATGAACACTCATTTTTCTCCCCCTGCAAAGCCCTTTGTGTATTGCAGTATATACCTGGTCCAGACAGACAGAGCCCTCCAAGAGCTTGTCTGGCAGATCTTCTCTTGATTATGAACAGCTAGCAAATGACAAAGTCTCGCTCTCCTTTTGTCTTGAAACTGAGGCTTGGAACAGCAGAGCACACAATGTACTGTAGGATTTGTTTGTGTTTTTTTAAACTTGCTTTTATTACGTTGGTGGGTTTAAAAATCCGACAGTGTTGATCAAAACTAATTTAGGTAACTTAGAGTTGCCAAAATACTAGCAGATGCATATTTACACATATACTCTCAGAGAAATGTAATTTTCCATATAGAAACAATGCACAAACAAAAGAAGGGACAATTTTAAGCTGTTTGCCCATGTTTCTGGCGCCTTTGGCCTCCGTGCTTGAAGCCTGCCATGTCCCTACTTACATGACCTTAGCAGTTCCTTCTTTCTCTGTGTTGATATGCACATGCCAGTTTGTCATTTGTGCAAAGTAACATGATTTGGAAGATGTAATAACTTTAAACAGACAACTGACTGTACCCATAAAAAAATTGAGTTATTAAGATCTTTTGAAAAGGTGGCCTATAATTATGTTTATGAAACTATATCCAATTGTAATATTTTAATAATGCCCAAATCATAGTTCCCAAAATAAAGTTAATTCATTTAAAATTCTCTTAAAAGCCTCAAAACATTTTACTCTTAAAACGTAGCAACTCCATGACCTTGAATTATGACCTACATGATGAGGAGAGAGACTCATGTCTCCTCCACCTGTGTGTATTGTCAGTCTTCTGCATTTTTCTAAGTCCCTGGCCTTAACCATTTTCTGGAAGACCCATGTAAGTAATTGAATTGGGCTCCAGCTCTATACTTATATAATGGTTTCTACTGCAATAGAAGGACACACCCACCTGAAGAAGGTCTAGTAATAAATATTTAGAACCTGTCTTCTTACTGTACATATACTGCCCTCATCAAGAGGGGAGCAGACAAACTGTCTCTGGTGGTTCTAGTATAATAATGTTTATTTACTCTGCTTCTTAGAACTTCACATGCTTTAGCTCATTTATTTTCATAATCACTATAAAGTAGGTAAGTCAGTTTTCTGCATATCAGTAACATGGGAAAATTTGTGTAAATATTCTCTATGTATCATGTAAGATGTGAGGAAGACCTTATTATGGCAAAGTTATTTTCAAATATTCTTAAAGTCTCATGTTTGCACTCAACATTTAAAATTAGGGTTAAATATGAAAAGTAAATAAAAACAGATTATGGTTTTATACTAGAACCATAATAAGAGGTTAGGAGAGATGCTATCAGGGCTCTTAGTTGCTAGATAGGAAGCACTATGAACAGGTTGTTTTACTCTGGAAGATTCTCCCTTTCAAGAACCATCTGGCCAGCACTGCCATAAATTCTAAAGCAACTGTGAAGTAACTGGCCTAGAAATATTGCAGGTTTATAGTGTAAGGCATATAGTAGGCTGTCAATAAATGTTTGGAGAATGAATAAATAAATAAATTATGAATGAATAAGGGAAAGGATAAATTTTGTTGGCATTTCAAAGACTAAACCAGAAGATCAGGTACTTTTCTTAATTTTGGAAAGTACTTGATTAGAAGTTTGAAGTGTGCTGAATTTCTAATCCTTGATATTCAACTTTCCAAGCAATAAAATACTCAGTGGGGGTAGGGGGGAGGAAGGACGGATTGGGAGGTTGGGATTAGCAGATGCAAACTATTATGTTTAGAATGGATAAACAACAAGGTCCTACTGTATAGCACAGGGTACTATATTCAATATCCTATGATAAACCATAATGGAAAAGAATATGAAAAAGAATGTATATATATATATATATATGTGTGTGTGTGTGTGTGTGTGTGTGTAACTGAATCATTTTGCTGTATAGCAGAAATTAACACAACATTGTAAATCAACTATACTTCAATAAAATAAAATTTTTAAAAATACTCAATAGAATTACAAAGAATCTTAAGATTTAAAATGTGGGTAGATTGGTTACCTTCTGTCTCTGGAATACACACACGTGTGTGTGTGTGTGTGTGTGTATGTGTGTGTGTGTTTGTGTATCTCCATGTATATATGTAAACAATCACTGGATCACAATGTAAAATGAACTTCTTACTGTGAGTCTTCAATAAAAATGTTTTTTAAAAAATGGGTAGATAAAGATAATATATTTTCCTATTCAACATATCTACAATGTGCTTAAAATTGAAGAGTGACTAGACCCATTAAATAGGCAGACAGCAGGCCTTCTGATGATTTACCCTCATCTCTGCCTCTCTGCTGAGACCTCAATGTGTTTCTTCATTTTTGTGCTTAAAATACCATATGCTGTATCAACTTTGGCCCAGTCAACAAGCTGAGGAATCAAGCAAGTTAGGGCCAAGAAGTGCCACGCAACTGGAGTGAAGGGTCTTGGGAAAGCACACCAGCTGACTGTAAGGATGCTCTTCAGTCCAAACCTGGCCACCATTTGCTCTCACATGGAAATACATCCACTTCCAGTGTCATAAGTGATCCTGCCAGCAAACGTGTGCTCCGTGGTCCTCCAGAACATCGTATTTATGTTAGTGCCTAACGAAATGTCCATAAAGCAACGTTCAGTTTGTTATATTTAAGTGCCCATGACTTCCTTATTTCAAAAGCAAGTACCTTTAAACATAGTAATAGCATTTCTCTATATGCAAACCTCTGTACATAAAAAGGTTTACATTTTAAAACAAACATGTTTTTGAGTTGTATCCAAATTCAGAAAAAGCATCTGAAAAATTTAACAGCTGAAAAACACTTTCTTCTTGCTGGGAAAACTTAAACCTTGCTAGGCTTTATGCAACTTAAAAAAAAAAATCACTTCTGTGCTGAGAACTAGCATGAGAAATCTCAGCATGAAAGGTTGTTGGAATTTTTTTTCTTCATAGAGCTAAAACCCATCCTTGGTTTTAGAGTGATGCCACAACATGCATATGCTTTGTCAGGAACAAATATGATCTAATTTCAAGGACATCTTCAACAAAACTTAGGGGGGAAATGATAAAGGCTACTCAAGGAGCAATCCAGTGTCTGAAAGCAAGGGTTGAGGACATCATTGTACCATCAAGGTCCAGAAATGCTGCTAACCTGGAGCGGGTTGTTACTGTTTGAAAAGCCTACGGGTATTTGTTTTATTATTGTCTCACTCAGTCCTTCCTCAGCTGAGAGGATCTCACAAGGGAAGTGCTGCTCTGAGATCGTGTCCTGGACTTTGTTTTCTGTTTGTTTCAGCACTTCAATAAATGATCTGTTACCTGCCATTACGACCTGCGTGCATTTGCCAAGCAGTTTTTCAAATCAAACAAATTATATGGCTGTGTTTCTAGAAAGCTGAACCATTTTGAAGATAGTTTGGAATTGGAAACACACGTAGACATGGCCGTGCAATTGTAGGTTTATACTGGACACATGTGTTCAGGCATATTCAAGAAAATAGGAAAAAGAAAATAGACTGGACAATGTAAATATGGAAATACAACTTGTTCAAACATTTGCAGCCTATACTCCTAACAGTGTGCATATGTAGAAGTGACTTTGTAAAGAAGGCCCACATTCAAGCATATTCCTCTTAATACTCTCCTGGGAATTATTAAAGAACACAGTGCAATTTTTAAATATCATAATGGCTACCTTTCAAGTGTGATACCTTGGGTAGTGACTTAGGGAGCCACTTATGGGAGGAGAGACAACAACAACATACTCTATTATTTACTGGGTGATTTTTGAGAGAAACGAGTCCTTCCTTGAAGACAGGCTTAGATATTTCAAGACCTCCTCAGAAAATTTTTTCAGCACCTTCTGTGCTCCAAATTGAGGCAGTTTGCATCATGTTTCAGTATAACTGAGTAGCAGGCTGGCAAATTCCCTGCTTTTCTACTCACCAAAATCCAAAATAGAACTCACAAAAACTCCTTCCTTCATCACCACACCCCACAAAAAACACCCCACTGGGACCCCCGGGGAGAAACAGATCCCCCCCAAAAAACCCACCAACCAGTAAATAGAGCCAGCCCAGAAATACAAATTCCCAGCTGTAACTGTAGCACTTTGCTCAGTACTGTGAGCTTGCTAGTGCTGGCACATTTTTTATAATACAGATGCATAAATGTGCTGTCTGAGGCAGAAGAGATGCAGCATCCCCTTTGGTGTTTCTTGTCTAGAGTACATTGCACAGGAGTAGCCTCCCAGACCCAAAATAAAAGACTTAATTTGTCATCTGACCATTTTTTTTAAATTAAGACTTCCTGTGACTTAATTTCTCATAACATTTGTAGAAAACCATCTTTTTCGACTTTTGAGGCATTTTCCAAATTCAAACTTTCACCGTATCTTACACATATACACATATGCATACACATTTAGAGATTATATATTTAAAGTGAAATATGTAATATGGACCACTTTATAGGTTTTCTAAAGAGTGTGCATGTGCGTGTGTTTGATAATGAATTATTTTACAGTTAGGACATAAGTTAATCAAACCAGTGGGAAATCATTGTTCTAAACCAACATGTATATTAACTTTTTTGGACCATAAGATATGCATTCTTAAAGAGCAGCTTATTTTATGGAGTACTCCTTCTTCTTCTCTAAAATTGTTTTTTAGAATACATTTTTTCTAATTAAATAATACTGAAGAAAGTGAAAGGGAGGAAAATATGCTCTAACCAGAGGTCCAGTTTAACTTCCAAAGTTGGGCCGAAATTTTGTCCAAAACTTAAATCTGCCTCTGAGGGATAAAGATTAGAAACACTGAGGGGGCTTCCCTGGTGGCACAGTGGTTAAGACTCCATGCTCCCAATGCAGTGGGACTCGGGTTCGATCCCTGGTTGGGGAACTAAGATCCCACATGCCATAGGGCGCAGCCAAAAAAAAAAAGAAAAAACACTGAGGTCTTTACAAAAGAGAGCAAGGTCCAAAGGCCATTTCCAATAGCTTAGGGATGAATTCCAGGGGTTCAGACCTGTGTTTGACAACAGGCCCTTTCTATTTCTGTGTCCTTGGGGGCAAGTTAATTAATCGGTTAGCCTTGAGTTCCTTAGTTATAAAATAAGAATAGTAATAGTAATTGCTTCCAAGAATTCTCGTGAAGATTAAATGAAATAATATCAATATGTGTGAAGCATTTGGTCCAGTATCGGTCACATAGAAAATGTTCCATAATGGTTGGTAGTTAAGTGTCTAAATTATTTTAGCATTGTCAGTATCTTTTGAATAAATGCCTCACCTGGAGATGGCCATGATGCACACTTCAGTGTGTTATTTCTGGCATGTTTCTCAGTTTATACATGATGATTTTTTTATAACCACAACACATATAATTATGCAAACAGCATTTTGTTTTTACAAGATAATATTTATCGTACACTAACACCGTGCCAGGTGCTATGCAAGGCACGTGATGCATATCATGTCATATGATAATCCTTACTACAGCCCTATCAGTCACCATTATTACACCCATTTTTCAGTTGAGGGAACTAAAGCTGAGAACACATCAGCAGTGTGCCTGCAGTTACATAACTAGGTAATGATGGAGTCAGATCTTGAACCAGGCAGCTAGTACTAAAGTCTAACCTAAGAAAATAATTAGAAATAAATAAAAAACGTTGTACACAAAATGTTTATCATGAATTTTTTTTTACCTTTTCATTGTAGATATTTCAAACATATACAAAAGTAGAAAGAACATCATAGTGAACCCTCATGAGTTCCTCACTCAGCAACAATTATCAGCTCATAGCAAATCTTCTTAGACATATCTATGTTATAAAACTAGAAATAAGCTATATGTTCAACTCTAGGGAATTGGTTAAGTGTATTATGACATATCCATTAGGATTTTTGAGTCATTAAAATGTTTATGAAGGGCTTATAATAACTTGGACTATTTATGCTATATACTAAAGGGCAGCATATGTAATTATACATATTGTGTAATCACAACTATTTTTTTTAACTTTTTATTTTATGTTGGAGTATAGCCGATTAACAATGTTGTGACAGTTTCAGGTGAACAGCAAAGCGACTTAGCCATACATGTACATGTATCCACACAACTATTTTTTAGTAATAGATTGTAGATCCTGGAAAACTATGTTCTTTTGTCTTACCCCTTTTCTGTTTTCCTAAATTGTATATCATGGGCATATTTTTTGAGCATAGTTTATTTTTAATGATACAACAATTGTTTCTCTTATGTTTAGAAAAATATATAGGTGTCTTCATGTGTAAAGAGAGAGAGCTTATTTATCTGACTTCACTATGGAAATCAGTTTATGCAAATAGAGTATGCCATATAACAGAAGCTTATCTCCTCTTAATTATCAAAAGATATTTTATTTTATTAATATTAAGTTTTGGTTTTTTTTTTTAATTTTCAGATTTTTACTTTATTTTAATATTAAGTTTTGATGTATAATACCTTAGATTGATATCCAGCTTTCTTAGAATATATTTACCATAATTCATACTTTTCTAAATGCCTCAGGGTCATCATCATTAAACAACAATTGTGTTGTGTTTCTACTGATGCTGATGAGGATGTGGAAGTATAAAAATAATGCTGTATATTTGAATATTGTTTTGTGGTTTCCAAGCATTTGCAAGTGGCAGTAACTATTTGGTCCTTAGTCTATAAGGTTATTTGCTTCTGTGTTTATTTACCCCCAGATTACTATAATATTTTTAGTTCTCATGTCTTCTTGTTACAGTTTTTATTTCTCTTCTTCAGTGATCAAGTTTCTTCTTGTTGTGCCAGCCTCATCTTAATCCGCATTTCTTCTCTAATACACTACTTCTAATCTGCTTCAGACTAGGAAAAAAAAACAACCAACATCACTTAGGTTACACATAAAGTCCATGCATTTACTCATTCACTTAACAAATATGTAAACAAGTGCAGTACACTGTGTACTCAGCAGTGGGGGGATACACAGATAAACAAGACACAAATCCTGCCCTCAGAAAAGTTTTCATCCAGCAGCAGGTCTGAGATGTGTGCCTGCTTTGCTAGAATCCATAGTAGAAAGTGCTGTGCTCTATGAAAGCAGTATAGATTAAGTATTATTGTAGTTCAGAGAAGAGCTAACTGGGGGCTTTACCAAAGGGGCGACACTGGATTTGGGCCTTAAAAGGCAAGGAGGACTTGAGCAGACAGATAGAAGAAAAGAACATTTCTGAAACCGTGAGCAAAGCCGGGAAGAATCAAAGGGTAATGATTCTGCAAAGAAGTAGTTGGGTTTAACTAGAGCATGGAGTGTGTGAAGGCGAGTCGTGGGAAATAAAATGGTAAAAATAAATTGGGACCAGAAAGTGAAAGGACTTGATTACCAGGCCAGGAATTTGGACTTTATTCAGTAGACGATGGAAAGCTATTGAAAGATTTTAGTAGGAGTAACATAATCAGAGCTGTGCCTCAGATTGGCTCTGCCAGCCGTGAGCAAAATGGATTGGAGCAGGGAGAGACCAGAGGACACAGATCAGGTATGAGACTATCCCAACAGTCCAGGGAAAGGCAACGAGGACCCTAACTAGGGCAGGGGCAGAGGGAATGAAGCGAGCTGGTAAACTGATTGAGATATGGCAGAAGGAGAATTAATCCATTATATTTGGAGAGCAAGAGAGAGGAAGGCACAAAAGACGTCATTATGATGTTGAGCCTGAGTGGGGCCATAAACAGAAGCAGAGGGCTAAAGAGCAGGAGCAGATTTGGGAGCAGAAAGCACACAAGTTTAATTTTGAACATACAGCGTGAAGGTACGGACGGGGTATCCATGAGAGTTCAGCTGGGCTTTTGGAGACATGAGGCTACAGTGCAGCAGAAGGGCAAGGCTTGGAGATCAAGATGTTGTCTCTGTTTCAAAGACGAAGAGGACAAAGTGGCAAGAGCAGAGCTTATCAGAGAGACTTGAGGGACTTATGTGTGGTCTACTTGACTTGCAGGTCTTTTACACTTTCTTTCTCTTCTTAACTGTATTTGGAATGCCACATAAGTGGCTTGCAGGTGTGTGAATTATACAGAAAAACATACAAAATATACTCTAAAGTAATGAAATAATTTGGAATATAGCTAATGGTATCAATTTCACATTATCCACAGCATTTATCTTCACATATAATATATTCCTGTGTGACCTTAGAGAAGTCACTGTACCTCTCTGGGTCTCAGATTCCTCATCAGTTAAATGAAGACGTTGATTAAGATCCCTGGTCACCATAACTAGCTGAAAGCAGCCAAAACTGACATTATAGAAGAATCACTTGGGGAAGGGAGGGGCAGAGGCCAAGGCTCAGGAATCCATATTCTTTAAACCTTCCTAGGTGATTCCGATATGCAACCAGGGTTGGTAACCACTGGGCTACACATTCCAGCTCTTACATTCTGAAGAGTTATCAATCTTTCAGACAAAATGGGCCTTTTTTGCCACAGTTGACAAATAAGAAAATATATCCAAAATAACGTTTACCGTCAAATTCCATCTATAACAAAATACTCCCTCTCTCCTCTTTAAGTTAAGAGTAAGATAGAAAACGTATTTGAAAAGCACTATAATTTAGAAGTCTCCTGTGATGTTATAAAGTGTGAAAGACAAGTGTGAAGGGGGAGATGGAAGGGGCAGAAAACCAGGGAGGGTCAGGCACGTGCGCACATACAGCAGCGCTTCTCTGTGCACCCGTGGACTAGCCACACACCCAGAACCCAGCTATGCCTGTGCTCTATGGTTGATTTTAATGCTCCCACCGTGCTTGTTTAGGTTGCATATATCAGCATTTCAGAAGTTCTTGTGTAGATTGTTTTTGTCTGTTTGAGCTGTTATAACAAAATATTGTACCATAGACTGGATGGCTTATAAACAACAGAAATGTATTTCTCACAATTCTGGAGACTGGAAGTCCGAGTTCAGGGTGCTGGCATAATCAGGTGAGGATCCTCTTCTGGGCTGCAGACTCCCTGTATCCTCACATGGCACAAGGAGCTAGAAAGCTCTGTGGGGCCTCATTTAGAAGAGTACTGATCCCATCCATGAGGGCTCCATCCTCATGACCTAATCACCTCCCAAAGACCACACCTCTATTATCATCACACTGGGGATTAGAAGTCTAAGATATGAATTTGGAGGCGGGAGACAGAGACATTCAGACCATAGGGCAGACCCAGAACGGGTCTAGAGTGAAGTTTTTTTGAAGCCTATTGAGATTCCAGTGGAGGATGAGCCCTCTCCTTGATTAACGGGCTCATCTTTAACACACCCTCTTTGTTTTATTCGTTTTTCATCATACATTTCATAATTGAACTTGTACATAGCTCCATTATTACAGCATTGCCTCAGCAAAAAGAGATATATTCTGAGGGCCCCAGAGTTTAGAGCATGCTGGCCTGGGCCACGCAGGTGAGAAGAAGGGAGAGGGCTGAGGTCTCAATTCTTTGTTCACTTTCTGTATTGTTTCTCCCTTCCTCCCAATTGAGGAAACAGTCTCCTGAACTTGACCGGCCAGACTGGAGAAACCGGTTGGAACACGGGAAGTCTGAAAGTTTCCAACTTCCAAACTAATTCTGACATCCCATTTGCCCAACTAATATTTATTGAGGAGCTGCTATAAGTAGGGCATTCTGCTGAGTCTTTATTTTCACCAGAAATTAGCGACCAATTGTGATTTTGATTGAGTGCTGGCTACTACCATAGAACTAAGTGCAGAGGAGAACTAACGATAATGATGATACTTTAGATTCACATGGATCTTAACAGTATTTTCACAGAATTAGATTTGTGCCCTCCCTCTCGACTAGGAAAATCCTTCTCTCATCCTCATTTGTATCATCACCCATCACCCTTCTTCTACTCCTCAGCCCCACAGTTATCCATTACCTTTCCCCAGTCAAACTGTGGCATCTTGACTATTTACACTCAGTTAGGTGGTCTGGTAGCCTCATTAAAGTAATTTACTCCAAGGTGTGAATGAGGTTTAACCCTCTTGGAAAAATTTGTATTTTAAAAATGAAGCTTGTTAGACAACCGGGTTTTTTTCCTCCAGTTAATGACATGGGAAAAGAGATATTTTTGAGTAGGTCTGTCAGACCCATCCTCTTTGCCCTCTGTGCCCCAACACACAAAGCTTTATTTACATTCGCAAAAGAGAATAACATAGGAAATCAGCCAAGCAGACCTATGTATCTTCCCTACCCCACCCACGCATATTCCCTCTCCCTCTCTCTCTGCCTTCCCACCCTGCCTCTCTCTCTAAGCTCTGCATGTTGCTATACTTTTAATGTCATATGACACCCCCATGTATCAAACACCTGCTGGCCTCCACCATGCTGGACCAACCACCTTGTTCCTAATCTGTTCCCACTCCAAATTCTGAGCCTTGGTTCCATTTTCTATTTATAATCTTATAACTGCTCTTTAAATTTACCTCTTAGATTTTTGTTCCCCTGATCTTGGAGATATTGTAGTAAAATAGATGAAACTTAGCTCTGGAGTCAGATGCCACTTCCTAGGCATATGACCTGAAGTGAGGTATTTATCATCTCTAAGCCTCTGTTTCCTCATATGTAAAATGGGCATATTGTGAGGATTAACTCTGATATACGAATAGGATCAGGAACATTTTGTTAGGAGTTCAATACATGTAGTTACAGTATTAATATTGTTTATTAGCTCCACTTCCCTCAACAACTTTGATTCGCATTTCCTCTACTGGTTCTACCTTGGAGAATCTAATTCTTGAGTGTACCGTGCTGGTCAGGACCAGTTTCCTGCACTTGACCTTTTCTGCTACTTTACACAGAAAGTTGACAATGATAGCGACCATATTTTATGAACAAAACCAGGACATAATTTTATAAATACAAGCATATTTGTGGGGATAATAAAAGGCAAGCTTGGAAACCAGGTCTGTTGCAGGAAATCAGAGACTTATGACTTCTTATACTGTGAATTTTATACTCTGAATGAAGATGAATTTCAGAGTCACAAGGGAGTGCTAAACATAATTAAGTGACCTCTCTGATAACCCATTGTATTCAGAAAGCAAGGTCAGTAACACAGGGAACAGTTGTCTACACTTCAGGGAGGTATTTTTCTCCCCCCAAAAGAGAAAGCAGATGCTTTGAAGTCAGATCTGGGGTTACATCCAAACTCCACCACTTAAAATACAATGACAAAAAGACTCAAAAGCCCCTATAATTAATCTGTTACTGGTAAGGAAACTGAGGCTCAGATAAATCAAATAATTTGACCAAGATTAATGACACCCATCTTGCAGACATATTATGAAGATGAGAAATTATGTATAAAAAGCTGGCATATTGTTTGGTCTAAATAAATGCATTTCCTGGAGATCTAGAGCCAGGTTTCTCTTCAAGATGAAAAGGAACTGAAATTTTGCCCACTTTCCACGTATAACCGATCTGTATATTTAAAAACAAACAAAAAACTAGCTACTATAGAATATGGAAATAAACATTTTCCACATTTACATTTTTAACCCCAATTTGTCCATTAAGTATATCCAGATAGACAGATTGGATATAAACTATACTTTTTCAACACTGATTTCTAAAAAGGAAGTTTTCAAAGGATTCCTAATGTACTTTAGCAGTGTAGAAGTGTCTTTTGTTATTATATAAGGGATAGGTAGGGTACTCTCTGGCTGTGTCATTTAAAAAAGCCATAAAAAATGATCACTTAACATTTTATGGAAAAATACCCAGGCACTTAGAGAAATTTCACAAAAAGGAGACTCCATATTTTGATATATTTAATGCCTAATTTCCAAGTAGAAATATTACTCTTATCTAAATAAATCTTGAACATTTTAGATAAATTGAAAAGTTGTATGCCAAGTGTTTTTTCCTATTGCGAATGAATCAATAATTTTGAACTTCATTCCATATGCCTCTTTAACTTATAGTGAATAAAACAATACTGATTTTTCAAAAATTAATACACAAGCTCAAGCTACCAAGTTTCCAAATTATGATATTTCCAATGGCAAATGAAATAACATGCTGTCCGTGCAGTTAGTGATTTTAGGCAATTTGAACATCATGATAAAAGGAGTGGGGAGGGGGGGATTACAAGCAGTGTTATAATTAAAGGTCTGTTGATTCTTCAGTTTAAATGCCATTGTTGAAAGATTTTTCACTCAGATGTCAAAGTCTGTGGCCAGCCAAAACTTGGCATGCTAGAACTCAGCCCAGGGAAACATTGTGTTCTACTGATTTAAAAACCAAAATCTGTTAAGAACAGAAATGTTGGTCTTGGGCTGATTTCTCACGAATCAGAGCCAGAGAACAGCCAAATACCACCTCCTTTTTACGAAAGGAAGTAGTGCAGGTGGATGTTAAAGTGAAATGTGTGTTCAGGTGGAAAATGAAGGGAAATGATCGTTAGATGTCATCATACAGTACATTGGGTTAAAGTTTTATATAATTAAAGCATGGTTCTTTGAGAAGTTTGAAACATTTTAGAAGCGTCTTCTAGCTAATATTTCATGGATGATTAAATGGGGAGCAGAATTTACCTACCTTCCAAGATTTGCATATTCAGGTTCAGTTTCTCCAGTCACATCTCTTGTTACTGCAAAAACTTGAAGCAAACTTTATTTGCTTAACTCACTGCCTAGAAATATATTTTCAAACACCATGTTTGAAATTTGAAGGTTACAAACCAGTGACCTGTGAGCTGCATCGAACTAGCCTATTGAAAAACAATTTTGTCCATATAGTATTTTCAAATAATTTGAGAGTTTGAGCCAACCTTTAAAGATCAAGATCTCACGGAAAAGAAATCCAGATCTTTTCCAGGTTCTCTTGAAAATGTGGTGAGCTTGAAATATTAGACCTGCATTTTTACACAGGACCAGTATCTGGAACTCGGTAGTAACTGTTCCCTTCAGACAAGCCATGTTGTCTCCAGTTAGACAAAGTACCTATTGCCCACATTTTATGTCACATCCACTAAACTCATTTACTCTATCACCCTGGCTCCTAGAGGCACTTCACTTTTCTTTCTTTGCTTACAGTATATGTATTGTTTCCTTGCTTTCTTTGCTTGTGGTATTAAGTTTTAAAGCGTCCAAAAATTTCTTTCCAATAAATGATAGTATTGCAAAGGCTATGCACACTGGTGTTCAACAAAGCATTACTGAAAATGATAAAAATTAGAATGCAATAAAAATGTCCAAAAATAGGGAATTGCTTAAAACTATGTTGATATATCCATAGAATGGAATACTATACAGGGCTTAAAAATATATGTCTTGAAAGAATGAAGGTTACCAAACAATTTGTACAGCAAGACTCCTGTTTTGTACAAGAAAAAAATATGTATGCACAGAGGAAGAAGGCTAAAGTGATGTCTCAGGGCAGGCTTAAAAAATGTACACGTATACAAAAAATATATAAAAATAAGTAAATAAATAAGCCCCAAGGATATCTACTCTAGATCCCCTGCCATATGACTTCTTTACTCCATTTTTACCCAACAGTTGGGACATATCCTGAAGCTATTTTTCATCTCTCTATCTGAAGCTGATTATTCTTCTTGTCTTTATTTTTTAGAGGATACAATTAAGAATAAGAATTTCAGAGTTGTTTTAAATACTTGAGAAGCCATTCCTGCTTGCCCACACACTAGACTACCACCATGGCAAAGAAAGAGAACCAATTCCTGTGTTGACCTGGAATTGGTTTGTTCTTCTAAAGTACGCTTTGCTGATACCAAAAATTATTCAAAACATTTTGTAAACATCTTGGAGCAGAAAAACTTCACATAAATATGCACTTTATAATATGAACACAAAACTCTCAGGGGCTGGAACTGAAACTCATCATTGCAAAGGAATCAACTTTGTGCCAACAAGTAAAAGCCGTCTAAGCATTTATGGAAATTACTCTGATCCCAGCACTTAGCACAATGCCTGGCAGATAGGAAAGCCTCCAAAAGTATTTGTTAAATATGAATAAATTTGCACTCCCACCAAAAAACAATTGACTTGCACATCAAAAAGTCAGTCATCTTTTTAATAAAGATCAAACAGTAAAATTTGAACTTGACTCATAGAACTTCCAGACGTAGGTCGGGTGCTTCAGAGTTAATAATGCCATAAATTTTTCCCACAAAAAATTAGTTTGTTTATGTGTGTGCTTGAGTATATGTATGAGTTTAGGGAAACAGTAGAAAGGGATAAGAGGTAGTCCTTTTTTTTTTTTTTAACATCTTTATTGGAGTATAATTGCTTTACAATGGTATGTTAGTTTCTGCTTTATAACACAGTGAATCAGCTATACATATACATATATCGCCATATATCCACCCTCTTGCGTCTCCCTCCCACCCTCCCTATCCCACTGCTCTAGGTGGTCACAAAGCACCGAGCTGATCTCCCTGTGCTATGTGGCTACTTCCTACTAGCTAGCTATTTTACATTTGGGAGTGTATATATGTCCATGCCACTCTCTCACTTTGTCCCAGCTTCCCCTTCCCCCTCCCCGTGTCCTCAAGTCCACTCCCTATGTCTGCGTCTTTATTCCTATCCTGCCCCTAGGTTCTTCAGAACCTTTTTTTTTTTTTTTTAGATTCCATTTATATGTGTTAGCATACGGTATTTGTTTTTCTCTTTCTGACTTACTTCACTCTTTATGACAGACTCTTGGTCCATCCACCTCACTACAAATAACTCAATTTTGTTTCTTTTTATGGCTGAGTAATATTCCATTGTATATATGTGCCACATCTTCTTTATCCATTCATCTGTCGATGGCCACTTAGGTTGCTTCCATGTCCTGGCTATTGTAAATAGAGCTGCAATGAATATTGTGGTTCATTACTCTTTTTGAATTATGGTTTTCTCAGGGTATATGCCCAGTAGTGGGATTGCTGGGTCGTATGGAAGTTCTATTTTTAGTTTTTTAAGGAACCTCCATACTGTTCTCCATAGTGGCTGTATATCAATTTACATTCCCACCAACAGTGCAAGAGGGTGCACCCTTTTCTCCACACCCTTTCCAGCATTTATCATTTGTAGATTTTTTGATGATGGCCATTCTGACTGGTGTGAGGTGATACCTCATTGTAGTTTTGATTTGCATTTCTCTAATGATTAGTGATGTTGAGCATCCTTTCATGTGTTTGTTGGCAATCTGTATATCTTCCTTGGAGAAACGTCTATTTAGTGCTTCTGCCCATTTTTGGATTGGGTTGTTTGCTTTCCTGATATTGAGCTGCATGAGCTGCTTGTAAATTTTGGAGATTAAGCCTTTGTAAGTTGCTTCATTTGCAAATATTTTCTCCTATTCTGAGGGTTGTCTTTTTGCTTGTTTATGTTTTCCTTTTCTGTGCAAAAGCTTTTAAGTTTCATTGGGTCCCATTTGTTTATTTTTGTTTTTATTTCCATTTCTCTAGGAGGTGGGTCAAAAAGGATCTTGCTGTAATTTATGTCATAGAGTGTTCTGCCTCTGTTTTCCTCTAAGAGTTTGATAGTGTCTGGCCTTCCATTTAGGTCTTTAATCCAGTTTGAGTTTATTTTTGTGTGTGGTGCTAGGGAGTGTTCTAATTTCATTCTTTTACATGTAGCTGTCCAGTTTTCCCAGCACCACTTATTGAAGAGGCTGTCTTTTCTCCATTGTATATTCTTGCCCCCTTTATCAAAAATAAGGTGACCATATGTGTGTGGGTTTATCTCTGGGCTTTCTATCCTGTTCCATTAACCTGTCTTCCTGTTTTTGTGCCAGTACCATAGTGTCTTCATTACTCTAGCTTTGTAGTATAGTCTGAAGACCGGGACTCTGATTCCTCCAGCTCTGTTTTTCTTTCTCAAGGTTGCTTTGGCTATTCGGGGTCTTTTGTGTCTCCATACAAAGTGTGAAATTATTTGTTCTTGTTCTATGAAAATGCCATTGGTAGTTTGATAGGGATTGCATTGAATCTGTAGATTGCTTTGGGCAGTATAGTCATTTTCACAGTGTTGATTCTTCCAATCCAAAAACATGGTATATCTCTCCATCTGTTTGTATCATCTTTAATTTCTTTCATCACTGTCTTATAGTTTTCTGCATACAGGTCTTTTGTCTCCTTAGGTAGGTTTCTTCCTAGGTATTTTATTCTTTTTGTTGCAGTGGTAAATGGGAGTGTTTCCTTAATTTCTCTTTCAGATTTTTCATAATTAGTATATAGGAATGCAAGAGATTTCTGTGCATTAATTTTGTATCCTGCTACTTTACCAAATTCACTGATTAGCTCTAGTAGTTTTCTGGTAGCATCTTTAGGATTCTCTATGTATAGTATCATGTCATCTGCAAACAGTGACAGCTTTACTTCTTCTTTTATGATTGGGATTCCCTTTATTTCTTTTGCTTCTCTGATGGCTGTGACTAAAACTTCCAAAACTATGTTGAATAAGAGTGGTGAGAGTGGGCAACCTTGTCTTGTTCCTGATCTTAGAGGAAATGGTTTCATTTTTTTACCATTGAGAATGATGTTGGCTGTGGGTTTGTCATATATGGCCTTCATTATGTTGAGGTAAGTTCCCTCTATGCCTAGTTTCTGGAGGGTTTTTATCATAAATCAGTATAGAATTTTGTCAAAAGCTTTCTCTGCGTCTATTGAGATGATCATATGGTCGTCCTCCTTCAATTTTTTAATATGGAGTATCACATTGATTTATTTGCATATATTGAAGAATCCTTGCATTCCTGGGATAAACCCCACTTGATCATGGTGTACGATCCTTTTAATGTGCTGTTGGATTCTGTTTACTAGTATTTTGTTGAGGATTTTTGCATCTATGTTCATCAGGGATATTGGCCTGTAATTTTCTTTCTTTGTGACATCTTTGTCTGGTTTTGGTATCAGGGTGATGGTGGCCTTGCAGAATGAGTTTGGGAGTGTTCCTCCCTCTGCTATATTTTAGAAGGGTTTGACAAGGATAGGTGTTAGCTCTTCTTAAATGTTTGATAGAATTCGCCTGTGAAGCCATCTGGTCCTGGGCTTTTGTTTGTTGGAGGATTTTTAATCACAGGATCAATTTCAGTGCTTGTGATTGGTTTGTTTATATTTTCTCTTTCTTCCTGGTTCAGTCTCGGAAGTTGTGCTTTTCTAAGAATGTGTCTATTTCTTCCAGGTTGTCCATTTTATTGTTATATAGTTGCTTGTAGTAATGTCTCATGATCCTTTGTACTTCTGCAGTGTCAGTTGTTACTTCTCCTTTATTTCTAATTCTATTGATTTGAGTCTTCTCCCTTTTTTTCTTGATGGGCCTAGCTAATGGTTTATCAATTTTATTTATCTTCTCAAAGAACAAGCTTTTAGTTTTATTGATCTTTGCTATTGTTTCCTTCATTTCTTTTTCCATTTATTTATGATCTGATCTTTACGATTTCTTTTCTTCTGCTAGCGTTGGGTGTTTTTTTTGTTCTTCTTTCTCTAATTGCTTTAGGTGTAAGGTTAGGTTGTATATTTGAGATGTTTCTTGAGGTAGGATTGTATTGCTATAAACTTCCCTGTTAGAACTGCTTTTGCTGCATCCCATAGGTTTTGGGTTGTTGTGTTTTCATTGTCATTTGTTTCTTGGTATTTTTTTATTTCCTTTTTGATTTCTTCAGTGATCTCCTGGTTATTAAGTAGTGTATTGTTTAGCCTCCATGTGTTTTTTCCTGTAATTGATATCTAGTCTCATAGTGTTGTGGTCAGAAAAGATACTTCGTACGATTCCAGTTTTCTGAAATTTACCAAGGCTTGATTTATGACCCAAGGTATGATCTATCCTGGAGAATGATCCATGAGCACTTGAGGAGAAAGTGTATTCTGTTGTTTTTGGATGGAATGTCCTGTAAATATCAATTAAGTCCATCTTGTTTAATGTATCATTTAAAGCTTGTGTTTCCTTATTTATTTTCATTTTGGATGATCTGTCCACTGGTGAAAGTGGGGTATTATAGTCCCCTGCTATGATTGTATTACTGTCGATTTCCCCTTTTATGGCTGTTAGCATTTGCCTTATGTATTGAGATGCTCCTATGTTGGGTGCATATATATTTACAATTGCTATATCTTCTTCTTGGATTGATCCCTTGATCATTATATAGTGTCCTTCTTTGTCTCTTGTAATAGTCTTTATTTTAAAGTCTATTTTGTCAAATATGAGAACTGCTACTCCAGCTTTCTTTTGATTTCCATTTGCATGGAATATCTTTTCCATTTGCTCACTTCCATTGTTTATGTGTCCCAAGGTCTGAAATGAGTCTCTTGTAGATAGCATATATACAGGTCTTGTTATTTTTATCTATTCAACCAGTCTATGTCTTTTGGTTGGGGCATTTAATCCATTTACATTTAAGGTAGTTATTGATATGTATGTTCCTATTACCATTTTCTTAATTGTTTTGGGTTTGTTATTGTAGGTCTTTTCCTTCTCTTGTGTTTCTTGCCTAGAGAAGTTCCTTTAACATTTGTTGTAAAGCTGGTTTGGTGGTGCTGAATTCTCTTAGCTTTTGCTTGTCTATAAAGGTTTTAATTTCTCTGTCGAATCTGAATGAGATCCTTGCTGGGTAGAGTAATCTTGGTTGTAGGTTTTTCTCTTTCATCACTTTAAATATGTCCTGCCACTCCCTTCTGGCTTGTGGAGTTTCTGCTGAAAGATCAGCTGTTAAAGTTATGGGGATTCCCTTGTATTTATTTGTTGTTTTTCCCTTGCTGCTTTTAATATTTTTTCTGTGTATTTAATTTTTGATAGTTTGATTAATGTGTGTCTTTGTGTGTTTCTCCTTGCATTTATCCTATATGGGACTCTCTGCACTTCCTGGACTTGATTGACTATTTCCTTTCCCATGGGAAGTTTTCAACTAATCTCTTCAAATATTTTCTCAGTCCCTTTCTTTTTCTCCTCTTCTTCTGGGACCCCTATAATTTTTTTTTTTTTTTTTTTTTTTTTTTTGGCGGTATGTGGGCCTCTCGCTGTTGTGACCTCTCCCATTGCAGAGCACAGGCTCTGGACGCACAGGCTCAACGGCCATGGTTCACAGGCCTAGCCGCTCCGCGGCATGTGGGATCTTCCCAGACCGGGGCACAAACCCATGTCCCCTGCATCGGCAGGTGGACTCTCAACCACTGCGCCACCAGGGAAGCCCCTGGGACCCCTATAATTTGAATGTTGATGCGTTTAATGTTGTCCCAGAGGTCTCTGAGACTGTCCTTAATTCTTTTCATTCTTTTTTCTTTATTCTGCTCTGTGGTAGTTATTTCTACTATTTTATCTTCCAGGTCACTTATCTGTTCTTCTGCCTCAGTTATTCTGCTATTGATTCCTTCTAGAAAATTTTTATTTCATTTATTGTGTTCTTCATCATTGTTTGTTTGCTCTTTACTTCTTCCAGGTCCATATTAAACGTTTCTTGTATTTTCTCCATTCTATTTACAAGATTTTGGATCATCTTTATTATCATTACTCTGAATTCATTTTTCAGGTAGACTGACTATTTCCTCTTCATTTGTTGGGTCTGGTGGGTTTTTACCTTGCTCCTTCATCTGCTGTGTGTTTCTCTGTCTTCTCATTTTGTTTAACTTACGGTGTTTGGGATCTCCTTTTCACAGGCTGCAGGTTTGTAGTTCCCATTTTTTTTGATGTCCGCCCCCAGTGGCTAAGGTTGGTTCAGTGGGTTGTGTAGGCTTCCTGGTGGAGGGGACTGGTGCCTGTGTTCTGGTGGATGAGGCTGGATCTTATCTTTCTGGTGGGTAGGACCGCATCCGGTGGTGTGTTTTGGGGTGTCTGTGACCTTATTATGATTTTAGGCAGCCTCTCTTCTAATCAGTGGGGCTGTGTTCATGGCTTGCTTGTTGCTTGGCATAGGGTGTCCAACACAGTAACTTGCTGGTCGTTGAGTGGAGCTGGGTCTTAGCATTGAGATGGAGATCTCTGGGAGAGTTTTCACCATTTGATATTATGTGGAGCTGGGAGGTCTCTGGTGGACCAATGTCCTGAACTCAGCTCTCCCACCTCAGAGGCACAGGCCTGACACCTCACTAGAGCACCAATACCCTGTCAGCCACATGGCTCAGAAGAAAAACGAGATAAAAAGAAAGAAAAGGGACTTCCCTGGGGCGGGGGGGCAGTGGTTGGGAATCCACCTGCCAGTGCAGGGGACACGGGTTCAATCCCTGGTCCGGGAAGATCCCACATGCTGGAGCAACTAAGCTTGTGGGCCACAGCTACTGAGCCTACATGCCACAACTACTGAAGCCCGTGCACCTAGAGCCCGTGCTCTGCAACAAGAGAGGCCACCACAATGAGAAGCCTGCACACTGCTATGAAGTGTAGCCCCCACTCGGTGCAACTAGAGAAAGCCCGTGCGCAACAATGAAGACCCAATGCAACGAAAAATAAATAAATTTCAAAAATATAAAAATAAATAAAATAAAATATTTGCAAAAAAAGAAAGAAACAAATAAAATTAACAAGTTATTAAAATAATAATTATTAAAAATTTAAAAAAATAAAAATTTTAAAAAAAGAAAGAAGAGAGCAACCAAACCAAAAAATAAATCCACCAATTATACCCAGCGCTAAAAACTATACTAAAAAAACAAAGAGACAGAACCCTAAGACAAATGGTAAAAGCAAAGCTATACAGACAAAATCACACAAAGAAGCATACACATACACACTCACAAAAAGAGAAAAAGGAAATATATATATATATATATATATAAAGGAAGAGAGCAGTGAAATCAGTAAACAAATCTACCAATGATAATAAACTCTAAATACTAAACTAAGATAAACATAAAACCAGAAACAAATTAGATGCAGAAAGCAAACCCCAAGTCTACAGTTGCTCCCAAAGTCCACTGCCTCAATTTGGGGATAATTTGTTCTATTCAGGTATTCCAGAAATGCAGGGTACATCAAGTTGATTGTGGGGTTTTAATCCACTCCTCCTGAGGCTGCTGGGAGAGATTTCCCTTTCTCTTCTTTGTTCGCACAGCTCCTGGGGTTCAGCTTTGGATTTGGCCCGGCCTCTGGGCCTCTGTGTGTAGGTTGCCTGAGGGCATCTGTCCCTGCCCAGACAGGACGGGGTTAGAGGAGTGGCTGATTAAGGGCCTCTTTCTTACTCAGGCCATGGAGGTGGGGGGGCGGTCGGGGGAGGTTACGGAATGTGGGGCAAGCCTGCGGAAGCAGAGGCCAACGTGACGTTGCAACAGTCTGAGGCGTGCCATGTGTTCTCCCGGGGAAGTTGTCCCTGGACCACAGGACCCTGGCAGTGGCAGGCTGCACAGGCTCCTGGGAGGAGAGGTGTGGATAGTGACCTGTGCTTGCACACAGGTTTCTTGCAGCAACAGCCTTAGAATTTCATGCCCATCTCTGGTGTCCGTGCTGATAGCCGTGGCTCGCGCCCATCTCTGGAGCTTGTTTAGGTGGTGCTTTGAATCCCCTCTTCTCATGCACCCCGAAACAATGGTCTCTTGCCTCTTAGGCTTTTTCCCAGACTTTTTCCCAGACTTTTTCCCAGACTCCCTCCCGGCTAGCTGTGGTGCAATAGCCCACTTCAGGCTGTGTTCACACAGTCAACCCCAGTCCTCTCCCTGGGATCCGACCTCTGAAGCCCAAGCCTCAGCTCCCAGCCCCCACCCGCCCCGGGGGGGGGAGCAGACAAGCCTCTCAGTCTGGTAAGTGCTGGTCGGCAGTGATCCTCTGTGCAGGAATCTCTCCGTTTTGCCCTCTGCATCCCTGTTGCTGGGCTCTCCTCCGTGGCTCTGAAGCTTCCCCGCTGCCACCCCCCATCTCCGCCAGTGAAGGGGCTTCCTAGTGTGTGGAAACTTTTTCTCCTTCACAGCTCCCTCCCAGAGGTGCCAGTCATGTCCCTATTCTTTTGTCTCTGTTTTTCCATTTTTCTTTTGCCCTGCCCAGATACATGGGGAGTTTCTTGCCTTTTGGGAAGTCTGAGATCTTCTGCCAGCGTTCAGTAGGTGTTCTGTAGGAGTTGTTCCACATGCAGATGTATTTCTGATGTATTTGTGGGGAGGAAGGTGATCTCCGCATTTTACTCTTCTGCCATCTTGAAGGTCTCTCCAGAGGTAGGCCTTTTAAAGATGAGTTCAATGATGAAGAAAGACTCCAGCTCTGAAATACGCCTCTTCACCATTAGTGATTTGACTGTTTTGACCATCTATCTCCACTTCTGTAGATCAGTCTCTACCTTTGGGCTCCATAATATCTGTTTTCATGATTCTCCTATTCATCTGAATGTTCCTTCTTTCCCCTTCATGCATTCTTCCTTCATCTGCCCACAAAATGTAAGTTTGCCTTTCTTTCTTCCCTCACTGCATTATTGAAGTCTGTGAGCAGTTTTAGCTTCATCCAGACATTTGGATCACCTCCCTGAAGATCTGAGTATCTAGTCCTAGCTTGTAGTCTCAGGTACCACAGACATGGTACCAGCTGCCAACTCGACAATCCCACCTGGATGTGCCACCAAGAGCATCTCAAACTCCTACTGCTGTCCTTCGAGTACGCTAGAAGCTAATCAAATCAACCCCAAATACAGTTCATGCCTTACTATCTCCATGCTTTTATTCATCCCATGCTCCTTGCTTAAATTCTAACAGTTGGAACTTTTCCCACATTCCAAAGTCCATCTCAAACACTGCCGTCATAGGGTAACTTTTTTCAGTGTCCATCATCAGATGACATTCCTCAAGCCACTGAACCTACGGAATTTTGTTAGCAACACTTTATGGTAATGGCCTTATTTTGCATTGTATTTTAGTTATGTGGTGTTTATTTTCTCCCATATTCTAAAAATTATGGTTATGGCTTCTTATTCATCTTTGTAACTATTTTCTAGATCTTAGGTTCTAACAGAGTCTTTTACTCATAGCAGGTGCTCATTAAATATATATTGAATTAAATTGGGTTTATGTATCAATGGTCATATGTGCGTTAGGGTTTGAAAGACCCAGAAAACCCACCTACCCAAAGTGTCTCTCCTACTTTCCAGGCCATAATATCTTGCTTTGGAGACTTGCTCTTCTACAAATGGGAATTTTCCACTAAGTTATCTCTTTTCATTCCCTAGAAAGTAAACTATTGACTTGTAAAATCTACTCATTATATCCTAAGAGGGAGCAAAGTCTTGAAAGAATAGGCAGAGGTCAGGTATGTTCTCTAGGTAGTAACACATAGGAAAATGTACCTGAGACAGGTAGGGTAATGGAGAGTAGCTTGGGCTGTATCACTTTCTAGCTGTATGCCTTACATTTCTTAGCTGTAAAACGGGATGATAATAATATTTTCTACCTGACAGAGATGTTATGAGACTAAGTAAATAGTACTAAACTGTAAAGAATAAATACTAAACAATAAAGTACTAAGAATAATATCTGGCATACTCTAAGTGCTAAGTATTAAGTATTCATATATATGGCATATATAGTATCTATAATCATATGTATATTAAGCATATATGTATATACCTAATACATAATACATATACATTTAACAATTATTAGAATTGTAATTGTTATGTCACCCCATGAACCTGATGGCACATCCCAAAGAAACTCCTAGACAGCCAGAGACTTTCTGGGGATGGAGAGTGTAAAAGAAAATAGAACAGGCTTTGTCAGACAGACCAAGGTGTGACACACAGCGCTGCCACCTGTCAACTCTGCGCCTTGGGGAAGTTACTTAACCTCTGGAAGCCTCAGCTTCTTCATCAACAAAACCAGAATGCCCACTTTTACATATGCTTTGAGGATTAAGTGAGTTTTTGTTCTCCCTAGTGATTTTAAGATTGGATCTGATTCTTTTGGTGATTCCTATCCTTTTTCTGAACTTCACAGCTGTTTTCTTGATAAATTAGGTTCCAGACTTTTTGTTTTGAAGCAAACTTGAAAGAAATGGGTGGCACTGTTCAAAAGAAAAAATGGTGGCAGTACCAGCTAATAATTTCAAAATATCAACAATTTAATGCAGTAGTGAAATGGTCACCAATTAATATGCACCAAGCCTGACAGACAACAAATAATTATAAAACTGTGGCTAAATCCTTAATCTAGAAAAAACTTACCAGTCAGAGCAGGTTTTGTTGTTGTTGTTTTTTTAATGAAATATGTTCTATCTATGGAAATAATTAACTGTACTAATCCACAGGTTTTACAGTTGATCTTTTTTTTAAGTACAAGAATTTAGATTTTTACTGAAAACAGAAAGGCCTTTCCATGTAGTCCTATTAGAAAGGTTTTTTGTTGGCGGGGGAGGGATGGGAGTGGAGGGGGGAAACAAAGGAGGAAAAACAAAGGAGGAAAATATCTACAAACTCCCAGATATTTGAATCTGAAAGAAAAAGAAGCTTGGAATGTACTTCTCACATTTAGTCCTGTAGTTGTGGTGCTGTGATGCGGCACTTAATGCTCTAGGGGACCTCGAGCAAGCGTTACAAATGCAACCAAAAGTCTCATAAAAACAAGCCTCTTAACAGTATGTGAGCTGGTCTGCAATGGCCTCAGGAAATCCCCCCAGCTATTCACGTCCTTTTTACCCACTACATTCTCTGACTCAAAGGGAAACCTCACTTCACCTCCTTGACCAGAATTGAGCAGACATTGATTTGGTTACCCAGTGCTTTACTTATTCATTTATTAGTCTTCATCATTTGTATTCCACTAGAACAAAAGAATATATCTCTGCTTTGCATTAATTTAAGGATGTGCAAATGCGGGTTTGTGAGAGAGTGCATATTTATGTTTACGTAATTTGTGTGTAGCTTGCTTTAATTTAAAATATTTGCCGTCAAAGCTGTAGTACATACTCAACATCACCTTCATTGTGCAGAATGATTCTTCTTGATATATTAGCTGAATTCCTAAAAATGTTGCATGTAAAGTGAGCTTTTTAGAAGAGAATCATGTTTTTCTATTTACTTCTACAATTAGTCAGGTTAAGTGTCACATGGGAAAAATAAGTGGCCCAATCCATAATTTAAAAAAAGAATTAAGAATTGCAACTTTCACCTCAGTGATAATGATGCCTTTATCTATGGCCACTTTATGTGGCTTAATTGCCACCAAGAAAAGCCAATAAGAATTGAATCCAATTAAAAAGCAGATATTGTGGAAGCAAATGCTATGTGTAAACCACTGTACTGGAGGCATTGGGAAATTCAGAGAAGTGTAAGTCAGGGTTTATTATAGTCTAGTTAAGGGTGCAAAACAGAAAAGATGGGATTGTATACAACAATGAAAGATTTAAATAACAGTTCTAGATATTTAGATATGTTCTTTGCACAATTACATTAATGATTTATATTAAAATATACCAGGTAATTTCCCTGCCATTGGAAGGACTCATTGATTGGGTACCACCTATTCTTAGAGCTACTGAGTGGCAACAGTGCATGGGCTCTTCATCTGAACTCGACTCATAGGTTAGTTTAAACAAAGTTTGGGCAATTCAAGCAATAATAATTTGCATCGTGGCAAAATACATGTTCCTGCCTTTTGAAATGTTGAACACCCAGTAGCTTTGCTACAGATTTTCCTTCAGGAATGCTTGTTGAACTAATAGACATTTCTAAGTAGATGCTTGATGTTAAGCAACCAAGGAATGGCCTTTGAAGATATTTTCACTCCTCAATACCAGCTTTGGATGCTATGTTGCTTTTATTTTGAATCTGTTTTTACTTAGGGAATATTGGCCAGAACAGAACGGTCATAAATTCTGCAGCAGTGTCTATTTAATGTATAACTGATCATAATTGACCCAAAGATCATGTAGGGATTTCAAGGAAATAACATCCTTAGTTACCACCTTAACTATAACCTGACAAAAAGATTAATGTAAGTTAAGGAGAAAACCATGGTGGTATACACAACTTAAATGCCTGAAAGTGTGCAGGCTACCATATGCAGTATTTCCATATATACCTGTACTCTTCTGTTGAAGTGTAAGTAATAACATCAATAGTGCCAAGCAAATGGGATCTTTAGCTTACAAAGCATTTAGAATATATCATTCCTTTTGATCCTCAACTTGTGATCTCAACAATTTGTGAGATTATTAAGTCACATATCCACATTTTACAAGTGAAAAATCTATGAATTTAAAAGGGCAGATGACTTGCTTAAGGACACAGAGCTCTTAAAAGGTGCAGCTGCTTCCCCTGATGCACACGTTGTGACTGGCTCAGAGGAAGTAACAATCCAAACAGAATCTTTTCCACACCACAACTGTTCTGCAAGGCACCAGGCACCAAAGAGTTGCCAAAATGTGACATGTAGACTTTAATCATGAGAGGATGGAAGAGCCCTCAGGCCAAAAGGCATACCTACTATGATTTCATGCAAGAAGGAAAAGGGATGGTTATCTATCTTTTATAAGATATATTTTTCCCGCTTATACAGAGTCCTTGATAAATACTGTGAATTTTCATTACTAAGAAATTGGATAAAATCCTGATGATTTTCCATGAAAATCATGGTTGTCTCTGAACCGGTTGTGTGAGAGTTTTTTCAGCTCCTTAAGAGATTGGACTTCAATATCTAAGAAAGTCTCAATCCTGATCTGGACAACCCCTCCCACCTACCAGGATTTATATCTTTTCCATTGAAAAATCTGTGAATATAATCAGTTGTCTTTGAGCTGGCTTCCTGGAGCTTCTTACTTACTTAAGAATATGGTATGGGGCTTCCCTGGTGGCGCAGTGGTTGAGAGTCCGCCTGCCGATGCAGGGGACACGGGTTCGTGCCCCGGTCCGGGAGGATCCTACATGCCGTGGAGCGGCTGGGCCTGTGCGCCATGGCCTCTGAGCCTGCACGTCCAGAGCCTGTGCTCTGCAACGGGAGAGGCCACAACAGTGAAAGGCCCGCATACCGCAAAAAAAAAAAAAAAAAAAAAAAGAATATGGTATGGAAATGAAAGAGATCATGGGCCGCTTTACTAAAACTGAGTGGCACTGGGAATTTATAAAGAAGTATGACTCTGAATCTCACAAGCCACAGGCTTTCATTGGTGATATAGCATTCAAAACTGCCACTGCATTTTGCTACCTGATGAACAAATCAAAAAATTCAGCACCTGGTTCTGGAAGCTAAAAATGTCAGTGGGTCCTCCATTCGTTATCACATCATTTAAAAGTCTACAGACTTCCAGGCTTCATTTTTGGCTTGGAGAATTAGAACTGACATTTGAGCTTCTCGAACTTTTTTTTACTCTTATTTCTTCAGAGCCTCGGTTAATGTGAAATATCAAGGTGATATCCCCAACACCTTGGTCCCAGGACACTCGCAATCCAAACTGATGTTTCTTCCATAATAATAATGCTGCATTTATAAAGTATATAGTGTTTTCATATTCATGATCTTATTATGTCCTATATTAGCCTTTTGCATAGACAGGGTAATGATAATAATACTAATAATAATACTAATACTACTAATAATATAATATTGTCATCCCCATTTTGTATGTGATGAGATGAACTAAGAACATGATCTAAGGTCATATAGTGGGCAAGCAACAGAGCCACAATTAAATTACACCCAGATGGACAGGTGATATCACTCAGAGTCCAACATGTTTTTCACTTGCCAGATCTCACAGATTTGCCCTATGATTCTCAGCTAGACTTTAGAAGTATCTAAAGAGCTTATTAAAACAGAGGCACTCAGATAGTCACCTCTGAGTGTCTGATTCAGTAGGCCTAGAGTAGGGTCCAAGAATTTATTTTTCTAACAAGTTTCTAGACAAGACTGATGCTGCCAAGAACCACTCTTTAGGAGCATTGTCCTCAGGTTGTATGCATATCTGAGTGGCAAAGTCCTAAGAAGAAAGTTTGTTTTGCATGATGTTGCCTTATGCTGCTTCTTTTCTCCATTTCTGACCTCCACTAGGAAAAAGTAGAACAAATTTGGGGTGGGGGCTAGCAAGAGAGCACCTCACTGTTTAGAATAAGCTTCGATCTTCTTGCACTCAAGAATTACACAGCAAAACCCTTCAGTTTCCTTCTAACTAGAACCTACCGTTGACTGTGGTAGATTAACTTGGAGATGAGTACCAACCCACCAATGAAGAGCTTCTATAAGACTGGACATAGGCTAGTGTGATTAGATGGATCCGTAGGCAACTGATCCATTAATCAATAATCTTTACATATATTTCTCCACGTCAACTTAGGAGGAAGTCCTTAAGGGCAAGAAGGAGAGACCCATTCTTGACCTATCCTAGTCAATATTTTTCTGAAGACTAGTAAGAAATCTTGTATCACAAACTCAGTTTGAATCAACAAGGTAATATATCTGCTTTAAAAAAAAAAGCTAAGAAATATTTTAGCTGTGTTGTGAAATAATGTCCAGATCAAGGTAGCTGATAGTAGGGCTGGTTCCTCTGGAAGCTCTGGGGAAGAATCCATTTCCTTGCCTTTTCCAGCTTCTGGAGACCATCTGCACTCCTTGGCTCATGACCCCTTCCACAAATAACTCCAACCTCTTGTTTCTGTCATCACATCTCTTACTATTAGCTCTGACTCTCTGTCTCTCTCTTATAAAAACCCTTGTGATTACATTTAGATCACATCCACAAGACTCCTTTGCCATATAAGGCAACATTCGTAGGTTCTGGGGATTAGAGATATCTTTTTCCGGGTCATTATTCAGCCTACCACAGTTCCATTGTGGCATGTCTATCAGACTACACCTGGAACACAGAACCCCTTTCTCAGCACCAGAGTTTAAGAGCCCCCTTAATAAAATATGTCCAAAAGGAGGGTGGTCAGGACTATGAAGGGCAAGCGTGTGACAGCCATGTTGCCCACTGTGGCTGAGGAGGGCATGGGACCGAGAAATAGACAAACTGGGTCCCAGTACTTATCAGATAATATGTCTAAGCCACTCAGCTTTTCTCTGTAAACTGAAAGAACCAGAGAATCTCCTAAATACCACCTAGGGCTAAGATTCTGTGCTTTTATGAAATTTATCAAGCTGTTTCTAGATGACATTTAAATTTAAAACCAAGAGTTTGTTTACTATCTCTAATATTCAGTATAAATATTGTCCACTTTTCTTTTGAATTAAAAATTCACTTAAATTTTGAATTTAGAATGTGTTATCCAAGGACTTCTTGCTATAAAAATAGCGGTGAGGCTATAAAAATCTCTAGTATAAGTGCTTTTCCCTTGCTAATTCTTAAATATCCTACCCAATAATACTACTTTAGTCTAAGCATCAAATCACTAGTCTTCGGGCAATAAGTATACCCCTTTTACATATTAGAAACTCGAGGTATAGAGAAAATAAATTGCAATTGCATATGAAGAACTAAGAGAGTTAACAGTTGTTGCCTCCAGCTTTTCTGAGATGTCATCTACCACCATGGCCAGATGTGATACCAGACAATATGTTAAATACGCCGAGCAGAGTGTACAGACCTTGTCCCAAAGATGTCAGTCTCAAAGCATGAGAAACAAACTAGAGGACAGTCACTGAATGACTGCTGTCATTATTACAGGGGTCAAAGAAGTGGGAAAGGGCTCGGGTTTTATTTTATTTTTTTAATTTAATTTAGCTTGTTCTCTGATAAGGGCATGGAAGTTGACCACTGATTCTCAAAAGAAAACAGGTCTAGTTTGATACAAATCTCTCTGCAGCATTAGAGTCATCCCACAAACACCAATTTCAAACGATGATTTACAGAGGGTCACGAAGAATAATTTGGAGGAAGTTTATAGGAAGGAAAGCTTTGAGAGCTGAACCAGAAAAGGTGCTTGAAAGTAAATCAAATTATGGCATACATTGAATTATGGCATTTATTATTATGTGCAGAGTATGCATGGAATTTTGAACTAAAAGCTGAGGAAGGAAAGATCTAGACACTCTCATGCATAGTAAATAAATTAACCCTTTATTATTTTCCTTTCTATGCTCCTTACATTTGGTGACTTGGTCATACAAATGTACACTGAAAAGGACTAATAAGCCAGGCTCTGCCATGGATGCACTTAACTATTTGTGCACATGACTAAAATGGATGCCTCTAGGAGATTTTCTTTGGTATCATGTAGACACAGTCAGTATTTCAAAGGTCAAGAATTCTTTTGGAAAAAGAGGTGGTCTGTGTGCGTTTATGACTGTCAAACTTTCCTAAGCTTATTAAATTGGGAACCCTTGTCCTTTTCTTCTTTATTTGAAGATTATTCTAGTAATATGTTTGGTGAGAAAAATGCTGCTAAATAAGTCAGGGACTAATAACTGGATTAATGACTATTCTAAAACCTATGAGTTCAATATACTATGCCATTCGGGACCTAGTCTTACTTTCCACTTTAAAAGATCAGTTTTCATTGCTAATTTTTATGCTGGAAACTGCACAGTATAAGGAAATCAGCTTATCATGAGCAGGTCATCAGCTCTTGAAATATCTGCCCATGAGAAAAAAAAAAATGATTGGAATCCTGTCACCAAGGAAATGGTTTAAAAATCTGTTTATTTCAGTGCCAAACAAAAATCTCAACTAGTTATCTTTATTTTGCAATAACTTTAATTCTTTTGCCCATTCATTCATTTATTACATGGCTACTATATACTAATCATTTAGAAAAAAGAACACCCTAGATGATTATACAAACCTTAAATGTAACTATATGTTTGTGTGTGTTCCTATGCTTTTTTAAAGAGCACATTTATGACAGGAAGTGAAGAATGGCATAGTCAGGAAAAAATTAAAGAGACACGATGTAATTATCTGAACTGGAATTAAGCCAATTAATAACCCATGTGCTAACACTACCCTCAAAGTGCTGAAAATGCCATCAGATATTTAAATGCCCTGGGTGGTCATAGCCAGCGATCTTCACCTCATCCATTTTCAGCACCATCCAGGGACATGGCTGACCCTGGCTTCTGAGGAAGGGCTGCCACCTGAAGTGAGCTACAGAGGAGGTACAGATTGTATAGTCCTAGCACAAGATTCTCTCAGGTGATCGTGAATGGATTTGCACTTATTTTGTAATGAAATCGAAACACTGGTGTTTTATGCATTTGCTCATTTATTCAACACATATTTACTGAATACCTACCGTGTGCCAGCCCAGCATTATGGCTAAGAATGCAGGCTTTAAAGTCAGATTGCCTGTGTTTCATCTCTGGCTCCACACTTATTAGCTGTGTGCTCTTGAACAAGTCACCTAAATCTTCTATGCCTTGATTTTCTTTTCTGTGAAGTGAGGATTTGTAGTACCTAATTCATAGGGTTGTTGTGGCACTAAAGTACGATGAAAAATGTTAAGTACTTAGCAGAGTGCTTATCACAAATCAGTGCTCAGTGATATGTTGGTTATTATTATTATTAGCCAGGAAATATACCAAAGTCTGGAAACAAAAAGATCAAACACCCCTCAGATAATCCCTGAGGTTTAGATTCCAGAATTTAGGGCTTTTAAACTTTACCCTTTCCAGCAGAAGTCTGTATTAGACTTCTGGATCTGTATTAGATCCTTGCTTTGCTATGTGCATTCGTGTCTTAAACCTGCATGCTTTGAACATAATACACTCAGCACATCCAGAGTATGCAGTTTTGTTTATTCACACCCTCATTTTCTGCCTTCCTCAATGAAAGCTCAATAAAAGCTACCATGTAATGACCAGCCACGGATTCCATCTGTGTTAGCTCATGTCATCCTCAAAATAACCTTATGGGATGGATATTACCACCTTTTACAGACAGGGAAACTGAGACTGTGAGAGCAGCTGTGACTTACACACTTTTACAAAGGTCTGTTTGACTCCAAAGCTCATTCCCCTTTCACGCAGGTCACCTAGAACGCATTCACTAAGGACTGCACTTCTCTGCCTTGGGTTCTTGCCTATCAGGTGCTTGGAGACCTGCAGGAGGCACCTACCAATGTCAAAATCACTGATTCCTCCTCCCCCTAAATTGATTGACTGTGGACCGTATGTTTTAGACATGTCACAGCAGCCATTGTTAAAGAGGTTGTCATGCAAATAAGCTAAATTACTCTGGCCATGACTTCTCTCTGATTACTTGCCTCTGAGTGGGCTCCCAGGTGCCTGACATTTCTTTCAGTTTTCTTCTGTCACCCTAAGTAGCAACATCGTTGCTGAAGCATGACTGAGAGTTTTCACTTTTATATACACCATGATTCTTGTTTTAGGACAAGAGACTTAATCTCTCCAGTAACATCTGATAGAACTGTTCTCTTCTTAAGCACCCCTTTCCCCCTTAAAAAAATTTTACCTTCAATTATCTGCTGTAAGAGGAAGATCCTTACTGAATATGATCATATATGTCCAAAAAAGATACCATCAAATACATAGGCAGATAATACAGTTTCCCCCTTTCTATTTTAGTAGCTCGTTTCAAATGAAATATATAGGAAAAGTTGCCTATAGCTAATCTTTCAGGTAGAAAATCTCATCAGTGATTGAAAATGACACTGTAAACTGAAAGATTCAATCTCTTTCACCTACAGTGTGCCTACATTTTAAAAATGAGTTGTATGAAAGAACACATCTTTTTACATTGTGATGTATAGCGGACGATATTCACAAAGAGAATTGCAAACTCTGGGAGAGGTCTTTGTATATCGATCAACTGGCCTTCACTAGCTTGGAATGTGGCACCAGCTAGCTATACCTTGCTGAGACTGGGCCTGTACAATGCAATATTTTTGTGCTTTTCTCTGAGAATGAATTAAGCACTTAAATCCCTATCCCTAGAATTCAAAATGAACCCCCCAAAATTTCCACTTAGCTATTTAGACATTTTTAAGAATTAGAGGTCTGTGCACTAGCTGTATAGGTGGAAGAATCTTATTATTATGAAGACAAGGGTGATTTCCATACCTGTTGGGCCAGAATCTTTAAAGAAAGCTGGAAGTTGGCTGGTATGATGGAAACAGCACTGGTGGAGCCCTGGGTTCCAATGTCGACAGTGCTGTTGCCTTTATGATTTATTAGCCTGAGTCTCTGGCCCTCAGTTTCCTCATCTGCTAAATTAGGGCGTTGGAGAGATTGATCTCTGTGGCTTTTCCCGGCTCTGGTATTCTCTGGGTCTGCGAGTCGCCTTCGGTGTCTGCCATAGTCTGCCTTGCCAGCTCTGTTTGTCACAAAGATTAATCCATTTTAACTGTACCTTGGAGTGCTCCCGAGAGAGAAGGACGGATGGATTGTTTTGCACCTATTATTGCATCAGAACTTTTGCCTTTTTAGACGAGATCGTGCAGTGCCTAAAATCTGTCTGCCTGTCTGCCCACTGACTTTGTGCTGATCTCTTGCCACGGTTCCTCTTCTTCCAGCATCCATCTCCCTCCAAGATCTAGACTCGGCATCCGACTGTACCTGTCTTGTTCTCTGCAGCATCTGTCTGCTACACTCCCAGACCATCGTTAATAAACTTTCACACATTACACACAGACCCTAATATGCTGGCACCTGCACATAAATATCTATGTTGATAAAACTAGGGTAGAAAACTCCATTTTTAAAAAAGACCTCTATCTAGTGCCATTTACATTTGCACTTTTTGTTTAGTTGTAAGTTTTAATAGTTCCCCCTTTGAGGATTTGTCAGTAGGAGCAGTATTGCTTATCAGAACACACCAACAGTCTTTTTGTAATATTCGCTTTTCCCCTTTGGTTCAGCCGAGCCTGCTGACAGATCATTCAAATTCAATTGTTTTATGTCTAAGCCGAACAGCTAATTAAAGTAGGGATGATTAACCTGACTGGCAGTGTCGCTCTCCCTCTCGCGCTCTCTCTCTCCCTCTCCCTTTCTCTCTCTCCCTCCCTCCTGTTCCAATCAGTCTTTTTCTCACACTCTCTCTCTCTCCTTCCGTGTCTCTCTCCCTCTGTCTCTCTCCCCCTCTCTCTCTCTCTCTCCCCCACCTCTTCCTCTCGGTCTCTCCCTCCCTCGGTTGGTCTCTCTCTCTCTCTCTCTCTCTCTCTCTCTCTCTCTCTCTCTGTCTCTTGCTCTACTGTTTTTTTTTTTTCCTCTCTCTCTCTCCTAAACGTGGTCTGCTTGCTGATGGCAGAATGGCACTCGGAGATTTGTGCATTGTGTCTGGTTTCCTACGGGCAGGCTGACCCAGTGCCTCCAGGGACTTATCAATAGACCACTCAGAAGAGACACAGACAGGAGAGAGGAGGAGGGGTGGGGGGAGAGAGAGAGAATCAATATCAAGAATAGAAGGAGCTCCGAAGCCATTTTTTTTTTAAAGAAGTATCGGGACTTGGGAGAGGGTGACAAAGAAGGTTTTTCAAAGAGGCAGTGGAGGAGGTTCTAATAAATTTGGAAGGAAACAGTTCCCTGTCTTGGGAAAAGGAGAACTCCTGACTGATTAGCATTCACACCAGGTATGAGATGTTCGCTACCCCTTATCACTGTGTCGCAACCGAGATGGAAAAGCCTTTTTTTTTTTTTTTTTTTTAAGAGACCTAGGGAGCATGTATTTCGCTGTGTTTGTTGTTGGGGGGTAAGGGGGTGGCGTGAGATCTGTGGGCATTTGTGTATGGGAGCAGAAAGAATGGAAGCAGTACAACGGGGGGTGGGAAAGAGTATGGACTATGTTACTGTCTTCCCTGTCTTTGTGCACCCCTGGGGGGTTACCCAAGTTCATTTCTAGCAGGTGGATTTAGACGGGAGTTACTTAACGCTTGACCGCCAGTTTTGAAAAAAAGGAAAAAGAAAAAAAAAAACGCTGCTTCCTATGTCTATTAAAGGAAGCTCCAATTTCTCTCTCTCTCTCTCTCTCTCTCTCTCTCTCTCTCTCTCTCTCTCTCTCTCTCTCTTCCTCTCTCTCTCTCTCTTCCTCTCTCTCTCTCTCTGCCCCCCCATCTCTCTTCCCCTCTCTCCCTCTCTCTTCTTTTTTTCCTCTTCTAACCAGACAGCGGGAGGGTTCCTGGCTCCCAGCCAGCCCAAAAGCCTCTAAGTGTTTTGCACTTGTTTCAGGGAGTAGCTGCCCGGGGATTTTTCAGCATTTTCACTAGAGAACAAAGAGTTCTTTACAAAGGGAAGGGGTGGGGGGGGGCAGTGAGCTTAATGTCTGATATATGTTTTTCTATTTTTATTAGTTTTTCGCCTAAAAAGAGAGAGACAGGAACAGAACATTCACTCTATAAAGACACAAAGACATTCAAAAGAAATCCAGTTATCTTTTCTCCCCATCACCCCAATATATATACATAAAAAAGGAAAAGGAAAAAGACTAATTAAGTTGGATATGTTGCTCTTTTCTCGTCTTTTAATCTTTCTAAATCCAACTGTTCTATGCTCACTCTATGCTATTTTTTTCTACTCACAATAAAAGTTGTTCAGGATTCATCCTCTGCTGTCATCTCTTTACCCATTCTGGGTCCCTAAAATCCTGTGGAGGAGAGAACAAGACTCCACAAAATAATCAATTTAGTGGCAAGAACGTCTTCTACTTTTGCCTCTTAGGTAAAAAGTTAATTATGGGATTTGGGTTCCCAAAATACCAATGGGGTACATTAGTTCATTCGGTCTCACAAGTTTTTGCATCCGTTTAATAGGTACCGCTTGTGTCACTTGTCAGTTATTAAGAAAAGATACTAAGGGAACAGATATTTGTATTTTATTTTTGTTTCTATTTAATGACGTAAATTACAAAACCCCCAGAGAGATTACTGCCCCATCCGTGATACACTAGTTCAAGCGAAATATAGTCTAGACAGAGATTTTTCTACGATTCTGATTGCCACGTAGCTTTGCGTGTTCTCCATTTGATTTTTTGCCTATGCATGTATATTTTCACCATGAATTTGTGTTTGTAGCAAACATTCCAGAATGCTTATCATTTTCAAATTAATGCTCCAACAAAAGAAGAAAGAAATCATGTGAACTGTCTGTGCAAGACGCATAAACAATTCCACCTTTTACATATGCTGCACACTTATATCTTTATACTGACATCCTTGAATTATAAACTCAAGAAAATGTTTTCTTTCTAAAAGTTCTCCTCCTAATGCATTTATATTTCAATTGTCATTTGGAAATCTCTTTAAGATACTTAATAGACACAAAACTGAACAGGGGGAAAATTCACAAGCACCACAAAAATTCTTAAATATACATTATGTACAGTACCTAACTACAGATAACTATTTTACTAAGTGGAAACCAGCTACAACAGTTGTTTCAAGATTCAGAAACTCTTTTCTTCTTCTTCTTTTTTTTTTTTTCATTCACTGAAAGTATAATCTGTTCCTGTCCCTGGGGTGGGAAACTGTAGGGAAAATATATACATTTTTCCATATTTTTAGAATACATTTAAGTGACTGCTTCTTAAGGGTGTAATACATATCAGGGCAGAGAGTGGTGTCTAGTCAATAAGCCCTTCTGGCTGGGAGGTGTGAGCGCCTTATGTTTGAAGTAACTTGATAACAAGGAGTCTTTTCGGGAAACCTTACTGTGTATGTGTTGCCTCAGTAATGACCCACCAGAGAAAAAACAAGAGCTAGGTGGCCAGTGTTTGCACTTGAAGTCGCTGAAAGACATTAGAATTAGGGGAACTTTTGGCGAATCCAAATTTTTCTAGGGTAACTCACTTCTTACCGTTATGTGTTTTCCTCAGGAAAATTCTTATATTGCCTTGAGACTTTTCTGTATTTTTGTAGAGATTTTTAATGCTCTTAAGAGTGCTTAAGGAGAAAAAGATCTTTAAAAAGAAAGTCATCAAAATAAGAGAAAAGAAACTCGGTCTTGAAAAAGTTTTATATTGAAGGCAAGAGCTTTTTTTTTTCCCCCTTTTGGCTTGTTTCTGATTTTTTTTTTCCCCTTGAACTCTTTTGTTGCTGTGGGCTGTTGTGTTTGCATTTTTGTTTTTTGTTTTGTTTTTTGCTTGTGCTTTTTTGTTGTTGTTGTTGTTCTATTTTTAACGTGACCAAGGGGGTCTATGAAAGAGACAGAGGGGCTACTGGAAGAGGCTGTTACTGAAAGCTGCACTAGCCCCTCTTGATCCCAACTCAGGCAGCTCCTATCAGCCAGTTGTGCCGCCAGGAGTACAGTGAAAGGTGATAGCTGTCATTCTGGGATTCTTCGTGCATCTGACCTGAGAGTAACACATTCACAGTCGAGGAGAAAAGGGAAAAAAAATAGAGGAGGAGGAAAGAAAAGCTCTTTGAGCTGGAATACACTGGCCCTTTCTTCCTGTAGGCAATCCGCCCCAGTTCTTGGCGACGTGTCCTGCACTATCAGATATCATATGACTTTTTATTTAGATTCCTTTTCGGAGAATGGCCTGTTAGGACTCTGTTTGTTTTCTTTTATTTAATTTCCTTCTCCCCTCACCCGCTAGTTTTGTGTATCTGTGTGTGCGAGAGAGTGTGTGTGTGCGCATGCATATGTGTGTGCAATTTTTATCTTTGTTTTTGTTCTGTTGATCTGATGCTTTCTTTAAGGACAAAGCTTTAATTATTTCAGTGTACTGGTTTAATCATTTGCCAAAAAGAAACCTCATTCTAGGCTTTTGGGGGGTCCATTTTTAGACATGTCCATTAACACATGAGGCTGGAAATCCTAAATGCTTGCTGGTCGGCCCTTGGCCCATTCCCTCACCTTAATTTCACCCTCCCCCTCATCAGCATGCACGATAGTATAAGTTAGGAAACACCTGTGCTGAGTTGCGAGGGAAATAAAAGTAGAAGCAACTTCTTCAAATCTTCACTCCTAGTTTCACTTTAATAAACTTTTTTTTAATCACTGATTTTTTTTTTTTTTTTTTTTTTTGGCACCCTCTGCTGAGCTTGAAAGCATCAGAGATACTGAACGATGCGTCTGTGGAGCTTTTGTGAGGCCAGCTGAGCACCCCTGGAAAGTAGAGCAGGGGCTGAAAGTCATTCAGTGACTTAAGAATTAAGTGAGAGATTTGAATAAGATCTGTGAGATCTGTGGGCCGGGCAGGGTTTGGTGATAGATGGTAAAATGGAATACTTAGGGATACTCAAGGAGGAGAAAAAATTTCCAGCCAGGGTAACACAGGCATTCCTGCTGCAATTAGGGCCTTAAAAACTGTATTTAAGCCAATTTTTATTTTGTGTAACTCAAAATTTAACTAATAGATATGTGATTGCCTTCCTCTCCATGGCTGCTATGTAAAACAGAGGAATTATACTGACATTATTCCTGGGTTTCTCCTAAATTTTTGATGTATTTCTTTTACAGTTTTCAAGAGTTCAGATTTTAGTTAGCAAAAGAAAAACATAACTTCTCTAGGTATGCACATAGTTTCCTATGCATTATTCTTATCAACGCATAACCTATCTATACGTAACATAATATATCCTATTTGTATCAGGATTTTTTTTGTACAGTAACAAGCAAGACTGCCTTGAAGGTACAGATGACCATTACATTCTTTAAACTTATAGTTTTTAGTTCCTTGTTACTCTCCCCAAAATTATTTTTTACAGACCTTAAATATCTACTGCCTTATCTTAGCCCAAGGTGAATTTTGTTGAAACTTAGAGGGAATTTTATTCCACCTCTTAATTTAAGAGAATCCAGAAGGGAAGAGGGAACTATTTTTCGTTCAACAAAAATTTTAGAAGCCTTTTTTTTCCCCAGCAGAAAACTCCAAAACAGCTTTGTCTCAGAACGTTAAACTTGGCATGGATCAGAAATGTGAGTTTTGCTTTGTTTGAGGAAATTTGTTTTTGAAACAACAACGTTATAAATATTTTTAAATTGCCTGCTGAGCATGCGCTGTGTCTGACTTTATTCATAGTTTTAAACACACACCAAAGTGCAGTCTTCTGAATGGCCACAGGTAAGGCTGTTGATTTGTAGGATCTTTCTCAGAGCCACCTTCAGTGAGTCTACTCAGTTTTCCAGAAGGGAAAAGGGCGAGAGCTGAGTTTAAACCTGGATTCCCTTCTAAAAACCATAGAGCAAAAGTAGATTCCCCCATTAAGGCTTGCACATTATACTTAGGGTAAGTACTATTCAACTTTCCTTTCTTATGGGAGTCGCCTGCCTTAACTTTTCGGCTTACTACTAGCAGAGTAAAATAAGAAAAAAATTGAACTCAATGAGGTATTTGACTGAAGTAGAAAATTTGCAGATTTTTAAGGGCATTTATTGTGCATAAATTTGGGGATCCGAGAATTTGCCAGTGAAAAGATAGCAGCTCTGTGCTTACAGAGCAAAGATGTGCTAGTCTGAACATGCCTGATCTCATCTGGAACCGAAAGCTAAATCTAGGTGGGCCTGTAATAATACCAGAAAAAGAACACATGTATCTTTTGTGCAACCTTTTTTTTAAAAAAAAAAACAACAGGCTTCCAAAGGGAATGACAAAGAAGTAGCTTCTCCTCTTGCTGAATAAGTAGTCATACTTTGCTCCAGGAGATATAATATATTTCCAGTTGTTTTGGGTTGTTTTGTTTCATTTTGTTGTTGTCATCCCTGTGGAAGTATATTCTTTCCTGTCGGTGACTGTTAACACTTTACATTTTTCAGAATGCTTTATCTCCATTAACTCCATTTGATGTTTCCTCACTTGGTTACCTTTTTCAAGTCTGCGATGACCCTCTCAGGCTTTGCAATTCTTATCGATTCTTGTCAGAATATATTTATTCATTAGCTGTTTGTTATAGTTATGGTGGAGATGATCTCATTTTTCAGGTCTTTATAATTATCCAAACAAATTTCATTTTGAGGTGAAATTTCTCATAGCTTTTCTTGACTCAGAACTGAACTTGTCTTGCAGAGGCTTGAAGAAAAGCCAACTAGCCGTTTTTTGAGAACTAAATATTCTAAGAAATGCAAATGAAATTTTTTACAAAATACATATTGTGCATCTATGCAATGCTTTTCTAATTTTTTTTTCTTTCCATGATTTAAAATAGAACTTGAAAATTAAATGTTATTTTAAAAAAAGAAAAAAACCTGCCAGGTTAATGCTGATACTTTAAATGCCCAATTTAAAATAATTCAAAGTTTTTATTTCTATGCAACATATCACCTTTCAATGTCAGTCAGTAATACTTTGTGCAAATATACATATATATATACACATGCACACACATACAGAGACACAGCTTCACTTTACATTTATATTAATTCTATTTTTGCGTGAAAGAGGATTAGCCTTAATGCAAACTTTTATTAATTTATTATATTTTATTATTTTTCTGTAATTTAAAAATCCAATTATTGCCTCCCTCTGATTATTTTATATACATATATACTTATTAATGTCTTTTTGTATTCTAACAATTTATCTCAACTTATAAAGTATTTTTATAAGTCTTACATACTCCTGAATTTTATGCAGCTGTATTAACATTCAGGTTTATTCCGATACGATTTGCTTTGTTCCGTATCTGTTACTGTGTTAAACAAGTTTTTTTACTTTCCCAATCTAGAAAGGCTATGGCTATTTTTTCTGTATATTATTTCTATATGTCTTCAGTATTCTGAAGAAGAAAACTTTTTAACCTCATGATCCCCTGGAAAGCTTTCAAACAAGTAGGAGAAGTAATCTTTACCTTGCTACTCCCATGTCTGGTCTGTTTGCTCTCACTATACCACGCCCCGCCACCAGCAACCCTGAAAACACAACAGTAATAAACATGATATGATAACTTTTCTGATCATAGAACCAGGAAATACCAAAGAAAATTGTGGCATATGTAGGAAAATGCCAAGTGCTTCTCCAGTAAGATCAGCTGTTTTTGTACTTTTTTTTCTCTCCTGAATTTTGTTTGTGACTTTTTTGGCTTGCTGAAGCATATCCCCATAATCTTATGAAGCCACAGCAAATTCCCAGTGCCACAACAGCACTGTGCAGCTGGGGAGAGCCCAGAAGAGCTGATCCTGGGTGGCTGCAGACTTCCCGAGCAATGATGTAAGGCGGGAGGAGTAAGTAGGCTACTCTTCCCTTTGCTTCTTACCTGGGCTGCCAACTGGTCAGGTAGAACGATTTTTTTCTGTTGCTTTCCCTTCAGCTATTTGGGGCTTTTCCTTCAATTACCAATGGATTTCTACCTTTTTCCAAGGATGATTTATCCAGCAAAGCATCCCATTTTTCTTTCATATTGAAACATGGAAAGCTTTGGAGACTGGGAAGGGCAAAGGAAAGGGGCTCAGGGTAACTGGGAAATATTCAAAATGGCATCAGACTCAAAGCTGTTTGGGGGTCTGTAACTTTTCCGTTCTCCCCAGAGCCTCTACGAGGTTGAAAGTAGTGAATGGGATAACTATAGGGTACAAACTGTGATCTAACTAATTCAGTAGATGGAGCTCTTCCCCCTAAGTCTGTATTTAAATTAACGTCCCACTCTGGTTTGTGGGGCTCTCTGTTTCAAGGTGTGTCATTACCACACATATAAACTCAAGGGCCTAGATTGCTAGGAAAGCGATTTCCTGACACTTTTCAAAAAAAAAGATGCAGCACTCCGCTTTGAAACACAAAACAGCACAGGGGAGAGGGAAGGATGGGGTGGGAAATGAAGTTTACATATCTAAATTTCTCCCTATGTTTGTTGATATTCTCAAGTGTGAAGTTAACTCCTAACACTATAGAAGTGATTATTACTGTAAATGTAGAAAGATGTATGGAACATACAGGATTTGGTCTGTGTTTGTTGCAAATCTTCCAGGCTATCTGAACTGTGCAGATCTCCTCTCATTTGATTCTGCAAAGGAATTTTAATACTGTAATGCAATTGTTTCATCCAATTAGTCTAGAGAACCTGGCTGAAATGTGACAAATTCTGAATTGTGACAGTGCAGAGGAGGGCAAAGCAGCTGTGTTAGGAAGGTGCCTTTATGGAAGCCAAAATATTTTCAGCAATAACTGAAAATAGATCTCCAGTATCTGCTTTAATATGGAAAGAACTACTTGTTTATTTCCGCTTAAATTAATTGAAATGAATAATTGTCATAAAATTTGCATCAGTGTTATAGTATTCTCAGTACCAATAGGATAAAGTTCCATCATGTCCTTGCCTGGTACCAGAAGAGGAAATATAGATATTCTGTAGTAAATTATCTTTCTTAGTGGAATGTCTTCTCCCAGATTGGAGATATTACTGAATATCTCTTGTTAAATCTTGATAAGATCATTTGGCCAAAGTAGAACTGGGCTTGGCTTTAGTACCAAAAGAAATAGCATTTTTAAGGGACTTGGATTTCCTTTGCATACCACGTGTCTGAGTCCGATACAGTCCAGAAAAACAGAGAGGATGAGATGAAATTATTCCTAAGCAGCCGCTGTAGGCCAAACACTGAAACAGTGCCAACCTGGACCAATCAGGCCAGCTTCTCAGAAGATGCATGCTTTTGTCGAACACTTACATGAAGAGAAAGAGGGAGGAAGCCCTTGAAATTGCATTCGTATGAATGATTCTTCACTAATTTCAATAAAGTCCATGGCAATAGATACAATGATTTTTATTTTTTTGTAAAGAAGAAAATGTCAGTTTTCTTGTCCAGCTAAGGATCTCTGAATGCTGTACTCTGACATCTTTTGAACAAAACTATCCTTTTGAATTTAAGCAAGTAAAAAACTTCTCACAGAGAGCAAAGAGTAAAACTGATGGAAACTCAAAATCAATTCCAAACCCATTTCTGGCATGATGAGAATAACATTTGTGCTGTGTTTAAAGCAGTTTAAAACAAGAAAATGATAAAATGATCAATATACTTAAAGCCAAAAATAACCAGGAGAGAACAATCTGTAATCCATTCCAAGACCTGAAACCCTACACTTTTGATTGAACATGAAAATAAACGAATATATCTTTTATAAGGTGGCATTGTAAGCCTTATAATATAAAGAAATGATGAGATGCCAAGCTTTCAACTCTATTTAAGCTATGTTTTCAGAGTTTAGCCAAACAAAAATTTCTAGACTTAAACTATTGTAGATTTATTTATTTCTACATACACTGACCATAGAAAGAGCAAAAGTTGAGGAATATATAGAATGCCACAATGGACTACATTGCCACTTCACAGTCTATGTACGTTCTTCACTTATTTAAAAAAAAAAAAGTTAAAACTACAGCAAAAAGAATATTTTTTAAATTTATTTATTTTATTTTTTATTTTTGGCTGTGTTGGGTCTTCGTTGCTGCACACGGGCTTTCTCTAGTTGCAGCCAGCGGGGGCTACTCTTCGATGTGGTGCATGGGCTTCTTATTGTAGTGGCCTCTCTTGTTGCGGAGCACGAGCTCTAGGCATGTGGGCTTCAGTAGTTGTGGCGCGTGGGCTTCAGTAGTTTTGGCACACGGGCTTCAGTAGTTGTGGCGTGCAGGCTCAGGAGTGCAGGCTTAGTAGTTGTGGCTCACGGGCTTAGTTGCTCCGCGGCATGTGGGATATTCCCGGACCAGGGCTTGAACCCGTGTCCCCTGCATCGGCAGGCAGATTCTTAACCACTGCGCCACCAGGGAAGCCCAAAAAGAATATTTTAGACTATATCTGAAAGTGAATTAGTCACTGTGGAACGGACTTGAATATTTCTTTAAAAATACCTTGACTCTTGGGCTTCTCTGGTGGCGCAGTGGTTGAGAGTCTGCCTGCCGATGCAGGGGACATGGGTTCGTGCCCCGGTCCGGGAAGATCCCACATGCCACGGAGCGGCTGGGCCAGTGAGCCATGGCCACTGAGCCTGCAAGTCCGGAGCCTGTGCTCTGCAACGGGAGAGGCCACAACAGTGAGAGGCCCGCGTACCGCAAAAAAAAAAACTTAACTCTTGACTAATTTATTAAATTCAACACGCACATAAATATAAATCACGCATATTTTATCCTTATTGCTTTACTAGATTGAAAGACTAAGTTGACGTCAATACATTTTGAACCTATGGATTCAAGGTCAGTGAAATGCCACTGTCCAAGTTTACAAAAACCTCTTTAGACTTAAGATTTTGCCCCAATGAACGACTTTCTACCAACCTTTCCAGAGTCATTCGACTGGCTAGTTATTTATTGATCAGATAAAATAAAATTGTCCTTCTGGATGAAGAAATCCTGGCTGGAAAATTAAAATGACAACAAATTGCATAAGCACATTTAATTTCGTTGACCTAAGGTGCAGTAGGAATGATGATGATTCTAATGAGCACTGTGACGAATGTAACTACAAAGAAGCATGTGTGATTACATCAGGAAGAGTGACCTCAGTGGGCAAGGTCAGAAGGGTGAGACACAGGAGCCATGACAGAGCGGAGGCTAATGATGAAAGTTATTGGAGATGCTTAAAGCTTGTAGCTGGCTGCAAAACTAACAGATACCAAAAGAAAGAGTCCATGAATTTTAAAAGTAGATAGAAAGGCAATACTTTTCCTTATAGGATATAATCGAGTGTAGAATTCACTTTTGCAGAAAATTACAACAACCTCCTAAGCTTTTGCTGTCCAGTGTGGTAATAGTTGTAAAGAGCTGTTATGCTCATCTGCTTAAAGATTCATATAAGTGTAATTGTTATAGCAACTTGTTATGCTATTGTTTGAAGTTGAAAAGCTCTGCTTTAAGTGTCGACAAAGCAAATGTCAGCATCACAGAATCATAATCATGGCATCTTAGAGCTTGAAGAAGCCCTAAATATCTCAATAAAGGTGAGTGGGTTACCAAACTCTCCAGAAAGGAATACTGAATATCTGGTGCAGGACCATGTAGAATTTTTTAAAATATGTATTTTATATATTGTGACTTACATTTGGAAAACACTATTTAATATAAAAGCTTAAAAAACAGAGAAACTAAAGCTCCACAAATTCATCTTGACTAGTGGTGCTATACATTGGATTCTGTGAACCAGGGGTTCTAAATAGAGAAGAATGGAAATTTTTCAGTAAAGCACAAAATTTTATTTTCACCAAAGGGACAGGGTGTTTAACAGAAGAAGAAATGCTATTTGGGCTAACACCATGCTAATAGGAAAATGTAAATGGAAAAGTGATCAAACTTTCTCAAGATGAGAAAGGCAAATTGTACGAGAACTCAAGGTTTCTAGCTTCCGCTCTACACCACAAGCCTGACCCCTAAAACAAATTTTATATAAATAAAAAGTGGATGATATTCCAGAAGTAATTGAGGAAGAAAGCAGAGTAAGCAGGCCCTTAGCGTTCCTATTTCTATACCAATAACCCTACCTTACATGGGGTAGGGGGCAAATATGTGTGGTAAGGATAAGGCATTCTGGGGAATGAAAGAAAACGCACCCACATTGGCACTCCGTGGACACTCTCTGCTGTTAACGTTGCTTCCCTCATGCAGCCCTCATATCCCCTCCAAGGTAACCTTATATCTCATTTCTCTTCTTCCCTCTATCCCCACCAAAAGAAAAAGAAAAAGAAAGAAAAAAGAAAAGAAAAAAAAATTTGAGAAATTGTAGTCAGAAAATCCTTTAGAAAGAAGTCCTTCTCCTTAGAAATCTTCCTGTACAAATCAATGTATCTAACTGTTGTATCAAAATGTGAGTTCTAATCAGAGGGTACTGAGTTAATAAGTTTAAACACATTTTAACAGGGTTCCTCCTTGTCTCCTAAGTGCACACTACATTTCCACACCCCTGTTCTTTTCACCTGGTGCTCCCAAGTAGAGACAAATTCTGCCTTCTCTATTTCTACAGTACTCTATCTTTTAATGGCTTTAGTCATATTCACTCTTATAGATTAGCCATTTGTATGTTTATTTGTAATGTAAGGAACAGGTCTATGTAATCTGGGCAGTGTCCTTAATTTCACTGGGCCTCAATTTCCACATCTATAAGTAGGAAAATGATAACTACCTTGCTGGGATATTGTAAGAATTCCTGAAATGGAGTATGTAGAGTGCTTAGTACCATGACCAGCGCATGATCATCTCTCAGTATCATTGTTGTTGTTACTACTACTACTATTAATATTCCCTTTCCCCTAGTTCTTCCCCAACAGTATTCTTTTCGAGATCATAGATTGATCTTATTGAGTTCAAAATCTCTTCAAGCAACAAACACAATGACTTTTACATAATAGGAGCTGAATAAAAATATATTGAATCTTTTTTGTGCAAGTCCATAGGCCCCGTTACTTCCTTACAAAGATCCTTCAGTTCTTTCCTGGAAGTTTAGAATAGTCGGCCCTGGCCAACCTATGGACGCCATAAACGATATCAGTATTGCTCACTGTAGACTGTCGGTGCCGCCTGCCTTCCCTTTCAGGTTTCACACAGGCCCCCCAATCACATAGGATTGCTCTTTGCAGCATCCCCAGAAGTGTCAGCTTATAGTTCTGTTTCATGTGATTAATGAGCTGGTTATACCTCTGTCTGCAGCCTGAACTAGAAACTTTCACTTTGGAGAGCAGGTCAAGATATCGAATTTAATTTTAGTTGCATCTGTTATAAGCCAATTGTGTATTCGTTACATTTATAAATTCCCTCTCCAGCCATATATTTTCATGGCTGTTGAAAGCTCCTGAATCTGTGTTGAATGTCCTTAGATTTTACTTTGGGGACCAGAAAATGAGGCAGTGAGACATTTTTGAGAGCTAGCTGTCATCTTTGGCATTTCTTCCTCTTAGTGTCTAATCTGGTCTGTTTGAAGAAGGGGGCAAGTATCTAATTTTTTATCTAACTTGAATGTGGTATGGTAATTCTGTATCAATGAGGTCTAGGGTCAATGCAGTTTATCTACACATTTCTGTTTTCCTGGCATGCAGCCCCATTCTGTGGAAATGAGAAACTTCTAAAAACTGGAAATGATAAAATAACTTGAGGCATGTCAGGGTAGAGATATAGCATTAAATACTTCAAGTCAGCTGTAGGCAGGACGGCATGCGAGGTGGACTCGAGGTGTATATGGATCTTACTGGTTCTTCAGGGTTACAGTGAATAGTGAGAAAATAAAAGGGGGTAAATCACATGGCCATAGCTGAGGAGAAGCTGACCGTAGGGTGTGCTTAAATCAGGAAGTATGCTGCATCTTAATCAGCCAGAAGTTCCATTTATTTGAAAGCGAGCTGGTATTTGTGAGGGGAACAAGGTCACATTTAGTAGAACTGGTAATTCAATAAAGGGTTCTGACTTTGCCAGAGTAATAGGTTTGGCATCAAGAGTAATAGGTTTGGCATCAAGAGAAGAAAGTTTTGCAGATTTCTCTGTGTGCACTTGCCATTACTGGTGTTCCTGGTGGGTGGCTGAATCATCCTGATGGCATTCAACAGGAACCAGCTGCTGAGAATATTAAAATGCAAGCATTTATTCCTCTAGAGAGACAGTAGCATCTGCAAAGTTTTCCTATCTTGATAGTACAGATAATCCCAGGGAGCATACTCTAGTAGTTTTAACTCTCTATTCATTTATACATTTTCTTTTATCATTATCGTCGGTATCTCAAGTTCTAACAGGAGAGAAGAATGCCTGAATCCACACCAGGTTGTAGAGACAGATAGGAAGCGCTTAGCCAAGGACATGGGATTGCCTCTTGCGCTTTACCTTGAATTATGATCCTCAAGAGGAGAAGCTGGCATTTTTCTCCCTTGGCTTGCCTTCACAGCAAAGGGCCACCATACTTTTAGTCTTCAGAGCTCCACCACCAGCAGGAAGAGAAGGCCTTGAACTTCCTCACCCTCAATACAGACTTCTTTGGAGCTTTCCTTTTTGCTTGTAAAACTTGTGAATTTCTTGCTTTCCTCGTGTGATTTGTTGTTGTTTTGTTGAGCTAGCATCAACAGTTGGGGGAAAGGGCGGTACAGAGGGAGGTTTGGACTCCGTAATCTACTAGGTCTTTTCCATCTCTAATATTTATGAATAATGTATTGAACTGATGGAAAAAATGTTGAATATGTTCGTTATGACTTATATTCACCGGTGTGTTGCCTAGAATATAAAAGAGCAAAGCAGTTGCAGCATAACTAGTTCCTTACAATAAATGTGCTGGTACGACAGAGCTCTGTATCCTTTCCTATTCTACTATGTGTCGTCCCCAGACACACACTCTACGTGTCTGAGTGGCAACTGCAGACTGGATATTGGATGGGATGACAGCCAGCCCAAGTTCTGTAGGGAACCGGGACGTTCCTTGTAGAGTCTAGGTCCTAAAGAGCAGCAGCTTTCTTGAAGGTCCTGACTAAGCAGTCTTCTTCAAGGGAAATCGCTGAGGCCAGTTTCACATCACAGATGCTGCTCAGGTGCTGTTATGCTGCAGGGGTTACAGTTCTTATCATCAGAAAAGAAACTGATTTTGTCCCTTCATTTTAAAAAAATCGGTGTGGATAACATTTCTTGGCAACCTTAGGTTCTAATATAAAGGAGTAAGAGTGGCAGATACTTCAGAATTAACTGTTATTTATCTTCAAAATTTATTATGTTTTTCTCTACCGGTTTTCTTTCACAATTGTGTTTTGTTTAGGACATATTAAAATAAAATTGTATTTCCTATGTATTTACCAGATAATATTGGGAAATAGTACCATGACAAGAGGCAAGAAATCTAGGATTTTTTTTATTCACACAAATAATTAACAAAATAGATAGTAAAGAATTAAAACAATACCAAAATAGTCTTTCCTTGGCCAAATAACAGGCCAATTTTTAAAATCAAATATAGCACTGTGAGCATCATGCAAATATGTATCAAAATAGAGAAGGACTATCTAAGGTCAAGAACTTAGAGGGTGTAGCCCTAATGTAGAGTAGAGGACAGTTCCAAGATGCAGCAGTTCACGGAAAGGTGCAAAGAAATGTTTGGCCTGTCTGAGATCCCAGGAGAACAGCAGGGAATTGACAAGTGAGTTCTGCCTCATAGAAGCCTTTGCTCCTGTTGGGTCAGTTCAGAGCCAACAGACTAGCTCTTGTGAAAGGTGAGTCCAAGACCTCACTTGTACCCATATCAACTATTACAGTGACATTAACTCAAACCAACTGCCCAGCATTATTTATCATTATTACCTTTCAGAGGTGATTTTTTTTTTCTTATGCTTTCTTAAGAGCTAAAATCCATCCAAATCCATGAAGAGCAAGCATAAACTTAGAGCAGACACATTTATCGC